>NC_088603.1:154745764-155066555 GCF_036013475.1 Columba livia | reverse complement strand
GTGATCTTTCCAAGCAAAATTCTTGTAGTTCATCAAGACCAGATCTGTGACTTTTTACAAGTGTTCAACCCTTTTGAGGGATCAGTACCTGATCTATATACTGCAAGCAGGGAGTAGCTAGGATTTTGTTGATGATCTCAGGGTTTCCTAGTGAGAGCTTTCTTTCTGTCAATGACTCGTGTCAATCTTAAATAAACTCTCATTCCATTTAGTCCAGAGTACATCTGTGGGCTTAGGAAGTCCATGTTTTTTTAATGATATCTTTCACATACGTATTTACCAGCCTGCTCTCAGCTGGCTGTGAATTTAACTTGGTACTGCAAGTGTTTGCCACCCAGTGATGTTCTCATAGACATCAGAAAGTGTGGCCAGCATCCCTCCTACCTCCTTAATCCTCTCTCCCTATCATGTCAACCTACATTCCTCATGCCCACCAGCAGTGCCCTGGGTAGGGAATGTAGGAGGTTGCTACGGCGGTAGCTTTAGGCACAGCCTCTCTACACGGGGACAGCAGATGACAGAGTATCTCTCAAATATATTGACATATTCAAACCCAAATCAGCCACAAACCCTCATCTCCCACCTGCACACAGTTGTTAACACCTTCACCCCAACTTCCAGATGTCTTACCCACCTCACCTCTTTGGGCACGTTGGTGTGGCTCTGTGCTGTTCCATGCAAATTTTTGTTCTATGCAAATTGCTTATGGTATGCAAATCAATGCATTAAATAACTAGCATAAGATGACACATATGGAGATGTGCATAACTTGGCAGCTATAAATCTGGAATCGTTCCACTGACGTCAATGGTTTCACTTCAGATAGGCTGCAGGAAGGAAGGTGTTGAAATCTAGCCCTGTGATATTTTCAGTCAGCTGCTAAACACAAACTCAGGAATTAATGATTTCAAAGGTATAATTATTATTAATGCCTTCTGGTTGTTGTTATTTCTTTAGGTTTGTACAACTAAACATCCATCCAAAAGTACACTGCAGAATTTACTTAATTTCAATTAAGCTGATGTTGGTGATAAATAGGGAACCCATGGTTTATCAGCTCTCCAGGCTGTATGAACCTGATCTAGTTTGCTCCCAACTGCATAATGGTCTATCTTTAAAATAGCTAGGGCAAATAACACAGGATTTATGCCAAAAAGTCTTCAGAGGCAGATACATGGCCTGAAGTTTTTCAAATCAATTTAGAATGGGGAATGCATATAGATCAGCTCAGTGTCACATGCCATGTATTTTTTGATCCAGGACTGTGTGCCTGGAAGCATATGTACCGTTTTGTATAACCACCCCCTGACAAGGATCTGCTGTTATTGTATATGAGAAAAGCAGAACATGGTAAAGGTTAATGCTGCACATGGTAGGATCTCAATCCTGAGCAGGGGCCCTGGCTGCTGAGAGCTTCGAGTGCTGTGCAGTCATTTACACATTTGCAAATGCCGTTTTCACATGGCAGGATTTCCACCCACTTCTGCCTGAATGTAAATGACTTCAGGAGACACCAAGCATTAAGTGTTCTCACAACTGCCCCCAACATCCCACTGCTCAAAAATGAATCTTCAAAGCACTCTTAGAAAACCCTGTAAGACTTTAAAAATATATCTGTTTGCATTTCTGAAACTTCTTGGTCACTAGTGGGTCTAAGCTTGGATTTACCAGGATGCTGAAGTTCAAGACATGTGAATTGATAACAAGGAGAATCAGCAAAGCCTGATAATGAGGGACTCTGGAAAAGTCAGGCTCTGCTCCTGCTGTCTATTTGATCTGTTCAACTCACCTTAAATTCTGTCGCATTTTGCATGAGTAAAATGCTACAGGAGGTTTGTGTGCTATGAAGAAGCTTCCAGATTTCTTGTTAGTTAACTGAACTAGCATCAGAGAGTATGTTTATAAATACAGAAACAATCTAAACTTTGGAACTGTCAGTATCTATCTGCACATACAATTTAATGTTTATCAAGTGTGAATGACATTTGTATCAGTATTTCTTTTTAGGTTTGTTTTTCTTTTTTTCTGAGGGGGAACAGGGGGCTTATCAGGGGTGTGCTTGACACGATAACCATATCTGTACATTTGTGTTGCTACAGCCAATTTCTACTGACAAAATTAGATCCTCTGATTACAGCTATCACTTTGGGAATGTTTTTGAGTTTGTTTAGGTTTTTCTTTCTTAATCATGACAGTCTCCCTGCAGACCTGAACTGACATTAATTTACCACTGTCTTGACATCTTAAAGTTGTTTCTCATAAAATTTGCATTGGTGTCATTTTGTTTCAAGCTGATATTGTGGCAATGTCTCCCTGGATTTATACTGACAATTTATTTTCATTTTGACATAATGTCAACCCTGTAGCCCTTCACTAGCATCTATCATAAGTTTGTGGATTTAAACGAAAAGTGGTTTCATTCGGTAAACTACAGTAACTGAGCTTTCTCAGTAGCTACTTTTCTGACCTCAGTATCTAGCTATTGATTGCTCTTAGATTTTTATAGAAATTCAGAAGTTCCTGCCCAGTGCTGTAGGCAGCTCTTCCTTATGTACTAAATACGGAAATTAAACAAAAGCTTCCCTTGAAAATAAAAAATAATTCCCAATAAGAAAGGGGTGAATGCATGCTTGTAACAGCAGCATCAAACAAACAACTTGGCAGTGTTGGTGACATTGCCTTCAACTGCTGAGAGCTGTTGATCCTCTTCTCTTTGCCTGAAGTTCCGTCTTTTGGGGATGGAACATTCAGGCTGTTTCCAGGCATTTTCTTGGCAAACACGAAGTCATCAATATCTATGTATTTGATGTGCTGTTCCTACTTTATTTAAACACTAAAAATGACAATAGGTAAGCTCTGGTGGGAGCCAGACTGAGGGGAGATTTCAGGAAAGTTCCGGTCTGGTGGATGTATCTTTGAACCTGGTTTATTATTTCAGCTCTTTGATTTTTAAATTCAAAGAGGCAACTAGGACAGTGTGCAGTATCTCAAATGCTTTGTGACCCCTCTGGAAGAAGAGTCATTGCATGGCATAACTAGAATCCCCAAGGGCATGTTTGCAAATTATAAAGCAAATTCGTGCCTGCGGTTATTGAATATTCCTAGGATTACCCATGATCCTGACATAATGGCTTGTGTATGTGATTTTACAAAAGCTATTGTTCATCAGAATACAAACATGGCTTAATGAGGTAAAGAGAGATCTGGGGAGATAGTGTGTGGACCTGGGCAGAAGGGTTTATCTTATAACTCTTCAAAACAAAGTTTCAAAATTATAACTGACACTTTGAAATTTAGCCCAGAATTCATTTTGAACTTTATCTCCAAAATTCAGTGGGGAACCTGGGGCTTGAAACTGCGTATGAAGAAACTGAACAGAAGAGTTGCACAAATGAGAGCAAAATATTAGATATCCTTATACGCAGTGTCGATTCCTATGGGTGATTTGGATAAGGAAAAATAGTATATAAACTAACTGGTGAAGTTTCATCTTAATCATTAACTATTTATTGGGTATTCATTTTTTTTCCTTCCAGTGTTGAAATATGTTGCTGTTGATAGAATTAACTCAGTATATTTTTGTTATTTGTATAAACACTCAGTCTGCCTTTGACTTCAGCAGAGTTTCATAGTCTAATTAAATGTTATCTGTCAGACTGGAATGTCTCTGTCAGTAATTCTTGTCTAAAAGGGAAACACCACCATTGGAAATAGCAGCTTCTGTTACATTAAGCATGGCAATGAAAATTTATATTAGTCTTGCATTTTTAGTCTTCCAGACACTTCTCAGCTGATCTTAAAGCTGGTCTTACTGAGTAGATGTTCTGAAACTAACTTCTGATTTTTCATACCTATCACTGCAATCCTGTTTTTCACAGATGTCAATCACCCATAATTGGTACTAGTTCCAAATGTAGTTTGGGGACTTCAGCATATTGTGAAGAGTGTCAAAAATATATGAAACTTCTTGAAGATGTGGCTTTACTCAGGTGGTATTGAGCTTTCTGTCTGTGGACCATGGGTATTACTGCTAATTTACTTGCGAAAGATACTTTGCAACAGTCTGCATCTTGCTGCAACCTGTATCTGGCAACAGAAATGCTACAAAATTTCTCTAGCAAAATAAAGGAT
The DNA here is from genome assembly GCF_036013475.1 of Columba livia. Classification (NCBI taxonomy): domain Eukaryota; kingdom Metazoa; phylum Chordata; class Aves; order Columbiformes; family Columbidae; genus Columba; species Columba livia. Next base: position 155,062,424 of record NC_088603.1, on the reverse strand, counting down.
GACAAAGATTGGAAAGCAACTCAAGAAGTATGAGTTGCCCAGAAACTTAGTTGTTCACAGCAGTAAGTAATTATCACATTCAGCCTCACCCCAGCATTGTTGGGGCAGCTCTGCCGGATCACAAGTGATTAACACGGGACCACAAGATGTTCATAGCCCCAGTTCTGGGTTTCAGACTTGTGTAGCTGGATACAGGTGAGGGCTGGTCTTATTATATTTCTGCAGAGGTTTCTCCAGGGTTAGGGTTTATCGCCCTCAAAAAATACAGCTGTAGAGATTGCAGTTAGCTATTGATTAACTGGTCTAAACTGGGAGTCTCTCTTGCTGGAAGAAAAGAACTGACAAAAAGGATTTGCATATCCCCTCTGTAGAGGATACAGTCCCTCTACAGAAATTCCATGCTGTCCTATGAAGTGAGACGCTTTGAGTTTATGCTGATCCCCATGTTTGGACAAGTTCAACTACAGATTTCTGCTTCACTAGGCATGAAGGATCAGTCAGCTTGTAAACTGAGAACTGTAATACTACTGGCTGTGGAGAGCTGCTTGATGACAGAGTTTTATAATGCCTGGATAAGAACTCAGGTGTTCCTATTCTTTCCAGCATGAAGAATTCAGACATACACAAGTAAAAGCACGTGTATGTAAGCTGTACTTCTGATGGTCAGAAGGTAAAAGGAGAAACCAGCTGTAAAAAAAAATGAGATAAGGTGAGTTTATTTGGATGTTTTGACAGCTCTGTGAGCGATATATTGAAATCTTGCATTCAAATTTCAGTGTGCAATGGTAACAAAAGAAAGTGCATGAGGATCCTTTGAAGATCTAATGTCTATTGACTACTATTTAAAACTCAACTATAGATTTCAACCAATATTTTTTACATTTTTTAATGTACATTTGGTGTCTGCAGCATACTCCATCTTTCAGTGGTGACTGAGTACAATCAGCACCTGTTTCTCAATTATTTACATATTATGATCTAGAAGTTCTAACTTCGTGAAATTCCTTTTCAAAACGTGAACAAATTTTCCAGATGATATGCTGGGAGAAACAGGGTGTGATACAATTGTGTGTAATATCACTTCAGCTTCTCCATATCCCATTATTTAAAAAGTCTGCTTCAATTAAGTGCTAAGAAAATAAAAATGTCTTGGACAAGAAGAATAAACTCAACAGTAATTAATTGCTTCAGTATTTCTCACAGCCATACCCCCTCTATAAGACATTAATTTCCAGTCATATTACAGACAAGATACAGTAGATGGAAGGGAAGAAAATTAATTTGGCTGATGTCATTCTGTAGTTTAACCCCAGCATTAATATCCTTTGTATAGTTACTGGGAGTGATATCTGGATTAAAAAGTAATTCTGTGAAATTTGAGGCTTTACGGGATTTACATTGTTCTGGGAATGAAGACGTTACAATCTTCCTACGACTTGCAATAGCCAGCAGAAGTGAAGAATCAAATGAGAGCTAAAATTCCTGTCCCCCTCTCTGAAATACACAGCTGTCATCATCTCCCAGTCCCATTTTGTAATGATCAGATAGACTTGCCAAGATAATGACGTCTACAATTGTCTGTGTTTTGATGGATGAGCCCTTACAATAAAAGAGGTTGCAATATGCCCAAAGGCAAAGAAGTGAACAAGTGTTTCTTTGTGCAGAACTTACACTGGGTCCTATGTTAGAGAAGACTCTGGACAGAGGAGAACTTCAGAGACATGTCAACGTTAGTGATAAATTTGCCTTCCCATGTACAGAGCTGTCAGATCTCGCACCTTCCGACAGAGGCTCACAATTAAATCCCATCTTATTTCAACCAAACAGTGGGAGAGTTTCTGAGCACACACCGACACAGACAGTCTGAAGTCTTTTTTCCACCCAGAGAAGGAATCAGGAAAGAGATGGCTTTGGGTTCCTACCTGCACCCCACTCCAAAGAAGCTTCCTTGGGAAGCACCTGGATGCAGCTGTTGTCGTGTAGCCCGGTGCATCCTGTGTGTGTGCTCGTCTGATTTACAGTTTTTACACACTGAAATAAGTAATCTGCAGATGTGCCAGTTTAGGGGAGTGCTGTCTGCTGATGTTAGGCTGCGCCAGCTCAAATTCCAAGGAAGAATGTGGTTTCAATTTTAGAATCTAAGAGTTTGTCTACAACTTTTAAATGTCCCACCACTGCAATTGCCAGAAGTTTCAAATTCTGAATTTAATGGAAACTGATTAAGCTTTATTTTCCTGAGTCTGAAGAGAATCTAAACTCCTAACCGAGTTTGATTTCAATTCCATTTATTTCAAATGCTAGTGTTTGAAGGATAAACCTAAAAGCACTTCACTTGGAGAGATTGGTATGTCTCCTGACAGTCTGATTTAAAAAATCGTCTTTAGACCCACTGTATCTATTTCTGTGTCCATTTTATGGAGCATTATGGGGAATAATTGTTTAGTGAAAAGCATTCTCATTTACATTATTGTATGTTGCTTGACCTTCCTCAAGAGCACTGGGACACCTCCAAGCACACCACTCAGCTTTGAATACTGGCACTTGTGAGCCCATTCTTACACCCCGGTAAGATGATTAATGTATCTTGGAAAATCACCTAATGGCTTGATACAGTTTCTATGAAGCCTCCTCTTACAGGAAAAACAAATTAAAAAAAATAAAAAAGCACAGGATAGTGTGAGGTGTAATTTATGTGTATGAAATGAAGGGGCTGAAATAGAGAAACTCCTTCAGAAGTATTGACAGGATATCCGTAGTGCTTGAGATCTACACAGCAGAATTTAAAAGCATGGGTGAAATAGAGTGGTTTTGGAAGACATCCCAAATACATGGAGACACCCAACTGACAAGGGTGTTCCCTCTTCAGAGACTGGTTGAAGGAACATGAAGATATTTATTTAGTCAAAATATTGACCTAGGATGTTGCCTTTTGTTAGAAGATGTGAAGTACTGGATGTATATGACACCAAAATGTCCTAAATTGACTTTATGGGTTGTTCACAAATCTATCCTTTCTTGTCAGGCTAAAGACTCTACTTTCCCTGCAAGCTCAGAAAGGCTGATAGTTCTTCTCATGGAAACATAATGTCAAAAAGAAAAAATAAATAGAAAAGAACACATTATTCTTTTTAAATTGGTGTATGCATGTCTGCCAAGCTTTTTTGCCTCTCTGTATTATTTAAAGCCTCTTGAGACCCTACAGAAAATATTTTGAAGCAAGTAAGGCACCTGGAAAGAACTGATATGCCAAAATGTTGTCTTTCCTCCTTTTTAGATACTGGACTTCATTTTTTGCAGTAGAAGAAAGGAAGTATGTTAATTGGCTCACACTCTCATTAACAGTGTGATAAAATGTCTAGAAAGCTGTTCATACAGTTTGAAAGCATTTATTTGTATTTCATTTTTATGCTGAGCTTCACAATCTCAATGGCATTCTTTATTGACATTTATTAATTGTGCTGGTTCTAATTCTTTAAGTTTATAATTGTAACATTAAAACATCTGTTCTAATTAATGGCATATTTCTGTGATTCATTTTTAGTATTAAGACATGACAGATACTGCTTATCTGCACACTCCGAATGCCCTTCATGTAACTTCAAAGTACATCTTAAGTGCAAAGTACAATATAAAATCCTTCAACAAGTAATTTCAATCCCATATGCTCAAAAAAATTCCCCACTCATGTAATTACAATTCCTGTCCCCATTTTCAAAAGCCTAAGAGACAAATGAACTTTTGTTAAGTGTCCTAAATCATCACTTATTTGCCTGAAGTTGTTTAATGATGGGTCATATTCTTTTCACATATGGAGTAGAGCATTATCTCTTGAATTCTCCTATTGATTTCTGCACTGGCAATGTACAATGATTGTCACTGAAAATTTGTCATTAATCGTAGAATTTCCAACTCTTTCCTCATTGTTCCAAAAGTAATATCTTGCAGTGGTGTTCATATCACTGTCAGTTTATCAAAGAACAACTTCCAACTGAAAAGCCATGAGATGTTATTACCTTATATTGTACACAAAAGTTAAAAGTAATGTGTCATCTGGAAGACAGAATACATTACACTCCAACAGTGTCATCAAGAAGGGGTATGAAAATCCTTGAAAGAAAATAGTGCAGTCAACAGGCTTATTCAGCCGATCTCTAAGTATCATCAATATCTTTTATTATTGCTATTATTATTATAGTACATTGGGTATTATTTTCTTCCATTTGGTAAAAAATGTAATAATTACTTTCTTTTTATTGGATTGAGACTATCCAGGGGTGACACAGAGTATTTTTTATAATGAAAAACTACTAAGAGGCGCAGCCACTTTTGGCAAGTTGAAATTATGAAAGCAATTCTACCAAACAAAATTCATGAGTCGCAAACATGCTGCTGCTGAAAAAAAGAAAAGGAAAAGGCAGACAAAACAAACCACAGCCTGCCCTTCCCCTATATGTAACATACATAGTGGCACAGATTTAGAGACCGAACTCATTATTCCAGGCAGACCTCAGGACCTGCTGAGTTAACTGTTTCTCTGCCATTGTGCACACGCAGACTGGAACTCAGATTGCTCCCTAGGATCATAAAATCATAGAATCATTCTGGTTGGAAGAGACCCTCAAGATCATCGAGTCCAATACACCTCATCTATAAGTTTTGGAAAGGGAATGGGAACACAGTTTTCCTCTGACCCTATCTGAGGGTGAAGGTAAATAAAACAGAACACAGGTTCTGTTTTTTAAAGTACCTGCTGATATTAAGTTGGCCTAGAAATCACAAAGATGTTAAAAAGACAAAGCTATGACCTGTGTTACAGGTTCCAGTGTTTTTTAAGGTGGGACTTCGGGATTTTTTAGGCATTTCAGTAGGCTTCCTTCACCACAGTGAGTCAGTCACTGTGTACAAAACACTAACTCGTGTCCATGGATACCTTTAGTAGTACAAGCCATCATTCAGTGAAGATGGTTGGGGGATTTGCACTGTGCAATAGAAATGGAATATTTTGCATTGCGTCTGACTTTCATATGTTCTGCCCAATGTGTTCAAATCTACCCTTTTCTTTTCCCTTTTCCCTGTCCAGCGAGGTCACAATACCATAAAGTCCATGTTCTAGGTTTCCCAATGACAAAAGCAGGCCTTCGGACCCGCCCAGCTAAAAAATCAAGGCAGGAAACAATAGCTTCTTTTGAGTAGAGTTTTTTCTTGATGGTAGATAGAGAAAGACACAGACAGCGATCTTCTGCTTCACAGTATGTAAATATGCAGTGTTATATTGAACAAAACAGAAAGAAATTACTCATCAAGAAATTCCTCAGCAAGCATGTAATTAGAAATGGATTCCAAATCAAAATGCAGCCAGAAACTGCAGAAAGCCACATCTAGAAGTAAACAGCTTACAACTGCTTTAGGATAAATATTCTGCTATGCTTCAGGAATTTAAAAAAACATGAGAAAAAAAGGATGAGAAATGCTGTTCATGGTACCTCTGGTTACATAGGCAGTAGATAAGCTGATCTTGAGACACTCAAAGAATCTACTTGTGTTTAAAGACATGCACTTAACAGGAGAAGAATGGATCTTCACTAATATCAGTTTGTGGAGCTCTGACCTCTGTTTTCATCAGCAAACCTTTCTGGCAGGCAACTGAGAGTCAAAATAAAGTCTTGCTGTGAGATCTACCTTATCTACTCTGATCCTAATTCAACCTGCCTGATGTTGGGAGTTTACCTACAGCACCTTGACTAGGAGTACAGTCCATGTACACAACTCCCTAGAAGATCTACAGAAAGTTACAGACACAGGCCAGGTATCTGACAAAATTCTATTCCCACAACACAAAGATGTCTCTGCTTGATAATTGGGGACATGGTTTAGAGGTAGACATGACAGTGCTATGTTAACAGTTGAACTCAATGATCTTGAAGGTATTTTCCAACCAAAATGATTCTATGATTCTATGAAAATGCATGAATGTGAACAAATTCCAAAATTTGTTTGATCCAAGACAAAGGCTCTAACCAGGAAACTGTGGTTTGGTTCTGGGTAGGAATGAGGATTTTGATGAGTACTAAACACTGCACAGCAGATCTTTGCTGATCATGGCATTCATGGAAAAGACATAGGTAGACTGATGGCTACAAAGAAATGTTTATGCTGCAACTAAATCTTTTATGTCTATAATGAACCAAAATTGTATCTTCAGCTTATTGAATTGAGCGCTACAAAAGGATCCTGATCTGTTGAATAGATCAGACACATTTGCAATACCTTTTCAGACAATCTGAAACCATCCGTCACTGTTTCTCTAAGGTATGTCCACTGATTTACAGAGAAGCTCTTGACATCTTCCAAGTCTTCATCTCAAATTTGTGATTCTTACCTATCTCCTTCCTGATTTGTTCAACAAAATCATAAGCAACTAATGTCACTTCAAACCTGTTCCTCATCCAGCAGGACACAATTTCTCATCTTCCATCAAGCTTATTGCAATCCACTGAACACTGAAGAAACTTCTCCTGGATTTATTAGCTATAGCTAAAACCAGTATGATGTCAAACCTGATTCCTGTGAAAACACCCATGGATTGCTCAAAGAAAGACTAAATTTAAGCCTAAGTAGCAGAAGTGGAAGTAGTAATGCAGACACAGTTCAATTTGGCTGTAGGCAAGACCATAGAATTGTATAAACCAGGTTAATCATACTGACTGACTAAATTCTTCTGTCAACAGATAAAAGATTTTATTAGAGGATTCCCAAATCGTTTTGCAACATCTGTTAATTTCAAGCACAAAATACTGTTCCTCACCTCAGCAGCATTGTCAGGTTGCAGAAAAATGTATGAAAATGGCTTGGCATTTTCCTCAGATAGTACACCGAGTTGAGACAGAAATTGCATTTCAATTTCTCTGCTACTCACCAGCAGTATACTGCTAACACCAGTTCTGTCTTTAGCTCTAATCAGCAGACAGGTGAAGTAGACAATAAGCAGCAACTTTAGACTCAGAAATACGGGAAGCACAAGCTATTCTCATTGCTAACTCCGTTTGACTTTACCACCATTAACAAAATGCTACATTGTGGTTTATCACAGGATCACAAAACCACAGAATGGTTGGGGTTGGAAGGAACCTCTGGAGATCATCCAGTCCAACCCACCTGCTAAAGCAGGTTCACCAGAGCAGATCACACAGGAATGTGTCCAGGTGGGTTTGGATGTCTCCAGAGAAGGAGACTCCACAACCTCTCTGGGCAGCCTGTTCCAGGGCTCTGGCACCTTCAGAGTAAAGAGGTTTCTCCTCATATTCAGATGGAACCTCCTGTGCTTCGGTCTGTGCCCATTGCCCCTCATCCTGTCATCGGGCACCACTGAAGATCCCATCCTCTTGACACCCACCCTTGAGATATTTATAAACTTTGATGAGATCCCCTCTCAGCTTCTCTTCTCCAGGCTGAACAGACACATCTCTCTCAGTCTCTCCTCATAGCAAATATACTCCAGACCCCTCAACATCTTTGTAGCCCACTGCTGGACTCTCTCCAGCAATTCCTTGTCTTTCTTAAACTGGGGAGCCCAGAAGTGGACACTACTCCAGATGTGGCCTCACCGGGGAGAGTATACTTATTCCATCAGTATATTTTACATGACGTATTTTACATGACATTTATGATGTGTCTTTTCTTTCATTCCTTTAGCAGGAAGAAAAGGAGAGCTTTTTTTTTTGAGTTTTCCAGTTTTCTTGCTGTAGCTTGATGTCAGATATAACAGGGCATATTGAATGCTTCCACAGTTGGAAAAGAAGCATTAGGAGACCTGGGGTGTAATCCACCTGGGTAGGTTAAACGACCATGTTCCAAACATCTCAAAGTGAATGGCATTAGGATCTGAAGTCTGATACCTCCACCAGCAGTGATGGTTCAGTACAGTGCCCTGGAGACACTGGTTCCTGCTCCCCGATTTTGACTGAGGTCTTCCTGGGGTTGTTCCTATAGGTATATACATTGCATTTTCACTTGGTCTTGTGGAGGTCATCACAAGTTGGGAATCTTTTATAGGGCCTTCATGTCCCACCACAAAGTCACTAAACCACCACGAGAGTGAAATAAGAATTCTTGCTTTACTTTTCTCCTTTGAAAATCTTTGCTTGAGTTCTACTTTGCTGTAATTTCAGTGGTGCATATTTTTTCATTGTGGTTATCTTGCTGCCATTTTACTTCTCACCTGAAACAACGGTGTCTCTAGAGTAATTTATCCTACAGGCAGCTGCCTTGTTGGGAACACAAATCCTGCTGGAAGCTCTGAATAGATAAAGAAAAGCATCTGTGATTCTACGTTTGCATTTCTTTTCTTTTAGATATTGTATTTTTTCCTCTTCATTCCTTTCCCCCTGCCTTCACTGAACCCTAACACCCACCTTCACATACACAAAAGGCATTAACATGGGCCTGGAGTTGCCTAATTCACAGGAGTAATTTTTAGCAGGCTACTACAAATTTCCCAGCTTTACTGTGAATCTCTGTTATGAAGTAGATTCATCCAGAAGGAAGTAAGATGTAAATTTTTAAGAGTTTCAGAATGAAATGAAATGTTAGTAGGGCTAACATTCATGAAATGCCTGCCAGGTATCTTGAGAATCTGCGGAAGAAATGGAGTTCCAAGTGTATTTTGCACATGGGAGATGAAAGAGTTGCAATGTGCAGACTTTCACAGCTGGTTTTGTTCCCCGTGTAAACCAGGAATTTGAGTTATCCAAAAGCTCTTCTGGTCTGGCGATAAAGCTTTGACACTTGTGCACATGAGTTTTTTACACGTCAGAACTTCAGGCTCCAGCGTGCTGCCCACATGAGGTTCCTTGTAAGTCAGTTTTTGGTAGTAATATACTTACTTGCATTAACTAATCAAGGAAAGTTAAAGAAAAATAAAGAAAAATATTACGAGAAGAGTCTTGTTCCAGAGAGAAACTTATATCGTTTTAACAATAAAATAATTTTAAATTTTAGCCAAAAGTTATCTTTTTTTTTTTCTTTTTTCTTTTTTTTTTCTCTTTTTTCTTCTTAGGATATTAGTAGATGCCATGTCTGATATTATAGTTATTTGAAAGGAAATAAAAAAGGGTATCCACCTGTAGTTCTAGTGGTCTTCCAGATGCTGACACTCTCCTCCTCTCTATTCAGAACAGTTTTACTTTATTACTCACATTGCACATGGAGTAGTGCTTTTCTCACTGAGAATTTGTCCAATGCATGGGGCTAAAGCTGAGTTTACATCGTCTCCAATTATAAGAGGGCCATTAAGTTCAGATAATGTGAGATATAAATTTAAGAGGAATTCTAGGGAAATCATAATTAGGTGCAGAGACATTACACGAGTTTAACGACTGAGATTTAATTTCAGTTTTCAAGATTATAAATTGACAATCCTTATCTGGCTCATCTTCTTTTTTTCTTAATTAATTGGAAATTTATTCCAAAGCAATTAAGGCAGAGATTCTTTTCAATCCCTAAGTGTTTGTGAGCTATATACCAATGTTCTCTACCTTGATTTCAAAACACTGTCCTCCTATTTCCTTTGAGCTCTTTCTAATAACATGATAATGCCTGTATGCATTTTTATATACAAAGAGCAATCTTCAGTTTAGATTTTCTGTAGGAAATTAAGTTGTTCAGGTCTTAGAACTGTGTCATTTCATAAATGCTGATAGATTAGAAAGATAGTCCCCCCCAAAACCATACAGAAAGAACAAAATTGAGAAGTAGCATCATTCTGCAAGTGTCTGAAATAATGATTTGCTGAGATGCTCTGCTGTGGTGTTTCATGCATTCTAAGTTAAGTGATCTCAGCAAGTAAGAAGTAAAATTGTCCCACTCCAAAGCACATGGGATGGGGCTCATTTCGTTTGACTCTAGCCATCTACCTGTGTCTATTCTGAATTAGTCAGCTTCGCTGGGTAAAAACCTGGCTGGCCGGCCAAGCCCAAAAGGTTGTGGTGAATGTAGTCAAATCCGGTTGGTGGCTGGTCACAAGTGGTGTTCCCCAGGGCTCAGTATTTGAGTCAGTTCTGTTTAATCTGGATGAGGGGATTGAATGCACCCTTAGTAAGTATGCAGATGACACCAGATTGGGTGGGAGTGTTGATCTGCTGGAGGGTAGGAAGGCCAAACAGAGGGATCTGAACTGGCTGGAATGTTGTGCTGAAGCCAGCTGTCTGAGGTTCAACAAGGCCAAGTGCCTTTATTGTCCTGAAGTGCTGCTCCAATCAATCATGGGCCCTGCACCATCCTGAATAGTAACCACGCACACAGTGTACAGGACAGTCCCTATGCCTAAACTGACTTTGCTTTCTGTGTCTCAGGTCTACTTTCTTGTTTATAAGCTGTGATCTCTGGATCCCTGGATGAACAAGGAATGATCCAAAGTGACATTTCAGTCAAAATATTTTCAGGTTTTCAATAAAATCTCGAAATATGCCATAGGAAAATCTGACTTTTTTTTTTTTTTAATATATTCATTACTTTTTCTTGAGTGAAATAACTCTTTTTTTAGACAGTTTAGAAGTGCCCATTGTGAAATTAGATACAGAGCAGGTTACACGACCTGGATGTCCTTATAGAGTTGGCTCTTTGAGTATTCATATGGTCCCTAAATGAAGAAGTTAACCTTGACTGCACTTCAATAAATAAAGGGATTAGATGTCATGGTAATGAACTTTCTGCCTGGAAAACAACATGGGAAAAATTTGGAATAAACAGCTATCTGCTGGTGTCTTCTCAAGCAGGGTAGCAGCAAGCTGTGGTTTTAGCCCCTCACGCCTTCCATTCTTAACTGAGTTTCCAAGGTTAAGAGAACAAAGGATAAACACAATTGTTGTGTGCCTTCAACCTCTGTTTCCACGTGCTCATGTGAGGAACACCTTGCTTCTCCTGCCGTAGTCCTGCCTTCGTCTTAATTAGATGCATCTTTCTGATGCCAAGCTCTTTTGTGCAAATATGCATTCTTCCTGAAAATACATTTTAAACAGGGATCTTTCTCATTATTTCCTAAAGAATCAGCTTTCTAAGAAACTGCTGTGTATTGATACAGATTCTTAGGCTTCTGGAAGGTTTTCTTTTATAGACACAAGCTTTAGTGTTTTATCATCACAGCTATTTTTGAAGCACCTTGGACTGAGGCCTGACATCTCAGTTGCAAGGTAGAAATGAGACTTTTCACTTTCAGTCACTACTGGCCTCATTTTTTTTCTTGTTTTTTTCTTCTTTTGTTTGAAAAGTACAAATAGGTTCCAGGTTTAAATGGATTTTTCTCTTTATGTGCTCCTTTCTTTTTGGCTTCTATGCCATATTTAAATGATTAGTCTTCCATCTTAACTAGGAACATTCTATACTTGTGGTATTAATACTAGCTTGGAGTCTCAATGATGGATCACTACAACATTTTATTTTGTCTTGAATTATGGCTAGAAATATGCTCACAGGTAGAAATATGAGCCCTGCCCAGCAAGATTTCCAACTGGTTTATAAGGTATGAAACAACACTTTGATTTGCAAAGGAGAAGAACACAAGGCAATAATTACAATTGTAGTTTCAATAGTCTTTTAAAGTCTCTTTAAATATATGGTAACTGATCTGTGGAGGTTTTTTGTTATATTTGTCACCATTTTCATCAGCCACTGGTGAAAGATTATAGACTCTGTCAGGCAGATCATCAACTGATGTAAATTAGTATGATTCCATGGATATTGATCAAATTTACCACCTTACTCTCTGAAGATTTGCACCTTCACTTTTTATTAAGATTTTGTGAATATTATAGATTGCCAGACTGTGCGGTTTTTATCCTTTTCAAGTCATCATGTACAATTAGGAAAAAAATCATCAAGATATTTCAGGAAATTTATGAATTGCTAACAGAGAGTCTAAGATGCAGTCACATACCTACAGACTCCTATAGCAACTACAACAATTTGCTAGCACGGTTCACTTCTTCATTGCTGTGCCCTCCAAGACATCACAGCTGAATACGTGTGGTTCTTATTCTTCTTTAGAGCAAAGTAAAATAGATCTATTCTCTCCTTCGCAGGGGTGGCTTAAAGTGAAACAATTAAAGTAGATTTGGGGATTTGGAGAGTTCATGTGACCATTTCCATGTGTTAGTTGAGAGGATGTAACAAACACCTGAGGGTCATCAACTCCAGAAACTATTACAGGTGTACCAGAGAAAAAAAGAACAAAATGTGGTAAGCATGCATTTAGGAAAGGCATAATGGTTGTGCTTGTGCAGTGAACAAAACATATAAAAAAGGAGAATATCTATGTATCATGTAAGTGTAAATATGAAGATATAACCAATATTTCAACAGTGCAAGGAGGAAATGCGTCCAGGGAGGTACAACTGATCAGCGTTCCCTGCTCTGAAAAAAGAACTTAGTGTCCATTTACTCTGAATAAAGCTCTGGTGGGTCATAGTGAAAATCTCCATAGACAAAGCCTTGTTAAAAAGAGTTTCAATGGAATCCATCTAATATCAGAAAGATTACATGTTCACTTGAAACTTAGGTAAGGTCTTGAAAGAAAAACCTGAACTTTGAAGTCTTCTTAGTTGAAGAGTTCAGAGGTTCAGACAGGAAGCTGCCAATCTGTTTTCTCAAGTCGTCACATTAATATCCCTTCATCCCACATACAGTTTATCTCCTTTGTGGGCTCTGTTTGTTTGTTGTTTTGTTTATGATATTCATAGTATGTCTGGGTATTTTATTCATGGAGGCTTTTTGTTGTTTCAGTTTTAATAAAGGCAATCTTTGTTCTCATTAAATTCTACCAAGGCTCTTTTAGCATTACTTATAACTCAGGTTTTGGACAACAGGTATTTTACTTCAGTTATTGATGCTTATATGATGACTTTTAGATAATCACAGCAAGTATAGGCAAATGACATTTTAGCTCCATTATATGCAGTTATGCAGATTCTAAGCACAGCATTTCATAACACACAGAGCATTGCAATTTCCTTTTTTGTTTGATAGATTGCTGGAATGAATCTTGAGGCTTGAGTCAGTTTGCCTATTCAGAGGTGTCAAGTATTATTTGCGACACCCACAGACAACTGAGCCATCTTCATGGGGCTGGCAGCTATTACACAGAACCTGTGGGTTGGCAGTGCTCACCTGGAGCAGCAGCTGGAGACTGAGCAGAATGGCACATGAAATGGCACTGGCCACTTGTCCATCCTGGGCACCTTTGTCCTGCTCTTACCAGGTGAGATTCAGTTTAAGATTAAGACTCTTAGTTATAAGAGACTAGAAATAGATGTTTACCTCTGCTTTTGGTGTGTAAGAATCCACTGCAACCAGTCAAGATTTACAAGTCTCAGTTCAGTTGCTTGAATGTCTTCTCCAATGGCACAAGACACCTACTGCCACCCTGCTTTTCCTCCAGCTGTCACTCCCGAGGGTCATGTACCTCCTCGAAGTTCTACATCATAGGTTCTTGGACAGCCTTGGGTACCTTTGAGTGTCTCAGGTGCAAACACTTATTTATTGGCATCCACTTGCACAGCACCTTCAATGGAGTCTAGAGGGCAATTCAGGTGACCAGCAAATCTACTTCAGGGTGAGGTAACATGATCACCATCTCTGTTTATGTTGGATAGTTACAAAATTCACACACTCTCAGGTAGATATGTTGGAATTTGAGATATCACACGCATATGGGCCTGGCAGATGAAACATAGGACCCATGGGATACCCAGGCTCTTCTGAACCAGCGGTCAGAAACCGGGCAAGATACTCTACTGCATCCCAGTTGTCAATAGATGCCCATGTTTAGGTGGTTGAACAGGGATCACAGATCGCTGTGAATTACAGCAAGAACCCAGCAGTCATTAAGAAGCACACCTTTAATTGCAGCTGTCTTAAATTGAGTCCTAGCACCACCCACTGTATTTGAAAACAAGATTAGTATTGGAAATACAATATAAGGTGTGTTAGGTAAAAGAGAACATGCAAGGTTCTCTGCTCTTACCCAATGTATTCTCCCTCTAGAGCAATAACAGCCTTAACTTTTCTATTCTATAAGACCATTTGTGATGGGCCGAACCCAGCCAGCAGTCAAATATTGACCCTGCCTTTTGCTCACTCCCGTCTCTGATGGCATGGGAGGAAGAAAATCAAGAGAAGGCAAAAGGACTTGTGGATTGAGATAATGACAGTTTAATAAGGAAAAAAAAAAAAAAAATTGTGTATGCAAACAAAGCAAAAATATTAATTAATTCACTACTTCCCATCAGCAGGCAGATGTCCAGCCACATCCTGAGAAGAAGGAACCCAGTGTGCATAACAGCTGCTTGGAAAGACAAATACCAAAACTCTGAAATTCCTGCTTCCTTCTCCTTTTCCTGACTTTTAATGCTGAGTATAATGCTGTATAGTATGGAACAACTCTTTGGTCAGTTTAGGTCAGCTTTTCTGGATACATTCCCTCCCAAACTTTTGCCCACCCCCAACCTACTTGCTTGGGAGTGTGGAGGAGAAGAGAAGACACACTGACACTGTGTGAGGACTGTTCATCAATCACCAAAACACTGTTCTGTTACCCACGCTGCTTTAGCCACAAATGCAAAGCACGACACTGTACAAGCTGCTATGAAGGAACTCTACTGCATAACTTCATCCCATCCAAACCCAGTACGCATTTCCTCCAAACAGATAGTAAAAGGATGTGCAGATTGTCTTCTGGACGTCTATACAAGACTACAATAACTGCCATTTGTTCCTATATCATTGTTCCGACTATTCCTGAAGGTCCTTGTCGCTTCTAGGATTCATTATCATAGATCACTCTATTTTGTAGAACAGAGTTGTCCTACAGCCAAACTAAAGAAAAGACACAAGTGCTTCAGTTAGGAAAATGGGAAAGAACTGGGTTTTCAAGAATGACGAGACAGAGCTCCACGACAGGTTACCTCTCCGGTTTCCTGTGGCAAATATCTCACTGATCCACCATTGCCAAAGCTGATGATGTGTTTAAATTGTATTAACTAGGAATCAGTCATTTCTATTAATAATTATGATATACATATGGTATGTGCCCTTTTCAGTTTTCGTAACATGAATGGAAAATGTTCACAAAGTACAGAACACCAGTATCATTTTCATAGATCTAAAGTAGTCTCCAGGTTTAGTTTAGCCAATTGTAGTTTAGTATAACAGAATTTTTCACAAAAATTTAGACTTCAGTCCTACACCAGTACTGCCAGGAGCCAAATAGTTATTGGAACATCTCAGTATATTGTGATACTGTAAACATCCTGTCTGGATAATAAAAGCACAATAAACTTGGGCATACCTAAAATAAGACTTAACTAGAGACCGTAATGAGATAAAAAACTGGAGCTTTTTACCACATCAACAATTTCCCTAAAGCTTTTGGAAAAAGCATATTCCACTGGGAATTTACAAAACTTAGTCATCTTTGTCCACTGCATACTGACAAACTTGCCTCTTGTCAGTTAAATCAGGCAAATTAGTAATTCTTTATGATTAAAGGGGCAGTTTAAATTTCCTTGTTAATGCACAACAGACTACTGTGTTGAATGTTGTTGACTGACCTGGTATCATACGACATGAGAAACTGGGGGAATTAAAATTGGATTACTCAGCACACTCTCTCGAGTTGAGCTTTTCTGGCACAAGATTCCTGTTGTTATAATATCTCACTTCTAATATGTCTTCTATGCCAGGGGTTCTAACAAGAAAAGAGGAAAAGAGAAAGAAAAAAAAAAAAAGAAGAGAAAATTAGTTTATATTGGATCTGAGTAACTGACCATAATTGCTATAAAATCACAGCTTAAATAATACATTTTTCAGCAGAATAGACACTGTACTGAGGTGTTTAGAACATTTATGTACACAGAGTAAAATCCTCGGACTCTTTCTCAGTCTCCCTGTCTGTCTGGAATAGAGGTGCCTACACTGGAACAGCGTTATTTAAAGACAGAAACAACAGCAGCTTCAGTGGGGTAAAAATGGTGAAGCAAAAATGGCTCACAGGGACTGATTGGATAATGTATCTGTCAAATTTTGAAAGGATGTTCCATCCAAGTTTAAGGTAGCAATGTGAACCCATAGCATGTAGGTGAAATGACCTGCTGGGTTCGTACGTGCTTTCCTGAGAAAGGAATCTTCAACTTTCAAACATCCTGTGATATTGACCATCGACTGACCCATTCAGATTGGGGGGGGACACTGATAAGACAGAGAACATCCAGCATTGCCTCCTTGCCTCACATACTCCTTTATATAATAATTGCAAAACTGCCTGTTTTAACAGCAAAGTCTTAGCACAGTTCTAAGCCCCAATTCAGTCTTCCATTAATTGCCAGCTACAACACTGCGCTGCTGGCACTGGCCATGACAGGCGAAGAATTTGATAGCTGACTAGGCAAAATGGGCAGATGTTGGGTGAGAGATGGAGAAGTGTCTTGCCAGAGTCGAACAAACTCTGGGCTCCATGGAGTACCTTGCCAACTTCCCCTGCAGAACCCTGCCTGCTAAGCTCATTAAAGTTCACAGCAGAATTTGGACTCCAAATTGAATAATCTTAGTAGCACAGAAGTGTATTAATTTACTGGGAAAAAAATATTTAGGAATGGTAACACTAAAGTTTATTAGTTGTGACATGAAAGTGTAGGAACAACGGCAAGTTAGTAATTTAGAAAGAAGCAAGCCAAAAAAATCTTGTTATTAAGGTAAACAGAGCCAAGAGGAACATTATAGTGTAGGTCTTTTCTGTCTCATTCATTAATCATAAACGATCAAGGAACTCTGCATGCATGGGGAACTAGCACTCAGGTGTTGGAGATATTGAATGTAAATGCAATACAATGACAGGAGTAATAATACTACTGCTACTGCTGTGGATAACAGGAGCATCTAGTCCTTACATCCAAAATCCAATGCTCATGTCAGACATACCATTGTCAAAAAGTTGTGGATGGAACGGGTTTGCCCATTTCTCTTCAGTATGCTGAAAAGGACTCTGACTTGAGTAGAGACATATTTTTCCTTATGAAAATCGATAGATATTGAAGATGACAAAAAAAGCACTGCTGTTTTTCAGCCTAACTGCTTTGTATCCTGGTATTTTCTCTTCTTCCTTGGTGAAAGAAAGATAGAAAGAAAAGGAAATTACAGACTTTTGGCTCATCTCCAACATATATCAACTTTCCAGCCATGCAAATGTTTATGCCCAAATGGTTTTCAACCTGGACAGACTTACAGTGCCCACCTGTGCGCATCAAATGCCAATATCAGAGGAAGGAAATGCTCTCAAATATGTGCTTATTTGCTACAGTAGTGTCAATACGCTCCTTGCCAGAAGTTTATCTTGTAATGAAGATTCAGATACATAATTTAGTATTTTACACCAATTTTATTTCAAGACTGACATTTGAAGGGGAAAAAATAAAATAAAATTCTTAAAAATGTAACCTGGCAATAAGTTGACACTGACATTTAAATTAATTGACTTAATGTTTTTTTAAGCATCTACTATAAATGTTGTGATGGTAGTCATTTGTGTTGTACTATCTCTTTCCTTCTGATTTTACATGTGCAAAGACAAAAATGGAAGATTTAATTTACCAGGTTTAAAAGCATTCAAAAGTATTTTACACACCGAAGGTGTTTATTAGGAAAAAGTCTATTATATTTTTTCCAATGAATGTATTCTGATAAGACTGCAATATGTAGCACTCGTGAAAGCAACGTAAAGCAGGTGTCAGAGCCAGATAAGAGAGTTGAAACACACTTTGATTACTAGTGAAAAACTAGAAAATGGTAAGGGTACAATTAATTTCTAACCAACAGGTTCTTCAAATGGATAATAATAAGAGAGAGAAAGTTAATTTCTTCAAAATGGTAGAACATAAATGAGTGATTATAAATTATACTGAATTTTAACAATTAGCCCTAATGTTAGTTAGTCAATATCTATAATTTGGGTAATTCGGTAATTATAAATATTATTGCTGTTTGTAGTTTCAGATTTAAGATTATGTTTTTCACCTATTGACTCTGAGAATGTCACTACTTTACCATGTGTACATAAAATACATTGTATCATTGGCAAAGCCCTATAGAGGATGTGATTCCCTACCCCAAGGGCTCGTGCAACATCCAAAAAAGCATATACAGGTGTATATTCTCTGGGTTGCAGATGGTGGAGGCTGTATTCCAGGGGGACTGAATGAGATAAGACAATGAGAAATCACATGCTGTTAAGAAGAGGTTCCTCAAGCAAAATAAAATAAAATTCTGATGACAACTCAGGTTGACAGAGTTCCCCTACCCATGACGGGACAGATTTCAAGGAGAAGGATCTCGAAATTTACTTTTGGACAGAAAGGATTGAGATGTATTCTATCTACTATTTATTTTCTGAAACCACAGTGAATGGAAGTTACTGAAAGTGATCTGTGTGCACACTCTTCAATCAAAAATGGTTGAAAGATGAAGAAATGCTACAAGCTAGTGGCTGTAATTTCACCTGGAGTGATGGACTCGTCCTATTTGCAGCAGTGGTCACTGTTTCACTAAAACAGTTCTGTGGGGATGCAGATACAGATGCAAGTAAGTGCAACAAGGAAATAATATCAAGTAATGAAAACTGTAAAAGACTGAATTGTTTATTTTGGCAAAGAGACAAGGGAGACACAAAAAAATACTTTGGGAACAGACAGGGGAGTTGAAATTGGAGGAAATAATATGACTCAAAAAAGGAAATGCACTCCTAATTGGATTATGAAACTTCTTGCCCTAGAATACTATTGAAACAAGAGTGCATCAGGGTTCAGAAAGCAAAAAGGTATTCATCAGAATAAACGTATTGCTAATTATTAACTTGATGAATATTTTATCTTGCTTGTTAACTGCTTATTCTGTAATGGGTCATTGTTAGCAAATATTTGCCTTTCAAAATCATCTCTTGTTATTCTTGCTGGAAGTGAACAAGATCATTGGCAAACACATCTTTTTAGTAAAGATTTTGGGATTGCCTCTTGAGTCTTCCATGGAAATGACACTAAACTCCCTATGGGAAAGACAGTGGCCATTATGACTGAGACAGCAGGTGTTTAAAATTGTTCCTGCTGAGTACAGTACAGGATTAAAATTTTACTAGTTTGGGAGAGGTATAGGAACACATCGTACTGAATAAAGGGCCAATATGATAAACTGAGACATTTTCCAATTATTCTGAAGTGAATACAAGCTACAGCTCCTCCCTAAACCACATCTGAAGGCTGCACTGAACATTTCTTGATGATCAACTCATTTTTTAAATGTAGTAGAAGGCAAGTTTTAATTTCTTCACTCTCTTAATGTGTTCAAGGAGAGATGACAATACAAAAATGACAATTATTGGCAACCAAAAGTGTAATTAGCTTCTGGAAATGTTTATGTTTTATTTTTAGTTTCCTATTCCCTAATAAAGATAATAATAATAAAAAAGAGCTAACAATCAAAAAAAGAAAAAATTAATAAAGCCATGTAGCCATGTGATTGTGTTCAAAGTGTTTTGAATTTTGGCTAAGTCAAACACAAGGAAGGAATATGTTTCCTAAGAGTGTGGATAACATGTCCTGAGGGGTTATCACGGTTACTCGTTCAGTAAGTAAGGTCAAATTATGTGTGAGGCATTTAGCATAAAAACAGTATTAATTATTAATGAGGCAGGCTGAGTGGTGGAATGATAAAATATAGTCATGAGAAGAAAAAAATCCCCAACAAAACCCAGACAGTAGACAGAGACAATGGAAGAAAAATCTCATATATATATATTAAAAAAAAAAAAAAAAACAACAACAAAACCAAACACAACAGAACAGAGAGATGAAAATACCAATTAAGACTTTTCTTATAAGTGCCCACACAGATTTAGTCTTACAATATGACAGTGAATCTGGTTTTTGTTACTTGCTTGCTGGTTATCTCAAGCCAAAGTGACTCAGTGCAGAACTTCACATTGTATCACGCCAGCCAACTACACACTGTTTATCTTCACTGCAGCATAATGAAGAGAAACAAAGCTCTCTGGATACATAAAAATACAGTAGTACGATGTTAGGAAGAAAATAGACAAGCTGCTCCAAATCTAAAAAAAAAAAAAAGCAGGATTTTGCTATCCTTACCTTTAAGTCTGGAAGACTTTTTCTTTCTGAAACTTTCTCAAAAGTCTGAAGTCTCCTGTGAAATGTAAGTCTTGAAATAGCTGAATGAGCTGGTGCCTAAATAATGCTATGCCTGTCTGGGACCCAGAAATTTCATCTTTTCTCAGCTTATGATCCCTAAGAAGCATTAAGAATTCTCACATTATTCCTGAAACAAGAGTCCTCATACAATGTGGTTTCCTTGATTGATGCTTTCTGGCTCATGCATGTGCAGATCTACAGGCTATTGCCGCAAAAATACACGTCAGAAGAGCAAAGTAATGGGTGTGAAGCCATGAACAGCAGTTGGAAGGTGAGGGATTCTCTGAGGATTGTGGGCTTGCGACGGATTACTCTTTCTGCTCCTCAGGTTTTAAATATCAATACTCTTTCTCACTCAACTGATTATTGTTTTAAGCTAAGGCCAGAGACAAGAAGAAGGCAGAGAGGAGGATCCACCTCTAAGAAGCAATATTTCTAGTCCTCGTGTGCCTTCTTCCATGTTTCTCTGAGGACAGCAAGAACTCTCTGCAGTGCCGATTCCAGAGGAACCACATTGTGTGACCAGCTGATCTCCATCATTTTATTAGAGGCCTCGTATAGAATCATGTAATCATAGAACAGTTAGATTTGGAAGGGAGGTTCAAAGCTCATCTAGTCCAAACCCCTGCAATAAGCAGGGACATCATCAAACAGATCAGGTTGCTCAGTGTCCTGTCCAGCCTGGCCTTTAATGTCTCCAGGGATGGGGCATCTACCAACTCTCTGTGCAACCTGGGCCAGGGTTTCACCACACTCATAATAAAAAATTTCTTCCTTAAACCTAGTCTGAATCTCACTACTTTTAGTTTAAAACCATTAAAATGTGTCTTATCACAACAGACCCTGCTAAAAAGTCTGTCCCCATCTTTCTTACATGCCCTCTTGAAGTACTGAAAGGCTACAATAAGGTCTCCATCGAGCCTTCTCTTCTCCAGACTGAACAACCCCAACTCTCTCAGCCTATCATCATAGGAGCAGTGTTCCAACCCTCTGAACATCTTGGTGGCCTCCTCTGGCCCCTCTCCAACAGGTCCATGTCTGTCCTGTACTGAGGGCTCCAGAGCCTAACGCAGGACTCCAGGTGGGGTCTCACCAGAGATGAGTAGAGGGACAGAATCACCTCCCTCAACCTGCTGTCCATGCACCTTTTGATGCAGCCCAAGATACAGTTGCCAGCTCATGTCCAATTTTCCATCCACCAGTGACCCCAAGTACTTGTCCACAGGGCTGCTATCTATCCCTTCATCCCCCAGCCTGCCTTGGTATCAGGGGCTGCCCTGACCCAGGTGCAGGACCTTGCACTTGGCCTTGTTGAACCTCATGAAGTTTGCATGGGCCCACTTCTTGAGCTTGTCCAGGTCCCTCTGGATGGCATCCCACTCCTCAGGTCTGTCAACTGCACCACTCAGTTTGGTGCCAACCACAAACTTGCTGAGGGTGCACTTGATCCCCCTGTCTATGTCGTTGATGAAGATATTAAACTGTACTGGTCCCAATACAGACCCCTGAAGGACACCATTTATCACCCATCTTCACCTGGACATTGACCTGTTGACCACTACACTCTGGATATGACCAACCAGCCAGTTACTCATCCACCAAACAGCCCACCCATCAAATCCATACCTCTCCAATTTAGAAAGAAAGATGTTGTGGAGGACCATGTCAAAGGCTCTACAGAAGTCCAGATAGATGACATCCGTAGCCCTTCTTTTGTCTAGTGATGTAGTTATTCCATCGTAGAAGGCCACTAGGTTGGTCAGGCAGGACTTGCCCTTGATGCGGCTCTACTGGCTATCTGGAATCACCCCCCATCCTCCATGTGCCTTAGCAGAGCTTCTAGGAAGATCTGGTCCACGGTCTTCCCAGGGACAGATGTGAGGCTGACAGGTTGGTAGTTTCCGGGGTCCTCATTTCTACCCTTTTAAGAAATGGGTGCAATGTTTCCTTTTTTCCAGTCACTGGGGACTTCACCTGACATTTCAAATATCATGGAGAGTGGCTTGGAAACTACATCAGCCAGCTCCCTTAGGGCTCTGGGTTGCATTTCGTCAGGTCCCATAGGTCTCAGCCTGTTGCCTCCCTCTTTTAGTTTTGGCACCTTTCATTTTGTGGCTGGAGAAAACTGTTGAGAAAATGGAGTCCTTGGCTT
Source organism: Columba livia (assembly GCF_036013475.1). NCBI lineage: Eukaryota > Metazoa > Chordata > Aves > Columbiformes > Columbidae > Columba > Columba livia. Next base: position 155,040,032 of record NC_088603.1, on the reverse strand, counting down.
ACATTCCTGCTTCCCAAGATATTTAAAATCACAGACTAGTTTAGAGTGGAAGGGATCTCTGGAGTTCATCTAGTCAACTCCCCATCAAAGCAAGACTGGCTTTAAAGTTACTTCCAGCTTTCTGTTAGATCAGGACCTTGTCCAGCTGAGCTGTGACAGTCTTCAAGGATGGAGAGCTCACAGTCTCTGTGGGTAAACTGTGAAGAATTTGTGTATGTGAATAATTTTTCCTTTTAACTAATTGGAATTTCTCTTGTGGCAACTGTGCCTATTACTTCTTTTTCTTTGCTATGCACCTCTGATAAAAGTCTTGTTCTGTCTTCCTTATAGCTACCCCTCCTGTAGCTGAAGACAACAATTAGATCTCCCCTTAGCTTTCTCTTTTCCAAGCTAAAGAAACCTTGTTTCCTAAGCCACTCTTTGTTTATCTTGGGATCCAGAATCACAACCGTATTGGTGGCCCTCCACTGGACTTGCCCCAGTTCATACACATCTCTCCTGTACTGGCAAACCCAGAACTGGACTCAGTTCTCCAGATGCAGTCCTACAAGTGCCAAACTATGGGCTACACTCTTACTAAAACAGACCAGCATAAAGTTCATCCTGCTGTACAGAGGCCAGTCAGAGATGTTTTGTGCTAGACAGACCTGCTTGGGTCTCTACTGCCGTATGGGGTTATTCCAGTATGAGGTTTTCTTTCGAGTTTTCTGAGTTTCATGAGGTTCCTGTTAGGCTGTTATTCCAGCCTAGTGGTTCCCTGTTTGGCTATATTACCTGTTAGCTGACCTCCAGCTCCATTGTGGTCTCAAAAATAGCAACTAGATCTTTCCACAATCAATCTGATCCAGAGGGAGCAAGTCTGGTGTATCAAATAATCTCCCAACTTGGTGTCACCTGCAAACTTGGCAAGTGTGTGTTCATACTGCCCAGGTTATTTGAAGATGACAATTTACCAACCTCCGTATCAACCACCAAGGAGCACAAGTCATAATTGCTTCCAGTTAATGTCAAGCTGTTGACCACTACTTTTGAGCCTGACAATCCAGTTAATTTAGTACCTAATATTTAGTATCCCCATTCAGTACATATATCTTCATTATGGCTGCAAAGATATTAAAAAAACTGTGTGAAAAGCTTTCCTAAAGTCAATGTAAGTTATTTAACTCCCACCCTTCCCATGTCCCCAGAGACTGCCATTTCATCGTGGAAAGCAATCAGACTGGTCAGGGATGATTTACCCTGATTTATCGCCCATGATTTATCCAGACTCCGTGTTCTCAGTCACCTTGTCCTTCGTGTGTCTGGAAATGGCTTCTGTGTATAACACCTTTTTATCGAGAAGCCCTAGGAAGCAGCTAGTGAGGCAAGCTCTGGGACACAGCTCTCAGCTGTGGGATCCAGCTGCCAGAAGAACATTTCACACTCTTCACCACAGCAGAGATAAGGAGTTCATATGAAGTGGAATACCTTCCAAGAAAGGGCAAGCTGCAGGACAGCCTGTAGTTTGACTTGCAGCTTTTTGAGGGCTTCTACACTCCACAGTTCAGCACTTACAAGAAAAAAAAAAAGGTATAATTTAAGATACAACTTTCCCTTTATAACTGATTTTTGTGAATTCTGGTTTTAGAGACTGAACTCACTGTGCACTGGCATTGACATTGGAGTGTAACTCCTTTAACATGCCTGGGTATTATAGAGCCTAACATTGTCACTTTAATCCTTAACTTTAACCTTATTTGTGTACCACATTGATACCTCAGTAATGCACTGTGTGCTCCACTGGTACTCACATAGTAGGAAGAATTGAAGGTGTTATAAACATTCAGTTTTGTGGTGACAAGAGTAGAGTTTGAGGCTGGAGTCAGGAAGACCTGACATATGTGTGCCTAAGTAAATTTACAGCATTGAGTTAGTTAGACCTCAGACTTCCCACGCATTGTCAGGGCAGGGGAATACACCTCAAGCACAGTAAACAGAGACAGCAGAGAATTTAAAATAGCAAACAGGAAATTCAGAGAAAGTAGCAAGTCTGAGATCTCATGTACATCTGAGTTAGCAAGGTGACTCAGTACAGGTAGATGAACCTCAGTTATTACAGTTTATCTAAGAGGAGGTTAGGGGCAAATTTCTGGTCCCAAAGACTTCCCAGACTCCTGGATTTGGTTTTGAAGTTCCCATGTTCTGCTGATGCTCTGGACTTACAATTACAGACCATTGCCTCTGCAGAGCACAAGACTGAGCATTTTAGAAATCCTTTCTTTTATGAGCATATTCAGAGTATATAAAAGTGATAAAACAATTCTGGAGGTAGCAAGTGTGAATGACTGGACAGGAGGTCTGTGTAGAGGGGGATGTTTCTTATTTTCAGTGGTTTGGGCTGATTTGGGTTAAAGCTGAACAAAAAGAAATGTTTTGTCCTTTTCCTCCTCTGCATTTCTGCGAGTGATAAAACTTGAGCTGTGCTGCCAAAATAATCACAGCTTAAAAAGCTGCTTTAAGGGATGGGGATTATCTCAATTATCATAGCTCTTCCAAAAGGTATGAGCATAGAGGACATCAATCTGATAAGACAAAAATCCTTGTATTTGTGTTCCCTTATCTACAAATTTTATAATACACCCCAGAGGCACCAAATTGAGTCACACTCATGCCATGTGTTACTCATGCAAGAAAGAGATCAGAATTTCTCAGTGCCATGAAACCGTGGAAATGTGATGCCTAAGACCAGACGGTAAATCACCTGCCCCTTTTTATAGAAGTAAACAAAAGGGCAGCTCTGCTGCTGCAGAATGGACACCTTGCCCTTCCCCAGTCCCCGAAATTCTTCTGGTGGTTGGCCAGGACATAGACAACATTCAAAGCCATCCTTTCACCTTACAATGGCCATAAAATTGTGTGCTCGACAGTACTCACCAGTTTCCTTTCCAGATTCAGGTACAGACTGTACTGAAGGAACTGTCATCTAGCAGACAGCTCAGCTGTACCTGAGCATCTTGCGCATCTCTGACTGTGGCTAGAATGGCTCTTTGATGCACAGTGGGAAGATGCACATATTGCTGGTACCCAGTCAGCAGAGTAACTGCACTGTCTCCACGCTGGAGGACGTCTGCTTAATTGTATCATGTGTGTGTGTCTTTCAGACAACCAAAGCACTTGACTTGTAGTCTTCTCTGTTCAGATACTTAAAATATCTTCACAGTACTCTCCTGTTTCTTCTGATTTCTGTGCATTATGATTAATTCTTGCACCCACATAAAATGACAATATGGCCTTTCTATAAACACTCTGAAATTCACATTTGTGGGTGGAGTCACAATGTGTTTTGTGTTTAGATGACCGGAGACCACATGTGACTGTAGTGCTTTTACCTTCTATGAGCTCCAGGCTGGGAAAGCTTAAGAGGTTTGACAGTCACAACAAGTCCCTGAACCAGAAGCGATGGGCAGAAGCAGTATATCAGGATCACTGCACTTAACATGAGAGCTGGATCTTGCTTGGCTGTTGCTTTTCTTCTCTTGTTATTCTTATCCAATTAAATAACTGTAATAATGGGAAATGACATAATTGGCTGATTTGGTTTCTGGAAACATAACACATGTGTCTTTTGACCCAAACAGACTCTCAGAGTGAGCAGACAGAGGAAATAGCAGCAAGAGACAGAATCCTGTATTAGACTGGAGTCAGGACAAAGTTGCTAAAAAGGTAAAGGGGGGAAAAACTTCCTCTATGGCTTTGAAATATGTATGGCTTGAATTATGCTGATATTACTGGCAAATCTTTTGTGTCCAGGTTCCTCAATTATACAAAATTGTCAAATCAAATATTAGAATAATTTACTTATCCTGTTTCTGTTCAGAACTCAGGCTGTCTCTGGGTACATGCTGTAATCGTGTTCTCAGGTATAACTATTCTAATGATGCTGCGTCTGCTGAGTAACGGGATGCTACTTTAGCCATTATAAAAGAAAAAGACATGAGCTGATTTGGAAAACAAACAGAAGATAAAGTGGGCTGAAGACTGCAAATTATAGAGCTGGGAAAACTGATGAAGAGGGCTGTTTTTTCAAAGATCAAACACAGCTATTTGCAGCAAGCTGTAGGAAATAAATAGGTTTCCCTCTGTTGTGTGGTGCTTCTGAGAAAGTGTCCATGCTTGAGTAGGGCATAAAAAAAAGGCATTTGCTGCCCTTCCAGGAGACCCAATGCCGGTAACCTGGATAGCAGATGAAGGGCAGTGTGGGAGCAGCTGCTTAAAGCACCAGCATTCTCACCTTTGACGCTTCCTCAACCAGCTCCTTTCTCTCCCTTCCTTTGTGAGGAAGGGGACAGGCAGAGGAGAGAAAGGAAAGAAATCAAGTATATATCATTAAAAATATAATGAGGTGAAGGAAAGGGCACTTGAAAGTCAGGATCTGGCAGACAAGCCAAACTCTTGAAGCAGTGGAAAGCATTATTGATAGGTGATATCAATAATAAATGTGAATGGGAGGTAAGAAGCCAAGAGGAGGATGTGAGTATAGGTTTGCACTTGAAACAGAGGGATGAAGCATGTTTGGGCTAATGAGGCAGTGGCTGCTGCACTAAGGGCGGGAGGCTACTCACCCTGAATTCTATTTTGGCTTTGCAAATGCAGGGAGGAAGTGGAAAGATTATGGGATCTTCCCTTTCTGGAACTGCTGCTGGAGAAAACTGTTCTCTGTGTCACCCTGAGGCCAGGTTATTCAATGAGTGGCAGCTCTTTCAGAGAAAAAAACAATGACAAAATCGGCAAGTGTAGCAGGTAGAAGAGCAGAGTTGAAGAGTTGAGCTGGAGATGCAGTCACAGCACCAGCTCTGTGGGGAAGTTCTTCATGTCCAGGTGAGGAGCGTAGTATGGGTGCTGGTAGTTATCCCCGTGCTGGCCATTGAGTGAGAAAAAACTGCAAACATTAATTGCTGTTCTTCCATAAGTCTAGGTTCACAATACACATACCATGTTAACCAGAAGGTGACATCTGGATGTTTCCTTCAAGCAGGGCAACCACCAACCACCTATCTCTTGTCCTCTTTTCCATGTTTGTGCTAAGTACATTCCAGCACACCTCAAATTACTGTTTATACAAGGGTAAGAGAAGATTATCCTTCTTAGTACTGTCCAGTTAAGATTCATAGTGATTAATGAGAAATTATTTCTAGTCAGCAGGACTTGATCCTACTGCTATTGACTTTTGAATGGCTGAAGAACCTGTGCCTACAGTTACCTTCACACATTTAATCTCAGTGAAGTTCAGCAACTATCACACTTATTTTAGGAACATCTTTGAATCCCTGAACTTTCCAAAGATACAAAATTTCTCTGGAAATCTCATGAGATTTTTCTCAAAGGATTTCAGAAGTTTTGAACTTCCTTTCAGGATGGAAAAGTAACGAGTAAATTGCTGTTGTCTTTTTTTTTGGGTGTTTCTAAATAGGAATATGAAAATATAAGGTAAAACCAATTCCATATTGGCTGATCTTTTCTTCAGAACTACCCAGAAAGCAAGGTTAAAAAACCAGCATATTGGTAATTTGGAAGAAATAATTATCTTTACTGAGTCGCCTCTATTTACTTAACTCTTGTCCCTTTACTTATTTGTTTCCAAGGAACACGGACCCTTCTGTTCTACTCACTTGTTTAGCGAGTTTAGTGAGTTTAGACATGAATTCTCAAACCCAGACTGAGTGCACCCATCAGTGTCTAAAACAACATTTGACAATTAAGGATGAGGATAAAAACATAAAATTCTCCTCAGGATAAGTGTGAAGTATATCAAGAAAGCAGGGATTTGAAAATCCAATCAATATTTATACGGATGGAAACAAATAGAAGTGATAGAAATATGCAAAGCAATGTGCTCCCAGCAGGTGTTGTAAGCAGATATTTTTCTTCAAACAAATATTTTCAAATCACATATTTTAAAAAGGTGGTTAATTTGTAGTATATTCACTGAGACTATTTTGTCTTTCCTATTTTCTTTATATTTAGAGTCAGGTGAGAATAGTTTGACATATGCCCTCAGCTAATGATATTTGTTCCTGTTAGCATAGCTTTTCCAAATGGAAATCCTTTAGGGGAGTTTTGCTAGGGTGTGATTTCCATGAAACTAGGGAGAAATTGAATTATTTCTTACCTCAAGCTAAACAGAATTTATCTCTTACTAAAATCTCAGTTGTTTCTTAGTGTTACCTCTTGGTGTTGCAGTACACTCTCCTACTTCTGAGGGCTCATTTTTACCCTTGAGAACTTCAGGTAAGTTACCCCAGAGATGAATTGGGTCATATAAGTTTCAAACAATGATTTAGAGCCTAGTACCTAGAATAAAGGGCAGTAAAAACCCACAATATCATCTGGTCTGGGCAGCAGTGAGCACAGCATTGTGCCTTTTAGACATAGTTAAGTGCGTAAGTGCACATTATGTAGTGTTCATCCCCTGAGAGCATCTTCCACAGTCCAAGACCCCGCAGTGCCCAGGAGTGTTTCCTGACACTCACTGTACCACTTGCCTCAGTTAATATCATCCCATTACTCCTAGTTACAGCCCTTTGATTCACTTTTTTAAATCCCCACATTTTGGCTGCATAAACCTGCCATACATTTACAGAAAGATTAATATTGTGTTATCCAACAAACGAAAAGCGCAGTGCGCAGTTTGCAGAGGACAGTTTCCTCACCTCAAGTTGTGAAAAGAAGTAAATAATAAACCTTAACAGGTTGCATTTGATTGCACGTGGATGTAATGAACGGAGCCCAGGATGCAGTTCCTCTGACCCCAACATACATATCTGAAGAAAGCTGATAAATTATGTCCTGAAAGTGCCCATGTCTCTTTGCTGTGTATGAAGAAGGTCTTCTCTGGTTAGCTTGTATAAAATTCCACACTGCAGACACCTGAACCTAGGTGAGATATATTCCGTCTTATGTTCTCTTTCCAGACTGAAAGTGTCCACCCTTGGGCACCGAAACGTCTCCTGGGCTCACAGTTAATTAGTCAGTTGGGCTTTCAAAGGAGAACATGAACAACTTGCCTGTTCTACCTTTGGGACATCCTTCTTTATAAAACCTCAACTGCAGGTCTCACAAGCACTAAAAGTGGTGCTTTCATATATAATACTTCTATGTGTAAAAGCATGAGTTTAGGGACTCTTTAATCTTACAGCTTACTTGTGACAGAACAAGGGGTAATGGTTTTAAACTAAAAGAGGGGAGATTCAGGCTAGACATGATGAAGGAATTTTGTATTAAGAGGGTGGTAAAACCCTGGCCCAGGTTGCCCAGAGAGGTGGTAGATGACCCATCCCTGGAGACATCCCAGACCAGGTTGGATGGGGCTCTGAGCAACCTGATCTGGTGAAGATGTCCCTGCTCATGACATTGGGGTTGGACTGGATGAGCTTTGAAGGTCCCTTCCAACCCAAACTATTCTGTGATTCTGTTATTCTATGATTTGATATAAAAATTAGTAATGGAAGGAGGAAAGTTAAGCACCTGTGTTTCATATCTTACGGTAGTGAGTTAACTACACAGAACTTTATTCTACTCTTGTAAGCCATATGGGAAAAATAAACTGTTTTTTCTGTTTGAGTCATATTTTTTCCCCCTAGCTGAGCTTTCTTTGTTGATGTTATCTATATCTTCAAGCAGAAGCATGTATTATTGTGGACAGCCAGAACCAAATGTTTTAATATTGCTGCAGTGTGCTTGCCATGCCTCCCTGACTTCACCCTATGTAAAGTATACAGCATTTGCTGTCACAATGCAGTTTTAAAAGTAACTTCTTCCCTGCTGAAGGTCAAAAGAACAAAAGGCTATTCCATGGCAATTACTGTTCCTGTGGTTTAAAAAGGAAAATTCAGGTCATGTTTCTTAAAAATTCCCCCCTTAATATTTCATTTTTTTGCTTCCTGCCCATCATACTTTGCTTAAGGTGCCTCAGGTATCGTTAAGACCTGCATGCTGTGCTGCTCATCTGACCTGTAGGCAAAAAGTAGTTCTCACCAGAGAAAAAAAAAAACTGCTTTTCTGTAAAAACTTTTCCTCCAGTGGGAAAAAAAAACTAATATTTAAGTGAGCAGGTATTTTCAAGAACACATTTGATTTTTCGGTGATCAAGAATGTATCATTTTAGAAAGGGAAAGTTACATATGTCAGCATCAGGGCTGCCAAGTGTCATATTAATCCTGACTTCAGGTGGATACTGAGACAGCATTTCCACCCTTGATAAACCATTTCGTCTGTTCAGTCTAGTAGAGAGTTCAGACTCTCATTGCATTGGGATGTGGCTTCAGCTGATAAATCAGTCAGGGGATCCTTTTTCTCTCTGCCCTCCCTTCACCACATTAATATTGATTATTTGGAACTAAGGAGTCCCAAGGAGTGGAAGTGGATACGCCTCATTGCCTTGAACAATTCTTTTCTCTCTATTGGGACAGTACAAGGTAAATTAATAGTGTGCTTGCAGACACTAGATAATGTTAATGTACTTGCTATTGATAGAGTGAAATAACATGAGTAACTTCAGCTTTACTTAAAACAAAGCATTAATTTTCCAAGGCCACTAGGATTTATGCAGCTGGTCTGTGTAACACATGCAATCTTTGGTTTTAAATATGCAACATTTGTGTTTTTAAACATGAGGCAGGATTTCATTGCCAGATGAAAGACAAAAGGGGATTTTAATTCATTGCTTATGCTCTCATGTTCTTGTCTGCCTTTAATCTAAGTCCCTGCTTGATTTTGTGGGTAAGAAGATGCTTTTTCTATTAGGAAATAATGCATAGCAGCTTTGTCTCCTGTAATCCTCTGGCCATGTAAAATGTGTAGGAAATCTGGAAGTGTGAAAGCTGTGGTTTTATATATACATATCTGTGTATATATGTATATACTTTTTTTTTTTTTTTAATTATTTTTTTTAAAGTTTCCATGCAGAAAAAATGTGATGGCAATGAGGGAAACTCTACTTCCATGTCCATCTATTTGAAAGCTCTGGGAAATTATTAAAGCCATGTTGAATTACTTGTGGGAATGGACCTCTGCTGGTTGGAAGCACAAGTGGTATTTGAGCCACGAGGCTTTCTTGAGCTTGAAGTAGATTTAAAATGTCCCCAATGGTTTTCTCCCACAGTTCCTGCTGCCTTTGGTGCATGAGGAGCATCCCCCTTGTCCGTGATGGGAAACTTGGAGGAAATTACCAGCGCAGGGTAGAGATGAATCTAATGACATGCTGGTGATGGCTGCACATACACAATGTGGTCTAGCAGGGATCATGACAGAGCAGCAGGGCTGGGAGGCAGTGAAGGCATTGCCTTGCAGGGTCAAAGCCATGTTACCATTTCCCTTCTGGCCCCACCAACTTTATGCAACTCATCTGAACTTAAAGATGGAGTTCGCCCATCTGTAACTCCGATATAGTAATAAATCGTGACTTGAAACCGAATCACAGAAAATTTGGCCCTGCTTTTCTCTTTGCACTCTGATCCTAATTTCTATAAGAGTGTTTCTAGTTCATAAATATTCACAGAATAGCTCATGTAAACAAATTTTGTCTACGTGTTATTCATGCACTGTTTGCTTTGATTGTGCAAGTTCTTCTATGTGTTACTTATGGTGGGTGAGCGGTCATAAAAGTCACATGCTATTACTTCTGGTACCTGGCTGGGTGACTGAATTTTCCAGACAGGAATATAACAAATGACAAAGTGTGGATAATGAAGAGCAAGTAACAAATAACAAACTATACAGAATGAATATTTGGAGGAATAATTATTTGTGCTGAAAATTATGAAACTTTTAGGATTTGGCAGCCTTTTTTCTTCCAGACAAACTGGTGTTCATTTGAAAGCTCATGAATGATAGATAATCTCATCTCACAAATAACGACAGTTCAAACCTCAATTAAACAAGCTTCACAAAACCCCTGGGAGATAGGCAGCAATAATAGTTTTATACTACTAAAACTGATACGTGAATATTTTCCCAAAGTAGTTTGGGATTTGAGGGCTATTTCAATACCATTGAAATAAAAGTACGACTGCAAATGACTGAAAAATACCATTAGTATGTCAGATTTCAGCATGCAAGAAAATTAGATGAAAGACACCCACGATACCAGCTCTGGTGGACTGATTAAAGAAAACAACATCATTTACTTGTGGCAGGTCAGCCCAGAGCATCTTCCAGACTCAGAGAATCCTGCAGTTACTTGACTGCCTGCCAGCCCACAGAGCAAATGCCAAAAATTCCTTCTCACCATGGGCAAGTTAAATCACAGTTAAGTGATTAACTATAGGCAGGAAATGCAGATAACCTGCACCTATCCAGCTTGTCAGGGGAGAGCAAAACATGGTTTCTGTTGTAGTGGTTTCAGGTTTATAAGTTAATCTTACAAAAGTCATTATTTGCTATTTGTACTAAGGAAGCACCATTCCCCAGGGTCATGCAAATATCTAAGGCATTTCCCCGTCTCTTTGTTGGTCCAGCTTGTAGCTGTAGAGTAACGGTAGCTCAAGTCCTAACCACAGTCACATTTTTCTGATTCTCCATGTACCCCAGGTGTTTATGGTAATGTTACATTACCTGGAGTACGCACACACCAGAGGAACCTCACAGCACAAGTTCCTCCACAGATGCAGGACACAAGGTTTATCTGAGAGGACTTGTGATCAAAGCATAAAGATTATAGGAGCTCAGTTTTCATCGTGCTTCACTACTGCAGAGTTTGAAGTGATGAAGGATGGGGTGATGTAGTAAACCAAAGCTTCCTGCAATCCTTCAAGTAGTCCTTATGTTGGAGCACCTTGGATACCAACCTGCTACACTTACTGTATGTTTTCTCCCTGGAAAGTAACAGGGAACTTCTTTATCCACCGTATTATCCTTTCCTCAGTTTGTGTGCAAAGGTCCTATAAAGCACCTACATGCTTGAATCCTGGTTTTGGACATTCTGTAGCAAAAGGTTTCTTGTTTAAGGCAACAAAAAAAGGAAGCATTCAACACCTCTCCACTTCTAAATGCACGCTTCAGTGCACAAATGCAAGAATGAACCGCATTTTTGTTTGGGTACTCAAGGAGGCCTGCTTGTTGGGCAGAAGGCAGTGACATATACTGAGACTGGAGCTGGTCTCCATACCAGTGTTAATCTGAAATAAACCACTATTTATGCTGATATGAGCAGTATCTGGATTAGATATGTTTTCTCTACAGCTTTCCATCTTTTTCATCCTGCCAATCAAAGATCTGTTCTACATGCGTCTGTATTAACAATCTTGCCCCAAAACCCATGAAACAGTTTCTGCAGCCTAATATTTGCCCAAAAGACAAGGATATAACCTTTGGATTAGCACGACGTCTTGTTAAACTAGATCAAGAAAATCCTGCTGGCCTTGCAGAGCTAACAGCAGCTCACTTTCCAATGCACTGCCGACTCTCGCGAGCTGGTTCTCCCTTTTCTCTCTTCCCCCAATAGATGAGCACACTTAACAGCCTTCAAAGCAGGCAAGCTTCAGCTTTTCTTTCCTTCTGTAGGCAATGCTCCCCATTCACAAAGTAGGAAAAAACCTGGGATAAGTTCCTATTAAGCCAACACAGCCCTTCTTAAAATTTCAAGGCATCAGTGCTCCTACCTTTTTGGACCTTTCATACATTAAACAGCTTGTGTTTTTCACTTTTCTTTTACAACTAGAGGTTTTGAAAACTTATTTTTTTTCTTCCTTCTGCCTGGAGACATTTTTCTTCCCTGAATGTTTAATTCCCTCACACCGCAGGGTGAAGGAGCTGATGCAACTTTATCAGTCTGTTGTCACACTTCTTCCCCACAGTCCAGCATGCACTATGAAAAAAAGCTTAGAAATGACAGAAAAATCTGTGACATGGTACCTGAGAAGAAAGCACTTTTGCATCCAGGCGTGCGCTGAGAGTTCAGTCCTACAGAGGTCTAGTCCTTTTTCTGGCATTGATTTCTGCTCTGACCTTTGGCCAGCTGTTAAATCCTTGATTTTCAAAGGTGCTGAATGACTGCCACTAGGTAAAATCCATTTTTTTTAACTGAGATCAGTAAGAGCTTTGCAGCTGGGAGCCAGGATTTCATCTACTCACTATAGCTGCAGCTGTGGGTGTTCCAAAAATCATGCAGCCAAGGAGGGAAGGCTGGGTAAGGGGAAAGGTTAAGTCAAAACCAAGTTGGAAGCAGCTTTAGTTGTGTTTAGTTACTTCGAGATATGATCCTGCCCCAAATGCTGTCAGGTTAGCGACTGATCTGATAAAATAATGAATTACTTGTCAGTAAAAGCTGCACCATATAATGAATGATCTATTATAAACACAAGAGCTTAGTACCTGATGTGGATCTTGTTAACAGGGGAGATTAAGAATTAGCACAAGTTGTCACACCACAAAGTAAGGCCATGCATAGTGGCATGTGCTAGTGCATCTTTTGCAGGATGTCATCCACGGTTTGTCAGGGTGGGTACAGTGCCATCTATTAAGGAATGGATTTCATTTTTGTCCTCGTTTTGTTAAAAACAAGTTTCTCTTTTAGTGAATTTGCCTGTCAGCTAAAGCCTTCATATTAGCTGCATTTTCCTGGAGAACCAGACACATGTTTTGGTAAACATAGCAATGGAATGCAAACTTATTGATAAGGACAGATTCACATCTGGCGAGAGGAGCAACGAGAAGCAAGTGACCAAGAAACTGACCAACTGTGTATAACATTCCATTCACGTGAATACTTCATATAGAAGTGGGAGATCACGAGGATCTTGTCGCTTCTGCTTATGGCGGATATTAGGAGAGGCACTTGCTAGTCGTCCCTGCGAACTGAGGCCTAGTGAGAGACAGAATCCAGCTCCGGTTGGCTGCAGAGTCCAGTCCAGGACTACGGGTGCCAGCTCTGCAGTTGCTGAGACTTTCAAGATTGGTTTTGTATATTTTGTGTTATTTTCTCTATTCTTATCAGTAGCATTAGTAAAATATCTTTAATTTTTCCAGCTCTCTGTCCTTCTTTCCCTCCTGATCGCCTGTCCTGAGAGGGAAGGGGGGAGAGGGAGGGGCAAGAGGGGAAGTGAGAGGGGAGAGGAGGTTAACAATACATCTGCCAGGGTTTTATTGTCACCCTGCAATCTAAACCCTCGACAATTTTGAAGTTTGAAATCTGAAAAAAAATTAAGTATCCGGAAGAGGGCATGGGCAAGAAGAGGTCACTGAAAACTGATTAGATATAATAATTCAGTTGAAAGCTGTATTTCACATTTTTCTGCAACCAAATACCGTTTATCTACATCTTCTTTGTCTTACATGCATGGAGCAGTGGAATGACCCTTAAAATAAGACAAAGTAATCCAAAGAAGGCTCAGATCTTGTAAATTAGTGTCTTGCGTTTAGTGCCAGAATAATGCTTAATTCAGCCAAACGTCTGAATATATATTTTCATCTATAAGCATCTTTGGCATAAATGACTGCATATACTGAAAGATAATGAGAGAGACTGCATTGCTGAGTGAAGGCTGAATGGAACTGAGCTACAAGCAATGAGTGGGACAATAATAGTTGATTTAAATACAATTAACAATGCTGGAGAATGGGTGTAACAAAAGGACACACACCAGACAACACAGTACCTGGGCTGTTTGCAATAAACTAGCAAAAATATGCACTTCCCGCTATGCGCTACAGGGTAGAAACTTTACAGTATCGGGAAGCAAATCTCAGTCAGCATAAATTGTTGTAGCTCTGATGACTTCAGAGCTGCTAAAATGATTATGCTAGTAAAGAATTAGACCCTATCCATATGCCTAGATTTTCATCTCAGAGAAGTCAGACAGAGACTTCACAAAATACAGAAACGAGAACACTTCCCACATCGACATTCAAATGCATCTTCTCTGCCCATCCCAAGTTATAAACAGAACTGGTTGACATTTTTCATTCACATTGTTTGCCAATAAAAAAATGGACTTTCAGTTTGTTTTTTTTTTTCTGAATATTCTAACCTTGCTGATGTTTTGATTTGTTTGGGCTTTATTTCACCATGCTCTCTCAAATTAAAATAAAAGCAACCTCTCCTCAACACACATATTTTTGTTTAATGTCTGAAAAGTGAAGATATTTTAGTTTTTCACAAGAGTTCAGTTGTTCTCATCATCATAAGATGATGCAGGGCATTTTCCTAAGCTTCCCTAATCAGACAGATCATAAACATAATTCCATAAGGGACTGAACATTTAGACAGCTAACTAGGCCTAGGCTAATTTAATCATTAGCAACTGATGAATTAAACTATCAGTTTCTAATAGGGTTGTTAGTTCATATTAGCTATCAGGAGATAAAACAACTATGTGTTGAGATTCTGGCTGAGGTGAAGTTTTCTTCCTTGATGGCCAGAGGGCTGGCAGTCCCAGATATAAACCAGCAGAGATGAGAGATGGTAGGTCTGACCTTGAATGGTACTTCAGATCAATTCTTTGCAAGATTTTTATTTTTAAAAAAGCTACATTATCTTCTGACCAGCTCGAATTACGAATGTCAGTTCTGTTCAAAACAGAATATGTTTGGTAAACTTTCCTTCTGCAGAGAGCTTTAGTGGTTCTGCCTCCTCTCCTTCAAAGTTTGTCTTTCCTGTTTTGGTATCTTTTTGTCTTCTTCTTTGAGTCATTTTTCACAATTTCATTGCCAGAAGACCTTTCCCATCTTTTCTTTGTCTGTGTCGCTCCTGCTATGTTGCTATAATTATTTTCTGGCCCTTACAATAAGGGAAATTTAGCAGGGAGTTACCTGGAAGAGGCTCTCCAGGGGAAACACAGCTCCTGTGTAATGGGAAGGTGGGACAATAATATCAATAAAACCACATGCAGGGATACAGGAGTGTGTGTGCACACCACAAGCAGATGCTGGGGCCAAGAACGTTCTCCATTAACCCATCCTTTCTCACCACCTCTCCTCACCAGTCCATCAGATTCCCAGGATTAGTGGTTGGGAGTGAAGAAAATCTCCCTGCTTGTAGAGTTTTGTAGATTTTGTAGGTACAGCCCAATTATTTCTCAAGCTTTTCCTTTCTGTTAATGGGAGGATGTTTGGGATGAGTTTTACTTCAACATACCCAGATCAGAGTTTGTATTTTCCTCAATATTCTTTCATTATTTCCCTTTCTATGTTCCTTTCCCCTCAAGCTCTTTGTATTGTTCTCCCATCCTGTCTGGAATCCATGAGCATTCACTGTTTAACATCACCTGCAGATTTTATTAGGATGCCATTACTCCCAGTTTCTGAATCATATACAGTGGGGACCAATACCATTTGGTCAGATGTTTAAACTCGTATCTTCAGTATATGCCCTTCTTTAGCAATTCTTAACAAAAATTCAGAGAGACCTGCCTTTGACAGCCTCAGAGGAACTCCTCTGCTTGGGTCTTTCAGAAAACGTTTCACCATCTTAATGAAATATCGCATTCACAGCCTGCTCTTTAGTCTTATTGAGAGGAAATGGTCGAGAAGGACTGAGATGGACTGACCACAAGCCCCATCACACCCCTGCGTCCCTGGGGAGAGAAGTCAGGAGGGCAACTAGGACTGGGAAAGGAGGTGAAGAGGAAGTGTTGTCTTAATTTTGTCTTTGTTTCTCACTGACTGAATCTATTTTAACTGACATTAATTAAAATTACTTTTCCCCAAGTCAAGACCGTACTGCCCATGATAGTAAGTGATCTCCTTGTCCTTATCTCAACCCAAGAGCTTTGCCATCCTTATTTTCTCCCTCTGTTTTATAATCATAGAGTCACAGAGTCATAGAATGTTCTGAGTGGGAAGGGACCCACAAGGATCATAGAGTCCAACTCCTGTCCCTGCACAGGACAACCCCACAGTTCACACCATGTGTCTGAGGACGTTGTCCAGTCTCTTCTTGAACACTGTCAGGCTTGGGGCAGTGACACCTGCCTGGGGAGCCTGTTACAGTGTCCAGCACCCTCTGGGTGAAGAACCTTTTCTTAATGTCCAACCTAAACCTCCCCTGGCACACCTATCTGCCCTTCCCTTGGGTTCTGCCATTGGCCATTGAAGAGAAGAGCTCAGCACCTGCCCTTTCTCCTCCCCTTGTGAGGAAGCTGTAACCGCCATGAGGTCTCCCCTCAGTCTCTTCTTCTCCAGGCTGAACAAACCAAGTGACTTTAGCCACTTCTTATACACCTTCCCCTCCAAAGCCTTTAACAACTTTGCGTCGCTCTTCTGGACACTCTATATCTTTATATCTTTTTGTATCCTGTGTCCCCAGCCCTGCACACAGTGAATGCTCCAGGTGAGGCCACCCCAGTGCAGAGCAGAGCGGGACAATCCCCTCCCTGCCCGGCTGGCCATGCTGTGCTGGATGCACCAGGACACAGGTCCCTCTTGGCTGCCAGGGACACTATTGGCTCATGTTCAACTTTCCATAGACCAGAACTCCCAGTTCTCTCTCTGAAGAGCTGCTTTCTAGCATCTCATCCCCCATTCTGCATGTAGAGCCAGGGTTGCCATGTCCCAGCTGCAAAATCTGGCCCTTGCCCTTGTTGAACTTCATGTGGTTGGTAAGGTCTTATTGAGGAGAGCAAATGAGAGAACAGCTAGGTGGGAGTTTGACCCTTAGCCAGGATAACCCATCATGGTGTTATTCATCCCACACCCAGGAGCAGACAATTTACCTTCCTCATAAAGCCTTATAGTCTCAAACTAGCAGAAAGCATGACCCCAGGCTAGGAAAAACAGGAAAATCAGTCTAATTGTGATGAGAAAATGGAGGGAAGAACAAATGAATCCAAGGTCATGGCTTGCCTCATTCATCCAAGTGGGCTCAGCTCTTCCAAACCCTCTGTCGATCTATCAGTGTCAATACATTCAAAGTAATTTTGCTTTGCCTTCAAAAGTGTCTATTGCTAATGCCAATTCAAGATAGGAGTAAAAATTAAAACATCACTGAAACTGAGGTGAGTTTGTTGGTCATAACATAAGAAATGTCCCTAAAAAGGAAACAATTCAGAAAATAGTGTGCCCTTGCTTTATTCTGTTTATTTCACATTTGAAAGGACAATGTTTGTATGTTGCCTGCACAATGTTGCATAGTTATGTGGGAATGTATACCAAGTCACATTCCAGAGGTCATAATTGTCTCCCCAGGGATACTTTAAATACTTTGGATGGAATTTGAAATAATAAAACACCTTTTTCAGCCACTGGAGACTTGTGTTGATGGGCTGGAGGATCCTGGTGCTTTTCCATGTCACTTAGTGACATACTCAGAAGGAGATATCTCTAAGTGGGTATCCAGCAGTCGCAAGTGTTTACACATCTGTACAGGCAGATGTGGGGTTAAGTCCCATTATACATATCATGCAAAGCAAGTGATAGACCAAGACATATTTGTTTCCTAACTCTATAATTAGACTCTCAAACGAGTGACTGCTGATTGCTTAGCACTTTTTAAAGCCTTAAGGCTGCAATTTTTGCAAAACTAATGAAAATGGTTTCAGGGGAACTTCACAGCTTGCACAGAATCTGAAACATTGGAGTCCTCAGGAATTTTTTTTTCCCTCTAACCAAATGCAGAGTTATGGATCCACACAAAGATAAAATTTGAAAACAATTCAGAAAAACTTCAGAATCTTTAAATTTGAAGCCAGCATATAGGACTCCAAAATAAGAGTGGCTGACAATGTAAACTTGAGATTTAAATTTGAGGTATCTAGAATATTACTTTAGCCTATGATATTCTAATTTTTATTCATTTAGCCAGAAATTTTTAATGGACTTTGTTCTGGAAATGTTTAAATTCGTGTCTTTCTATCACAAGACCGATACAGTGGAATAGGAGACTTAAGCATTTTCATCGTTGTGTTTGGTGACTCATTTTTCCTTAGAATTGCAAACTTACCCTTTTGTCCAAGACAGGGCAAATATTCACGATATTTAGACCTGTGAAATGTAGTGAGCTGCAGAGGCCACATGTTGCGGACTTTTCTTTCTTCCACCGTGTCAAAAATAAAAACCTGGCATGTTTTGTTTTGGCATTCTTTTT
The DNA here is from genome assembly GCF_036013475.1 of Columba livia. Taxonomy (NCBI): domain Eukaryota; kingdom Metazoa; phylum Chordata; class Aves; order Columbiformes; family Columbidae; genus Columba; species Columba livia. Next base: position 155,021,977 of record NC_088603.1, on the reverse strand, counting down.
GTTATTGTTTGACAACTCCAGAAGTTAAGACCAATATTAACACAGGAACTGCCAGACTGAATCAGTCCAGTGATCTCTCTAATTCAGTTGTGTCTCCAGGGGAGCCCAGTGCTTGAATAGGAAGGTATAAAAACCCCAAGAGCAGGCAGCTATGGAATAAATTGCCTTATTTTTTAATATATGTTATAGTAAAAAGGATATTAATTATATCTACCCAAGAATCAGTATATTCAATAGAGTTATCCCCTGCCTTATTTTTGTCACCAGCATTCCTGGAAATTAGGAGGAGGAACATGACCAAGAATACCCAGTGCAAGTGCCTCTGACCTTTGGAAATAATTGGATGTGGGTCCAAACCTGGCAGTCCTATTGTGTACTAACGTATCTTAAAATCATTCTATCCATCAGTGAGACAGGGAAAGAGAAACATGGAAGAAAAGGTCACATTAGCAGGAAGCAGCTGGCATGATTCCAACAGATTCATTTTATTTAGTGGGACCAGTTTCTGCTTTTCACATTCCAAATCCTTGCCAAAATTTGATGGTGCAGACATGCACAGACTTTCACACTTAGATATATACTGTCTCAGGGTGACATTTCAGAAATTATATGCAAGGAGTTACATTCACACGACTGTGAATAATAGTGGCCCAGTTCCCCAGAGATGGCACTAAACTCTCACTACATCCTCTGCAAACACTGCCATGAGGCACTGCAGATTGGATCCATAGTGTACACACATAACCACCTCGCTTTAGTAGAAAGGCTGAAGCATTTATTAGAGGAAGAGATTATAATGTTGCAGTTTAAACACTACTAACTAAACAGTAACTGATGGAGAAAAAAAACTGCTTAGTAAGAGGCAAGTTCTTCTTTCATCATACTGACAGCTGTGTTTTTGCTATTAAAGAAAAATCCATTTTGTTTTTCCAAAGACATTGTCTTTTTGGGCTCTTAAAGAAAAGTGGTTTCCTGAACCTCTAAAGATCACTCGTGTACCTCAGAATACTCTTTCTGTTTTTGAGCTGGTACATGAAACAGTGAATAATCAACCACAAGTCTTCTGGAAGAAATCCATGGATAGTAGTGTGGAAATAGCTCAGAAGACTTTACGGCTGTATTACTACTGGGGTTCAGACACTTGGAGACCTTCTCCAAGGCCAGAATATTCATTGCAAAGGGAATTTTGAATGCACAGAGCTCAGTCCTCCTTCAGTCAGCTTGCATTCTGAGCTGACAAGGTGTGAGAAGAGGAAGAACAGAAAAGAAATAGATCAGGAGAGCATCAGAGAGCAGATCTTCGAGGGGCTTGCCAGGATATCCCATTGACTGCCTGATTTCCCATCATCAAGGAGATAAATTATGCCTCTTTCCAGCAACCCATTTAGAAGAAAGTCCTGAGTGCAGGGGATGATGTGTGTATTTAGACTAGTTCTGTTCCCACTATAGCTAATGGTGAAAAAAACAAACTACCAGGTCAAACTCCCGATCAGGAAACATGAGATAAAGCTTGAGATCTTCATCTAAACATCTCTGATTTTCCATAGGAGTTGTAGGTAAAAGAATGAAACCAAACTTGACCATCTCAGAGCATCCTTTACAAAACTCCGTGGTTTCATCTTCCTGATCTGGTGTTATATAGATCAATGAATCCAAATACTTAGAGATCTTTCAGTGTGGACCTCCACAAAACCTAGCTGTTCCACCAGCATCAAAAAACTACTTCAGAATTACAACAGTCCCATCACTGAAGACAGATAAAAAATACCTCCAAAGAAATATACATATGTAATTATGCAGCAGAGGTACTCACATCATCTTCCTCCCCAGACTTTAATCCAGCACCTCTTAAACAATAAAGCCAGCCTCACCGGACTTTTGTCTGCCTCATACCCTTCTGAACACCATAAATTCTCCCCACAGCAGCTTCCTGATAAGAGGAGACATCTGCTCTCTGGTTCCCTCATTTTGATAAGTTCTCCGTTTGCACTAGACCATGGGGGCTGAGCAGCGTGTCTTCTCAAAGAAATTTTTCAAGATCAGTCTATAGAGTTAAGGTTTGTTTGGCTTTGTGGTTTTGTGGCGGGTTTTTTTTCCTTTCCACAAATTGTTTGGAGACAAATCAGTCTCAGGAAATGTTGATGTGTCTGAAGACACTTCACAAGCAGAAAGAAAAATTCATCAGTCACATTACTTGCTCTGAATCATTCACTCAGCTCCCTTACTGACAACTTGGAGTTCATCCAAAGGGTCCACACTCCATATTGTGTTCAGGAGCAAACATTCTCTAAAGAAATGTTTTTGCATCTAAATGACTCATTTGTCTTCAGTAACCAGCTACATGTCTATAGAAATCACACTGAGTTTAAGATTCACTTGCCTAACAGCTTTAATGCAACATCATATGTAATATTTTCAGATGCAGCAATCTGTCTCATCCTAATTCTGAGACTGTTAAGAACATCCTTACTAAGTGTATAAATCACAGCACAGGTATCTGTCACTCAAAGGCTGGACCGGAGCTGCGTATTCTTCCTTCACAGCTCTCCCAATGCACCTCAGAACCGACCCCCAGGTAGAGCTGAGAGAAATCCATCATTTCTTTCATTCATAACATATTTTTTTTACTGTGAGAAGATTGTTTTTCAAAACTTCTAGATACAGGGAAAAAAATAAAGCTGTTTTGTTTTTTGAGAGGGTAAAAAAACTATCATACAGGGCCCAGGTGCAACAGAATCGTCAGGGATTCGTAGTTTTAAAATAATGGAGTCTAAAGGAATGGGGAGATGCTTTGTTAGAATGAAACCAGTCAGGGAACACTCTCGAAAGGGAGCAGAAAGATAACCAGGCTGGGAAGGTGAAGACCCTTTTCAACAAATTTCAGTGCACAGTCATGGCAGACAAAATCCAGCTGCTGCACAGCAGCCCCTTATAGAATAATGGAATAATAGAATAGTTCAGGTTGGAAGGGACTTTCAAAGCTCATCTAATCCAACCCCCTGCCATGAGCAGGGACATCTTCGCCCACATCAGGTTGCTCAGAGCCCCGCCCAGCCTGGCCTGGGATGTCTCCAGGGATGGGGCATCTACCACGTCTTTGGCCAACCTGGGCCAGAGAGGAACAGGTTCCATGATAGCAAGCACTTTGGGGAAACAAATCTCAGGCTCCTCTACCTAAGGCGTACGTTGCTGCAGACGGTAGTTTTGCTCACCTTTTAAAGTTAATCTCCATTCCCTGCAGCATCTTCTTGAGAGATGGTTTAATATGAGAAATTTCTGAGGAATTCAGAATTTATTTATATTTTGGCAAATATAATGTTCCCCTTTAAATAGGCTTTCAGTTGTGTTGAAACTAAACCCAAATGCAAACCCACTCTTTGGCACATTTAGATCAATAATTTGATCCCTTTTCATCATCTCTAGTCAGCTGGCTTTAGACTAATCAGAGAATGAATTTCTCTTTCCTCCTTTCATTGGAACAACTCCATTTCTCATGCTTCATAGAGAGGGTGTCCCATCCTATGCCATATAAACTAATGACAGATATTCACCAATAAAGAACTGCAAATAAATCTCAGCTCACCTAATTATAATAATCTAATTGAGTCTTCTAGGCATTCACCCTATAGGGGAAATGTGAAGAGAAATAAAGGGTTTTGTCTGACTCCAGATTATAACTTCACAGATGGTTCTGTCAAGGAGAAATACACACCATAAAATACAGGTAAACAAAATCTTTAGCCTATTTCCAAAATAATAATTAATATAAGAAAGGAATAAAAATGCTCATCCTCTTTCAGTTATAAGCAATGAATTATTTTCCTTTTGGATTGCTGATTTTTGTGGTGGATATACTCTGGCAGAAATGTGGACATAAATGTCCCACACCATGACAGCATTCCCCCTCCCTTAGGCAGTCCATCCTGTGGGTAATAAAAACCCTTATACTCTTCCTTTGTTTACAGTAGGAATGCTTAATAAACAAAAGCATTTCATAATATATACATATATATTATATTGATCACAGCTATTTAGCCTTGAGTGGCTCATTTAGAGATGTACAATGAAATGTACATCTTTTGGTTTATTCCCTGAAAGAGAATGAAATGTATAATTAGGGTTAATTTCCCATAAAACCTTTCTGCAATAATCTTGTGTGAAAGATAAGAGGTTACTTTCCAAAAAGGAAAACAGAAAGGTGAGGCAGCAATGAAAATGGAGATTCATGTGTCCTAGAAGTACTTTTTCTAGGTCACTACAGGACGACGGGACATTACAAAGGCAAAAGAAAGATTTGCAGATTTCTTCAGGAATTCCCAGACGTGTCCTCTCAGCACAGAATACCTCATTATATTCTCGCAGCATTATGTGCATGTGTGGAGGGTACCAAGGTATTCATACCATTGCTGAAAACTACTGAACAGTTTTTCACATCACATTGTTCATTCCCCTAGACAGCAGCCCAGGTCTTATCCTCTGCTAATGTCCTGAATAGTCTGCTAAACACCTGCTATAGCACATGATTAAATTGTACTGTGTTGGCATTAAATCTGCGGTGCCAGGAGGGGCATTGCAGATGCTTCTTTTAAACTACTCAGAAAGGAGAAATACGACACATACAACATAACCAATATCTCCAGTGTACTCTTTCAAGCCCTGACATAGGCATCTTCTGAAGATTTTTTACTATGCTGCTTGCATTGCTATGCAACATCCAGAACATATCCAAGGGTAAAGGTTTTCCTGACGTTTTCATATTCAAGATAGATATTTTTTTTTTATTATTTTATTTTTTCTTCAAACTCTAGTTATTCCTTTATTGATAATGCCCTGATAAGCCTTACTGGTAATTTTATACTGTAAACAAATATTTAGGCTTGGTAAAATTTTGTTTCATTCAGAGTCTTCTGATGTTATGATGCTCAGGGCATGATTAACTCTGTGAGCAACTGTGTAGACTCTTCTTATCACAGGTAATACAAGGGAATATATGGGAAAAAATTGTCTACCATTATATAGTATTCCTCTATATTCCTCTTTTTGTTTTAGCAGAACATATATTATGTGTGGTTTGATTTGATCCCAGAAGTTAGACTGCAGACTTCAAGTGCTAATGTTATGGATTTTGTAATTTATGTCCTGCCAGCATTGTAAGTGGATTAAGCATCAGTAGGCACACCATAATTTTAACAAGATTCTCAAGTATGATTGCTCAAACATGGACTTTCCTAATTCAGGTGTTCAAATGCAGACGTCAAGGTTATTTCAGAAGTGATAAAAGCCCTTAAGAAGCATGAAGTGGGATCTGTTTAACTTAACTATTTATAAAGTTAGACTTTTGCCTCCTATCAAGTCATTCTGGGATGTCTTTGCAGTCAGCAGAGAGCTAGTCAGTAGAGTTAATGTAGTTCATGGCATGATTCATCTCACCCTGAAGGAGAGAGCTCCATTTGGTCAGATGAATCATACACCCATCTCTGTGGATGATTTTGATCAGGTCACCATTGACTACAATAGAACTATAGGCAAGTGGTAGACATGGTCAGGAGAATTATCTAACTAGCAGGCTTCCAGCCTAACCTTCCCAGGGTCGTTATCTGAGATGCTCCCAACACTCCAGCAGGAACATCAAGGACTCTTGAGTCCATCAGAAGAGTTGAAGATGCGTTCACATTGATCCACCAGAAATGGGAGGTAAAAGAGGCAATGGGGTTATGCCTTCAACAAAGTGCAGGAAATGTGGAGGATTGTGGAGGCACTGAGCTGACATTTCTGTGAGTTTTATGGCTGGACACTATGTGATCTGATGCCAGATCTCTATAGTAATGACAGAAAAGATCCTGTACACTGGATCTAGTTAATTATCACAAAAGAGAGTGATTATTTGCCTTTTACCTGCTGCAAGAAACAAGCTTGTTTTGTAGACTGCCCTTCAAAGAGACTCCATGGTCAGGAGATGCAGTGGCCAAAAATTAATACTATGATTAAGGTTAGCATCATAGTCCTCACTCTGCTGAGCATACACATCAGAATGATGTGTGGGTAGTAAATATCTAAAGTTTTCTAAGTATTGTTGAAATGTTTTTATTAGATTTCAGCCTTTTTAGAAGGAGATTTTTACCACAGCAGACATTACATAATAACATTTTGAATAGCAAATGAAAATATTGAAAGGGGATTTCATAGCAAAATAAAGAATTTAAATATTTGATTCTGCAAATGTCAAAAGGTCAGAATTTTCCTCCTGGGTTTTCTTCTAAAAGAGAGTTCCTGAAAAGGAATCTGAAAAACTTGATGTACAAAGCATTTCAAATCACAGTATGTTCTGACAGAGAAAGTTTTCATCGAGCTTTTTCTGATCTCCTTTGGTATTTGCAAACCTGTATATCTCTCTTCTTAATATGTAAGCTTATTAAATTATTATAAGTTAAAATGAATGTTATTGTTAAGGACAACTTCCAGGCCTCCCTCAGGTCAGCTGGCAGCTTGTAAAGCCAACTTTATTCTGGCCTATTTATGTAGCATTTTCATTTTGATTTATTATTATCTGTGGTATTTAAGGAGGACTTGTTCCAAGCAAGTCTGTGAGTCTGGACTTACAGCATTTAGAGGGAGCAGGTGGAGAAAGGAAACAGTGAAATCTGTCACCAACTAAGTTAATTCAAGGAGGAGATCTGCAGGTTTTGATTACTCCACACATAAAGGAAATCCAGTTTCTGAGATTAATGGTTACAAATACTTCTGTGGCTATCAGACATCTAAGACCTTACTAGGAGACAGAAGTGTTGGGACAACAGATAAGCGCTGTGAAGGATGAAATACATAACACTGAAGAAGAGAAGAAAGAAAGAAAGAGAAGAAGCTTTCAGCCCAACTGGATGTTTCTCAGCTTAGAAACAGTACTTCAGGATTTATGAAAAACTGACAAAAGAAAAATAATCTGATTCGTTTGCACTGGAAACATGATTTTAAGTACCGTCTACTGAAAATGTACTCTGAAGTATAAGGGATTCCAAAGGATTGCATTGATGTCTGGACTAGTATAAGCATAACAGTTCATTTTCCCAGCTCTTCCTCACCTGCTGCATGTCTGCATAGTGGTCTTATATCATCAAGAGAGACAAATATTAAGACCTGAGCCAAAGTATCAGGATAGAAGGAATAATATTTGTCTGCAGTCTGTCCATCCCAATGAGAATGACACATTTGAGGTTCCATTATAGTGGTGGTTTTCCACATTACAATCCCTGGCACAGCTTCCCCGATACAAACCACCAGCACAGACAGGCACAGCTCCTGCTGGTACAGAGTTCCCAGCTGCTCCCATTGCAGAAAGTAGCAGAGCTCACATCATCTCAGCCGCAGTGACTCAAGCCATTGCTGCTTTACCGACTTTTTGGAGTGGTGCAGTTTAATGAGCCTATGGTGGCCAGCTGCTAATAATATGGCAAAGTTCTGGCTTGAGAAGCACCTTCCTTTTGAAACAATGCAAAAAAAAAAAAAGCAAAAGTAATTTAAAAATAAGCAATGTAAAGCTGCATTGGTGAAAGCATAGTCTCAAGGTCAGCACTATGTAGTCTCCAGTCATGAGACTGTGCTTGATTTGTGCAGGTGAAGATCCTGCTTCCAAAATCAGGATTCATCTCATAATTTAATTCCTGCCAGTCGTAGATCACTCTATTTTCTTTCAGATGTTGGTTGGGTATCAGTAGCCAAGCTTGGAACTGAATATTCAGATGATATTTTGCTTAGGGTAAATGTCTAGGAATCAGGATACATGAACTAAATTTTATGCTAACAAATTAAATGTGCTTAGGGATCGTTCCCTGGCACTGAGGCAAATGGGCATTGTAAGGGCTACCCCAAAGTGTCCAAACTACCTCACTCTCTCACCTTCCAGAAAAGCGTAGCTGCATGGAAACCACATATTGGGAATGGTCACTCACCTGTGCTAATTACTGAACTGTAATACAGAATGGATTGAGACAGTGCTGGTTGACTGAAGGATACCAGGAACAATTCCAATAATTTAACAAGGTAGGCAACTGAGTTTCAGTGCCAAGGGACATTTTCAGACTCCATTTAATTTGCTAGGATAGACGTAACCCCATGTTCTCAATCCTTGCTGCACACAGGCTTGTACACACATATCTGCTCAAGTTATCTACCAACAGCATTCTCCGCAAGTGAAGCCACTTACAGGAATTCAGTGAAGCATTTTGGTCCACGTCCAAAAATCAGGGTGGATTTCTACTTGAGACAAGTGTATAGCTCAGGCCAAATTTTGGAAGTGAGTGTCTTGGGAAGTGACCTGATAATAAAGAGGTGCTGAACAGGGAGGTTTTAGGCTGGCTGCCACACTTTAAGGAAAGTCAGGTTCCATGGTGTGCCTTGGTTAGTGGGAGCTGGATGCCATGTCTTCTTTAGGAAGTGTTGCAGTGTTCAGCATACTCTGAAGCCTGAGCATGCAGTCTTGCAGAGCATTTCTGCAGGAGGAAGAAGTTCAGTAACGGTAGGAGTGCATGAGAGCCTCTTCCAGAAGATCTCATCTGTTTGGGTTTCACCTCAGGTGAATCTATTTTGCATACTTGAGGACTGCTCCAAGAATCAAAACACAGGGCAGTAAATGGGGATGATGATAATGATGATGATGATGGAGATGATGGGGATAATTATGATGATGATTCCACAGCACTTGGTGCTGATGAGGCCGCACCTTGAATCCTGTGTTCAGTTTTGGACCACTCACTATGAGAAAGACATTGAGGTGCTGAAGAGAGTTCAGAGAAGGGCAACAAAGCTGGTGAGGGGTCTGGAGCACAAGTCTTAATGAGGACCAGTTGAGGGAACTGGGGCTGTTCAGCCTGGAGAAAAGGAGGCTGAGGGAAGACCTTATCTCCATCTACAACTACCTGAAAGGAGGTTGTAGCATTGAGGGGGTTGGTCTCTTCTCCCAAGTAACAAGTGACAGGACAAGAGGAAATGGCCTCAGGTTGTGCCAGGGGAGGTTCAGATTGGATATTAGGAAAAAATTCTTCATGTAAAGGGTTGTCAGGCATTGGAACAGGCTGCCCAGGGAAGTGGTGGAGTCACCATCCCTGGAGGTGTTTAAAAAGCGTTTAGACAAGGTTCTTAGGGACATGGTTTAGTGCCAGAGTTACGTTATGGTTGGACTTGATGACCTTGAAGGTCTCTACCAACCAAAATAATTGTATGGTTCTATTCTAATTGCTATAGAAGTGCATTTCAGATCCTGATTAAAGTTCTGTTGGACACCTATATGCACTTAGATCCAATTAAATGTGGTCACTTGGTGAATTTTTGTGCCTAATTTCAAGTGTTATTGTTTCTAGTTGTGATCAAACTATTTGATTCTTGGTATGGTTTTTTTCATTGCAAAACACTGTTAATAGTAAGCCATATAAGCTTGATTGATTGTACATGCTTCAAAAAGCAAAATTTGTACACCTGTAGAATACTTCATTGTTGAGTTCACCTTTGCTATGTTTGATTATCGATGCTTAGTTATTAACCTAAGCTGTTCCTTCTTTCTTTTGATAATATAAAAATACTTTTTCTGAGAAGTATTTTTCAGCTCTTACAGGAGGTTTGCCAATTAGACAGAGACAGTATGGTTCACCCAGCCCACGGAGCAGTAATTCTTTATTTTGTTGCTATATATTAATACAAACAAAATCAATCCCCCCTAAGTAACTGACAAGATCAGTTCTGGGTTTCTTTGTGAGTTTTTGTTTGGTTTGGGTTTTTTTTAATGCAAGAAAATCCCAGAAACAGCATTCTGAGAGGGGTCTGTCAGGATTGGAGGATGTCTCATTGTTGGTAAGGAAAAAATGCATAACTGCTTTCTAACTCTCTGATTGCATATGCACAGAGAACCAGCAGTGCTAACAGGGGTCCACAAACACCTCAATGACACTTTTCTTTCTGAAAATAAGCATTCAGTGTTGAAGTACAGCTTGCTCCATACAGCACCTCAGGAGCATTTGGATGGAGCTGCTCTCTTCCACAATCTAAATCACTGCCTGCCTGGCAACTGTCGTGGGTAATTCCCCGACCATGAAAACTTCTATTAAATTATTGCTATAAAAATACGCAATCAGTGCAAAAAAGGTGTGCAGCCTTCAGCCTCTGAGACACAGGCTGGAAGTCCTATCTGTCAATTAACTGTCCTTTAAACTTGAAGAGTGGCTGAGTTTATGGGGCTCATTTTGCTTCTTGGCTCCTCGGTCACTTTTCCAGGTCACAGTTGTGAGGTTTGTTTCTGCAAATACAAGAGAGACAACAAAACATTGTATTATAAACTACAGTTGCCACTTACAGATAATCATTTACCTCTGGCAACCTTCAGTATCACAAGATTCACAATAAAATCCTGATATGTTATGTGTTTCATTTTAACTTAATTTGACCTCATTCTGTGCTTACAAATGACCAGATACATCAGTGACTCTCTCGTTCAGAATTTATCTTCCTATACATTCAAAAGTCACCTCTACAAGACTAAATTTTTACCAAGCATGATGTTCTAGGAACTACTTGGCATATCTGTTCTGTTTGGAAATAACAAATACAATACTACTGAGTGGAACTACTCATAGTAAGCTCTGAAACTGGTAATAAGTGTTTGTAGTTTCACACTTAGACCTTTGTAAGACTGTATATGTCATTCGCACTTAAATAACCATCTACATCTCCAGGTGCTGAGGTAGATAGATAGTTTATGGTGGGGTTTTTTGTGGTTTATTGTTGTTGTTGTGCAGTTTTTGTTTCTTTTTCTCTTTTTCTTTATTGGTTCGGGTCGGGCTTTTTGTTTTGGGGGGGGAGGTTGTTTGTTGTTTGTTTGTTTTCCAGAAGGCTTCAATTTACTACTTCTCTTGGGAAGCAAACAGTGTTTTCAAAGGCACAAAGAATGCGAGGAGGCCCAGCTCTTATTGACAGCTTTGAAAGTCACCATTTCAGTAGGATGATTTACTTGATAGCCATATTTTACTTAATTCTTTATCAGTCAGCTTCATTAGCTTCTTAAAAGCATTGCCTCCTCTTAGAATTAAATCTGACCAAAAAAGGGGCCAGGAAATATCAGTCATTACCTCTCAAAACACTTCAGTCACATTAATACAAGCTGCACTGGCTTCAGCTGTTGCTACAGAGCACTGAAGTTTATTTTTATAAGGTTGCTAGGCAGTTAAACCAATTTGAAAGAAAGGAACTATCTATGTGGAAGCATGTACAACAAAGTTATTGATGGAATACTAAATAAAAAAATAATACGAGAGACCTAAATCTGGAGATATTTACTGGTGCACTGCTACTGTATTCCAGGAACACTGACATTTCAGCCAGCACTTTTCAAGAGCTGCTGTGATATAACTTAAGCCCCAAAATCAAAACTGTCAGTGCTTTTGGACCCAAGAGATGTGGAAAAAGTTGATTTTGAAACAGTGTTTTCATTCTCTCCAACTTTCTAAGTCTTACAAGTATGCAGTAAGTTGTACTTGACCACTTCCTCTTGGAAGAGGATTTCCTCGCTGTCTTTGATGCAAAACTGTAGAACAACAAGAATAATTTAGGTGTAATTTGACCTGTAGAATTCATCTACTCCAACTTCTCATGCAAAGCAAAGCCAGTTTGGAAGCAGGATCCGGCCTGAAACCCACCCTGAGAATCAGAATTCCATCACTGTCTTGAAAGAGAAGAATATGCAATGAGTATTGACCACTTACAAATCTACTAAATCTCATGTTTTTTTTCTCACTTTTGACGTACTTCTTTTTGGCCTCCTTTCTGTGTAGGGCATACGGGAATATTAATTCTGGGCAAAGCAAAAAGGACAAAAGCACTGCTATCTACTCTGTGTCCCAGCCCTGCACTTATATACATCTATGGTAAAAGACATGCTAAAAAAAAGTCCCCTCTCCCCAGGCCAGTCCCAATAAATTCTCACAGTTCTTTGCTGTGAATAACTTGAGCTAGGGGACCATGGCTCCCAACTATTATTATATTTGAAAATAAATCTGCTAAAACTTGGCTGAAAGGATTGTAGAGGACTATTTAAAACATTTTACTACATACATCAGTAAGGTTTTATGTAACAAATATTTCCAAAGTGGAAAATGCAGGATGTTTAATGTTTAGTATTTTTGTGATATCTGAAATAAAAATTCTTCATTGAAGGCCAAACATTGAAAGGAGTTCAATAGCAATGTTTTAAGTTAAAAACAACTGAGTTTCTAGTTAATAGCCATTAACAAGATTCACACACAAATAAAGAAAAAAAAACAAACCCAAGGTGTGGGGTCAGTCTAGAATGTACTCTTTAGCTTATACAGTATCTTTAGCTGTTAATGTATCCTCAGTATTCTCAGGTGATTTGATGTTCCACTGGAAGTCGATGGAACAGAGAGACAATGATGATTCTATAAAGGTGGTTCTAACTTTGCCTCTTGTTATTTAAATAAATTAAAAACCAGAAAACTGAGGGGGGCAATTAATTTTATTTTATTTTAATAATCCCAGGAGTCTAAGGTGTAAATTTTAAAGGAAAAGCATCTCCTAATGCAAGATACAGGTTAAAATGAGAACAACTTGGCAGCAGTTTGTGCTTGAAGTCCTTCATATGAATTTTCTGGTTACAGTGAGGCAGATAAACCCGACTCCTACGGAAATTAATAGGATCTGGCACATAAGTACCTGTAAGAATCCACTTTGCAACCCATGACAAAACATCTGGTTTATCATGGGCAGCAGGACCAGTTGAATTAAGTAGTTAATACTTCAAAGTTATACAAAATGTGGCTGTAAATTCAACAGAGCTTTCTGCTGGAGACCATGTAAGGACCCAATAATAACAGCAAATTGATTCATCTAAACCTTTGCTTTGCATTTGCTGTGAGACAGGCTTTCCAGTAAACCACTTCAGCTCTCTTCCACGTTAATAATAACTTCCTCAGTGGCTGCTGAATGAAGAGCACTTATAGACACAGAAAAAAAAAAAAAAAAGAGGAAAGAAAAAAAGGATAAATATTTCGGACATGGGGGAATGTATTCTTTGTTGAAACTGCCATTTGTTGCAGTTTTATAAACATCTAGAATTTAGGTCAATGTAATACAGCAGATCCATGTAGTGCCTTAATACTGTTGTTTTTCTCTTTTACAACCTGCTGAGAAATAAGTGATTGAAAAACTACTCTATTAAAACCAAGTAAATGTATTTCCCCCAGCTTTATCCTCTCTCCCTAAAAAGACCGTGACTGGTTTTGGTCTCACGGGAGAATTAACTGCACAAATGTTATAAAGCTTATTGTGCCAGACACTGCCACTACTGAAGTTAATGGCACAATCTCTCCTTTTCCACAATCACAGAATCACAGAATGGTTGGGGTTGGAAGAGACCTCTGGAGATCATCCAGTCCAACCCACCTGCTAAAGCAGGTTCACCAGAGGAGATCACACAGGAATGTGTCCAGGTGGGTTTGAATGTCTCCAGAGAAGACTCCACAACCTCTCTGGGCAGCCTGTTCCAGGGCTCTGGCACCTCAAATAAAGAAGTTTCTCCTCATATTCAGATGGAACCTCCTGTGCTTCAGTCTGTGCCCTTTGCCCCTCACCCTATCATTAGGCACCACAATCCCCTCCATGAGGATGGTATCTTACTCATTTAGAGAGCAGCACCGTGTGACCTCTCAGCCCATGGTCCCACATGCAACCAAGCAGCCTGAGCCATGATGCCCCACGCACCTCAGCTGTGGGGTGGGAAAGCAGCAGTGGTGCTTGCAGTACGTGGCACAGAGACTGCTTGGAGGAGCCTCAGACTCAGAGGAGGTCTGCAAGAAGGTCTCTTCCCAAAGGCAGCCAGCACGAGGACCCTCCAACATCATCTGACCCCCCTACACATGCACACACACACCTCTCCATTCACATGCACACAGTGGCCTTCCTACAGCCTAATGTTACGTACAAGCTGAATTATAAACTTCATAATTCTTGAACTTTTTCCTCTAATAATAAAATAACTTATTTGTGTACATTCCTCTCCCCAGAAACAGCCTTCTTTGGGTCTCAAAATCCCTAAATGCTATCAGCTGGAAGACTGAAATAAAAACAAAGATGCAGAAATCTCAAATTTTGCTGCAAAATCTTGCCCTAAGGTAAAAATTGATCTACCCTGCTGTCACAGAAGCCAAGAGAGGTCAGACACTAATTCCTCAGGTATGAAGCAGATCGTGATTGCCGTGACAACATTCACAACATGCTGAGCTTTGTCTTTATATAGGTTTTTATTTCTCTTAATGCCGCGCACTACAGCCTTTCTAAAAAATGCAGCACCTACATCATGCAGAAGCTGCTGCCCTGGGGGAGTTGAGGTCTCTCGTTGCCACCAGACTTTATCATTTGCATTCTCAGGTCCATCACTGCAGGCATTGTAGCATCAAAAGACAAAGCAGGGGAGGAAGGGAGGAGAAGGCGGGGAAGACCTTTTCTGTGTGTCTTCCATCTAGAATAAAATGTGAGCCGTCTCTTTCCACTCCTTGGGTGATAACACACGTGGTTGTAGATCTTCATCTTTCCTTTTTTTCCTGCCAAGAGCGCTGGCTTCACAGACATAAATCAGGCAAGGTGCAGTACTTGACTCTTCCTACCCCTCTGCCATGCCTTCTCTGTAATTCAGATCAATCACTTGAAGTGTCCATAGTGCTAGTTTAGTGCTCCAGATGCTGCCAAATCAAATGAGTCATGGGCAAAAATAAGGACATTTGCTGACAGGAAACTGTTGCTCTTGCCTATTGTTTGCAAACAGATCTAGAGATGTCTGTACAACAAACATGGTTTTGTGGTTTGACCCCAGCTGGTAGCTCACCCCATGCAGCCACTTACTCACTCACCCCAGTGGGATGGGGGAGCAATTTGGAAGGGTAAAATTGAAAAAACTTGTGTGTTGAGATAAAGACAATTTAATACATAAAGCAAAAGCAAAAGAAGAAATTCCTTCACTACTTCCCATGGGCAGGCAGATGTTCAGCCACCTCCAGGAGAGCTGGGCTCCATCACACATAGCGGTGACTCGGGAAGACAAATGTCATCACTCCCAATGTCACTCCATTGCTGCTTCTTCCCCCAGCTTTCTATGCTGAGCATGATGTCATATGGTGTGGAATATCCCTTTGGTCAGTGGGGGTCAGCTGTCCCAGCTGTGTCCCCTCCCAGCTTCTCGTGCACATCCCACTCGTTTGCTGGTGGAGTGATGTGAGGAGCAAAAAAGGCCTTGATGCTATGTAAGCACTGCTCAGCGATAACTAAAACATCTCTGTTTTATCAACACTATTTTCAGTACAAATCCAAACCACAGCTCTATACAAGCTGCTATGAAGAAATTTAACTGTATCCTATCCAGAATGAGCACACCTGGCCACATGTGTTGGCAAGTCATTGGTTTAAAGAAACATGCCTTTTAGAAAGAAAGAAGCAAAATGTTTGGCATGCAGTAGCAATGCAAGAACTGTACATTGGCCCCTCTGTGTCAATCTTTCAGCAGGAGTATCTATTCAGTTTGTAAAACTTCATCAAGCAGACGTAAATGTAAATAAAACAGTATTTTTCCTTTTTTTCAGCTATAAAGTGAAGAGACCTGTGAAAATGTCAAAATGTCACTTTGTACCTGTTGTCCACTACCCCTTCTCAAGCTTTAAACTTCAAATAGACCATGTGGATTTCCCCAGTAATTTCACCATGAATTTCAGGTGTGATAAATAAAACACTATTAATCACATCATTTTCTTTGTAAAAGACACACCAATTTCCTTTAGTTCCAGGCAAACGATAGGGCAACTCAGGTTCTGGAAGGGACCCTAAGACCCTTTCGTTCATGGCCCAGATTTGAGGACAAAATCATCATTGTCAGAGACATGGGTACTTTGTATGTCTGTTGATGTCAGAATTAAGCCTCAATAACAATTAGATTTATTTTTTCATCTTCTCATCACATTTGGCAGACTGAGGGTGTTATCTGAAGCCAGATTTTAGAAAGGTGAGGAAAGTAGTTGGCGTTGTCACAACTCACCGGTCAGCCAATGTTCCATGCCATTTATTAATGTTAATCTGGGGTGTCCATTCCCTGATGTGAATTTCTGAAAATTCATATTTCCTAGTAGTGCTTTCTCCTGATTCTTCAGCTAATTTGTTGAAAATAGTGGGGGAAATATATGCCATAAATTAAATCAAACTGAATACTAAGCTAGGACTTTGGGAATTTGCTCAGGTCTGTCAAATGTATCACAAAGATGTTCAGTGTTCATTGCTACTGACTCTACTGACTCTGACATCCTTGATTTGATCATAAACATGGGATGTATCTTCCCACAGCCACAGAAATACTGACTCCAACTGGAAACATGAAATCAGGTCACAGGGCCAGATTCTCAACTACAGCAAAATAAGATCTCTTGTAATGAACTATGCAGTGTTATGCTATTTCTGTTGAAAGTATTTCAGGGCTTTAATGTTTGTTGATATTAACATGATAACAGCAAGTGACTCTGGGCAACTGACATAAATTATAGTAGTTTCAGCCTTCATAGGATCTGCTTTATGGTGCAGTTTTTTCTCTAGTTAGATTTACAAACTCACCACCACCAAACAGAAGATAAACAGGAGTTTATCCTGCTTCCCATTTTGCCGATGAAATGACCCTCCCCCTACATCCTGGGAAACTTATATAGCTAGATTAGCATTGGAAGCAGAAAATGCTGTTTATTTTCAAGTTCTAGTAAGAGTTTGCAAAGCCAGCATCTTTAAAGAAAAGCAGCAAAAAAAAGAAAAAAAAAAAAATACAACCCAGATTTTAACTTGTAAGCTGAGCACATCTCATATGTAATTAGGGAGTGCAAATAAATTAACTTTATAACCTAAGGGTGATGTTCTTTAAGATTATAAATCTTCTGCCTGAGATCTGTTGGAAAGATGAAGCTTCTTCTAAGACAAGAGATGAACCTTTTACTCCCTGTTACATGGAAATATTTAAAACCAGAAAAAACACACAGGTACACACTATCTTGCCTTGGAAAAAGGTTGACCAGCAAGCTATTAATAACAGTTATTGCACTCTCTTAATTTCCTGGCTGAATATCTTAATATCAGAAGAATATGCATCCACAAACGCATGTTTTTATGTGGTTATGAAATTAATGTTACTCACCAATTTCCTGGATACCATCCACTTGCTTATCTTTATTTCTATATAATATGAAACAACAAGCCCTGAGCAAGTCATTACTGTTTGATGATTATGAATTAGCTGACCTCAGGCCACAGAGAAAGGTAGCACTGCCTGGCAGACCACAAGGTGTTTTAGATGACAAACATATCGTAATGTTCTGATCTGCAGCTGGACATTTCTGCTAGCTTAGTAGTCAGGTGTTCCATCACCAAAAAAGAAATATTCACCTAAGGAAAAAAAGAGGAGAACTTTTCCTACACTTAGCAGAGTAATACTATTTGCTAGAGGCTATGAGGGCAATCAGAGCTTTATTCTTCTCTGCTGACTGCCGTAAAAATACTTTCTAATGCAGGAAACATTAAGAAAGCCCATTTCAAGTATAATGGAGCATAGACTGGATCAAATACTAAGTGCTGCGCTGTATAAATTCCTGTCCGCTTCCAGAAGACAAGTGAGGGACCACCAGCATTTCCCTGAGTCCCCACTGGGAATGCAAGGAGAGCAGCAACAACATCTTTAGAGCAGAAGTAAAGTATCTCCATCGTCCCCTCCTTAATACTGTTTACACCTTTAACATGTCCAAAGCAGCCCCTTTCATGCAAAATCTTCCTTCCAGAGTTTGGAAGAGATGAAAGAAACAAAACCTGAGTCTGGAGCAGCCCTGCAGTTTTAAGCCATTTAAAGGTCTAAAACCTAGGCACTCTCCATCTATTTATATATTATTTTACCGAATCTTGCTTAATCAACGTGTTTCGGTGTCAGGCCACACTGTGGCAGCTAGCACAGCCCTACACAGTGAATGGGAGGGATTACTGAGGTTCTGAGTTGGGCTTGGGCAGGCTCAGCTGTCAGACATGGCACATCAAAGGCCCATCTGCCAGGCTTTCCCAAGAAGTATTGGTGAACACAGAGATCAAAGGAGGAAATGAGGTCAACCCTTGCCATTGCATTTTATAAAGGGTACCAGGAAAAATGAGCCTCTTTTCTTGGGGAGAAGATTGAAATACAAACATGAATCACAGAATCATAGAATAGTTCGGGTTAGAGGGAACTTCCAGAGGTCATCTAGTCCAACACCCCTGCAATGAGCAGGGACATCTTCACCCAGATCAGGTTGCTCAGAGCCCCGTCCAGCCTGGCCTGGGATGTCTCCAGGGATGGAGCATCCACCACCTCTCTGGGCAACCTGGGCCAGTGTTTCACCACCCTCATCGTAAAATATTTCTTCCTCATGTCTGGCCTGAATCTCCCCTCCCATAGTTTAAAACCATCACCCCTTGTCCTGTCATAACAGGCCCTTCTAAAAAGTCTCTTCCCATCTTTGTTATGGGCCCGTTTTAAGTACTAAAAGGCCACAATAAGGTCTCCCCAGAGCTTTCTTCAGGCTGAAATTTTTGAAATCCACCATTCATTGTTAAGAAGGCATTGAGTGAAACAGTGAGCCCTGTTCTTTCAGAACAAAACCTTGAGAAACCACTCATGGCCTAGGAGATGTGAGGAAGGTTGAATACACCTCCTCACTCCTACTTCTTCCAGAAAGAGTGGAGGAGAGATTAAATTTACAGTGTGGTTGCTCCAGAAGTGTGGGACACTGAGATGCCCCTCAGATGTCAGAACTTGTCTGTGTGGTATATTGTGGGCAGATGCACAGAGATGAGTCAGTTCCCATGCAAAAGCTGTGTGATGGCAGAATAAGTTAATTCTGCTTTGCTGAGAGGACAGAAACTTCATGAAGGCTAGGTGGAGTATCTCAGGGTCATTACCCTTTCTATCAGAACCACAAGCTGGCTGATGTCCCAGCAGAGGCAGAGTGTCCTGGCATTCATCTGTGATGTGGAGCTACACCTGACTAATGGATTAATCTCCATGGACGTCCACATAGACAGCAATGAACCCTCTGAATACAGCACTGGAGGCTGATTAAGAGCGGGATTTCTTGAAACAAATGTTTATTTGAACTGGTGTAGAATTCCAACTTGCACAAATCAGTAGTTTCTATGTATTTTAACAGTTCTGATTTTGTGCAGTCTGTAATTGTAGCTTTGCATCTGCTTTTCTAACACTGGTTCTCCTAATCTTTAATCTGATTTTGTAGGGTTGCCAGGGGAGCTGTCACAGGACAAAGAAATCACTGCCTCATTTTGGGAAGCACACTAAGTGGAAAGAAGTGGGAAAGAAGCAATATTCAGTATTCCTGCATCATTAGCCTACACCAAAATATGACATAGTTTCTGCAGTGTAATCTCAGCCTGACATTGCCTCCCTTTTAATAGCCATCCATCAGTACTGAAAGGGCCTGAGTGAAATTAATTCTTTTTCTCCATCAAATTTTAAGTAGGCCAGTGTCGAGACATGAAAACAAACACAAACCCAGCAAAAAGTTTTCCTGGGTAGAAGGCATAGCTGATAGGCCAGAAGAAAGACTGAAAAAATAAATGGGTGCTTTTTCCCTCTCTTGTGCAGTAGATTTGAAGCACAAACCTGCAGGGAGGATGGTCCCTGTGAACTTCAGCTCAAAGAGAACATGGCACTCAACTTCAGAACTGCAAGTCTGGTACTTTTCATTCATGCTCAGGTCAAATTATTTTTTTATGAACATTATGACGCCAATTAAAACAACAAGGGAACCCAGCGCACAATGAGGAACATTTACCCGATTTGGTGTGCTGCCTATTGCGAAAATCTTACAATAATTTGTTTTCACATAAAAGTGTTAAAGACTACCCAGAATGGAGGTAGAGTTGCAAGGACCTTTTGTTCAGACTTTCTGCCTCTGTCAAGCCCCTCGGATGGGGGCTCATCAGGTCACTGCTGTAGTGTTGGAGTGTAGCAGATGAGGGATCTGAACCACCTTCTGCTTTCAGAGATGAGGGTGCTCTGAAGCAAGATGCTTCATCCCTTCTGTGACTCTTGTCTTTTGATTTGTCTAACCCAACCAAACAACCCTCAGACTGGCTAGTGCAAGCATTCACGGGACCATGCCCTAGGTGGGGTCAGTGAAATGAGTAAAAACAAATGAATAAATGAGAGATGGGGGTTGTAGTAACATTCAAATGGGAAGCAAAGTGAACTCAGGAGCCTTGAGGATTCACTGCTCACTACAGCTCTCTGGCAGGAGTG
This sequence comes from Columba livia, assembly GCF_036013475.1. Taxonomy (NCBI): domain Eukaryota; kingdom Metazoa; phylum Chordata; class Aves; order Columbiformes; family Columbidae; genus Columba; species Columba livia. The sequence continues at coordinate 155,001,624 of NC_088603.1, read as the reverse complement.
CGTTTTCAGCTGTAGCACCTCAAGAAGGAAGTCGCTCCTTGACCACCTCTCTGTTAAGTTATAATAGCAACTCACTGATATGTACCAGCTTCACACAGCGTGCTCATCCTAAAACTACTCCAGCAAGACCCTGAGCTCAGTTGAAGCCTCTTGATGCTACTGTAATTCAGCTAATTAATGCTAATTTTAGTCAGTTGTTCCTGTGTATCCTAGAGAATGGAGTGACTGTTCATTAGCCTTGGTGTGTACTTTGAAAACAGCTACAAATTAAAACCCTTTTAAAATGCAAAATGCTATTTGCCTACGTGCTGCTTTCATTGAGCAAACAGAAGTGAAGGATGAGGATGAAAGAGGCGGCTGTACACAGATTGCATGAGAATGAGATCTCCCATCTAGCTGTCGCAGTGCTGGTCCCTCCAGCAGACCTAGCTGTAGCCCCATTCATGGCAAGGTAGCCTCTATCAATAATGTGCAAGGTACAGCCTGAGCGGACAAACACGGTCCCTGGTGTTTCAACATAAAGTTCAGGCCTTGATCTCAGACTTCAGTGTCTGATATAGTGGTGGAGATCCCAGGGGACGTGGATTCCTGTGTAAGATGCAAATTCAATACACTAGTGCCTGTGATTTCAAGCCTGAAGCTCTTGGCTCTAGGAAAAATGAGATTCGGTTTCTTCTGCATGGGAGGGATGTTTCTTCAGTTCCAGGGGAGGGGAGTAGTGATCTTAGTGTTGCTGGATTGCACATCACTTCCCAACATTAAAAATAAATTGTCAGCTATGTCCTCCAGTGTGTGTCACAGTGAGCATTACACTTCCAGTTACTTCTTAAATCAAAGTCCAAGATGCCCACAAGTGGTATTAAACCAGGCTTTATTCAAGGCACAGGCAAAACAGGTGACTGCACAAAGGTGTTCTGCTCTTGCTGCCAGGACCCAGGTTAGCAAAAAGATGCTGCCAAATACCTCAAACAGCAACAACGAACTAGGTTTTCCAAGAAGTCCCATTCTGCTCCTCTTCTCCTAGAGAACACACCTGACTGCAGGCAACAGCAAAGCCAAGCAGGGAGCAGAAATGAGCTGTAGAATCTGGCTTGCAGCTCAGAAGTGGGTGTAAGTTTGGAAACATGTTTGATGGGCCTCCAAGTATGGCAAGACCTATAGAAAAGAAGGAAACAACAGCTACCGTGGGACGGGAGCTTGGAATGACAAACTTATATAAGACTTGCAGTGAGGGTAATCTTGATGAGGAACAGACCAAAGCCTGAAAATGTTGATGGCCCCTGTGAAGGAGTGTAGGGAAATCGCATGGGACAATGAAAAGGCAGCATGAGACGTAAGCCCAGGCATCAAAAATACTTCTCTCGTTAAGCCTATTGGCCCAGGAACTGTGAGAGAATATTTTTCTTATTCACCTTCCTTGAAGGACAAAGTTATCATAGCACAGAGCTTCAAGAAGCAATGATATGAGAAATGAAAGGCCGTACCACCCATGGGAGACAAAAACATCTTTGCAGCCTAAAAATTAACTCTGATCAGTTAATACGTCTGAAAAAAATTCTACAGCAGTTGCATATGCAACAGGGTGGCAGTTATGGAAATGCCTGATGAGTTCTTCATAGCACGCAGTGCCATGGTCTTCCAGAGTCTGACACAACAGGTTCTGGCCCTAGAGTGAAAGTTGCAGTAGGTCTCATTTTTGCTTTCTCTGATGACTTTGGAAGAGGAAACGTCTATCAAAACCCTTCTTCCTACCAGTGTGAAGCACTGTGTTGCAATCTGGAGCCTTTGTGAAATGCCTGGACAACTTGAAAATGAGCCCAAGTTGCTGTGCTCCAGAGGCAGGTTGTAAAGATCCCTTTTGTATGTACCATCAGCATGATGGGTCTAACCAATTTATCTGTGACATTCACTAGTGTGCTTTGGGTACCAACATATTTAAGTGTCAAGTCTTCTAATATTGTAGCTTCAGAAGCTGGCTGAAGCACGTAGGCTGGTGATACGACTGAAATTTCTGAGTCCCTGGAGCTGATTTATAATTAAGAAAGATACTTTTCAGAAAGGTGAAGACAACAAATTCTGTTTTGCATAGATCTTATTTTCCGGATTCAACATGAGCTAGAATAACTGTGTAAATACAGTATATAAGCAGGCATCTGTTAAACATGTAAGAACCTCAGCCTTCCCATCTGCTGGGCTGGAGCCTGAGGCAGCCTCATTGCCACTTGATCCCCTTGCCTCAACCCAAAGGGTCTGTGTTTTCCAGTGTGCCTGCTGTTTGCACATACAGCCCTTCTGACGTCAGGCAAGTATTAGAGGAGGTGCCTTGCAACCTCCAAGTCTCCCTTGAAGCATATAATTCTCCTCTGGAAAGGCAATAAGGTGTTGTGACTCATAGTAGCAAGGAACACATCAGAAGACCTTTTCTTTTGCTATTTAAGTGGAGAAAATTACAATGTGTGAGAGACAGATGTAAAGAAGCATCGTCTGTGATATGAACCAGCCATCCACAAGCCAGCTCTGATCCAGAAATGGTGTTAGCATGGTGGTGTACCCAGGATAACTGACTTTGCTGAGAGTTTTGCCACCAACACCACTATATCATCTCCATCCCAGACTGAGCTTGAGGACAAAATATTTGAACTCTGCCAGAACGAGCTCCCACCCGTCAGTGTGGGTGCACTGCACAGTGAAACCACACAAATTTTGGAGAAACAAAGGCTTTAATCTGGAGTATTCTTTCCCATATTTGGCTTCACTCATGACAAAGTGAAATATAGAAAGATGCTGTCGATAAAATAAAGGTGTTTCATGTTTAAAATAATTTTCTGAAGTGTATAAAAGCTGTAAAAACAATTGCCTGCTTTTTATCTAATCCCACTAGGGATTAGCTGGTTCTTTCCCAGTGACTTAATTTTTTTAACAGCTTTTTGGAAGAAGAAGGTGGGTTAAGAGATAAAGCAAGTGTCTTTTATCTGTTCAGGTAATCATAGTTCAGAACAGGCAACCCCATAAGCCACCATTAAAGAATTTTCAGGAAGGGAGAGAGTTATTCATCCCATTCACATGAACTACTCTCAGACACGGCAAATTCAGAAATTTCAAAGAACAAAAATATCACACAGCCATTCTAAACAATATTCACCAATATAAGATAAAGCACTTCAGCTCTACTTAGAAGTCAGAGCCAGGAACACAATGTTAATACCATTGTAAAGCAGAAAAGTCTCATTACAACATGATTCTTTTCAACATCCTGTTTTCATTTCTTCCCTTCTTCATACACATGTAGTGTCTGCTTGTTTATAATGTCAGCAAGATAGCACTCCCTGGGGAAAAGAACAGGGAAAATAAACCAAATCTGGCACATCAAATCTTTCACACTCATATGCATTAGTTAGTGCTGTGGGGCAGGAGTTTTCTCATGTGCTGAGGACCACAAGGACCTTTTGCCACAATTCTTTGAGAGAGAGGAGTCTGAACCACACCTTAAAGACATTTATCAGGCTATTCATAAGGCAAAAATTCAAATTAGTATTTTCTCCTCACCTCTGCTCCTTCATTACAGCTTCTGCCTTTGCTTAGTGACCATAAACCTTTTCCAAGTTCACTGCATCAGACTCAGAGGAAAATCATTCCACCCAGTGATCAGACAGGTAGAGAAGCCAGTGGGGTATTTTTGAGGGGAAAAACCTTCCTGACCAGCTGCCCAAGGGAACAGAATCCCACAGGTCTTACTTACAAAGGTGTATGAAAATGCAGAAATACAGCAGTAAAACTTATATACCAGTTAGTATCAGTCTTATTTCTTGCCCCGCTCCATTTCAGGAGAGGGGAGGACACATACAAGGGCTACATAAAGCAAACAAAATGCTGTTAAGGCCACCGCTACCAAGGTTGTGAAATTGATGCAAAAATGGCATTTATAGAAGCACTTTTTAGTCATGTCAACTTTGCGAGCCATTTAGTTCCACCATAAACCCTTTTTTACTGCCCTGCAGACAATTAGCTAAGTAGCAGTAATGCTACAGTTTTCTAGGATATGGAGTAGGAATCTACATGGTCAAAACAGAGCTCAGACGCTGCCCTCAGTGCCCCTGAACTTATGGAGAGGGGCAGCCCTGAGAGAGGTTTACGTCCCCTGCTCTCGCTGTAAATCACAGAGATTTCACAGACTAACAAGGATTCCTCTTCAGAAGCTGATGAAGACTGGGGGATCAAGCCAAACCAGTGTTTCTTTTCTTGTCCTTCTCACACTTATTTTTACCCTTCCCTTTGGAGCCTCCCTTAGACTGGTGCCTCCCCAGACATCCATCACTTTATCCTGGTGCCCTCTGTATCACCACCCTGCAAGAATGCCTTTCTCTTCTGAGGCATGATGGTGGGATAAGGAGCTGGTGTTTAAAAGATGTATATATGAGGTTCTTCTAGACATGGTTTAGTGCTAGAGTTATGGTTGGACTTAATGATCTCAAGAGTCTCTTCCAATCGAAATGATTCTATGTGATGGGCGGGGAATAACCTAATGAAATTTAACAAGGGAAAGTGTAGAGTCCTGCATCTGGGCAGGAACAACCCCAGGTTTCCAGTGTATGGAAAATTACATATTAGAGAGCAGTGTAGGGGAAAGGGACCTGGGGGTCCTGGTGGACAACAGGATGACCATGAGCCAGCACTGTGCCCTTGTGGCCAGGAAGGCCAATGGCATCCTTGGGTGTATTACAAGGGGAGTGGTTAGTAGATTGAGAGAGGTCCTCCTTCCCCTCTACTCTGCCCTGGTGAGACCACATTTGGAATATTGTGTCCAGTTCTGGACCCCTCAGTTCCAGAAGGACAGGGAACTGCTGGAGAGGGTCCAGCGTAGGGCAACGAAGATGATTAAGGGAGTGGAGCACCTCCCTTATGAAGAAAGGCTGAGGGAGCTGGGTCTCTTTAGTTTGGAGAAGAGGAGACTGAGGGGTGACCTTATTAATGTTTATAAATGTATAAAGGGTGAGTGCCATGAGGATGGAGCCAGGCTCTTCTCAGTGGCAAACAGTGATAGGACAAGGGGTAATGGGATCAAGCTGGAACACAAGAGGTTCCGCTTAAATTTGAGAAAAAACTTCTTCTCAGTGAGGCTAACAGAACACTGGAACAGGCTGCCCAGGGAGGTTGTGGAGTCTCCTTCTCTGGAGGCATTCAAAACCCACCTGGACATGTTCCTGTGTGACCTCACCTAGGCGTTCCTGCTCCATCAGGGGGATTGGACTAGATGATCTTTTGAGGTCCCTTCCAATCCCAAACATACTGTGATACTGTGATACTGTGATACTGTGATACTGTGATTAGTAGCTGTCCTGATTTAAAATAAGAAAAATATCTAAGGTCCCATTTGTCTCCCTATGTCTTTCTTTCCCTGTTCTATCACAGGTAGGCATACATTTGCCATCTCTTTTCTGAGATTTGAAGTTGGAAAAGGTGGAGGTTTCTCCCAGAAAGAAATCCAGGCATTTACTGAACACTTTCTGCCTTCCTAGGAGGGGCAGAGCAGTTCTTGCAGCATCCGAGAAGAGTATTTAAGCTGTTTCTATGGCTCATCAAGACCTCCCAGATAGATCAGATGTGAGAGCAAAGGCCCTTTATATTCCCAGCATGTCTTCCTGACCTGGACATGAAAACAAGAGCATTGGAAGGATCACCCTTATGTTTATATCTTCCTGGGTCCTTACCGGTAAATTTTCCCTTACTCTCAGTTGTGGTGGGTCAAGTCCCTTCACCTCAATTCTACTCTCTAAACATGGCAAAGAGGGGTAGGAACACAGGAGCATGAACAACACATTGATTAAGGCTCCTGGTGGCTAACAGGAACTCCACAGATATATCTGACATTTGTAATGCCTTTTATTCACTGCTAACCTTCAAGAAGCTTCTTCACTTCTGCCGCAGTGCTTATGTGTCACTTCCCTCGCCACCTCTGTCCCAGTAGTAAGTGCGCACCTAGCAATTTACCTCACGGTGCACGGAATTGCTCTTCACAAAAGGAGGATGCATTTTCCCTTTCCGTAGAGTTTGCTTTAATCAGAGGCTTCACCATGAAAGCCTACACACACCTCCCTTGCAGCTCACAGATGCACCGGGAAACTCATTCAATTCTTTGAACATCCATTGTAGCTTAGGGCTATGGTCAAGCACCCTTAATGAAAAGCTGTTCGTGCAATCTATTTCCTGCTGATAACCAAGAACACCTTCTTGAAAAATAAACACGCTAAAATAAAAATCCCAAGAAGCTGTCTGCTTCCCAGTTTCTAGATTCTTCCACGGTAACTGAACTTAGAAAACTACAAAAACCACCTCCCTTGTGAGGAAAGGCTGAGGGAGCTGGGGCTCTTTAGTTTGAAGAAGAGGAGACTGAGGGGTGACCTCATTAATGTTTACAAATATAGGAAGTGTGAGTGTCAGGAGGATGGAGCCAGGCTCTTCTCAGTGACAATCAATGATAGGACAAGGGGTAATGGGTTCAAACTGGAATACAAGAGGTTCTACTTAAATTTGAGAAGAAATTTCTTCTCAGAGAGGGTGACAGACACTGGAACAGGCTGCCCAGGGGTATTGTGGAGTCTCCTACTCTGGAGACATTCAAAACCCGCCTGGACATGTTCCTGTGTAACCTCATCTGGGTGTCCCTGCTCCAGCAGGGGATTGTACTGGATGATCTTTCGAGGTCCCTTCCAACCCCTGACATTCTGTGATTCTGTGATTCAGATCATCCAGAAGTCTCAAGTGGACACTGCAAAGTGCCTCTGTTAAAACATAACTGTTTGTGTTGGGCAGTTTGTGTATTTTCCCATTGCAAAATAGTTTCTAAGGTTAGTAAAAGAAAAGTATTTCCATTTTCCATTCTCTCTTCTCTCATGCATTTCAAAAACTTATATCATAACTGTCTAAACCCAAACAGGGCCAGTACCGGGTTCCTCAGAGCTGTGGCAGTTCCTACAATAAACAGTTCCATGTATATGGACATTTGATGAATTTTTCTGCTTAGCCAGTAGGGAAGGATGCAGTATATACTCATCTGAGTGTACTCACTTTGACTTCCATTATCATATGTGCAGTGACAAGCTGAAATCTTCCCAGTCCTGTAGAAGCCTTGTAATTTGCTTGATGTGCCCGTGCTAGAACAGCTTTCTGTGTCACAACATCCTCAGGAAAATACAGTATTGGGATGGATAGGGAACATGGACTTCAGCAAGTATATCCTGTTAACGAACTGAGTCTCCAAGACCCTTTCATTGGTCAAACCCTGTTCTCTCTTAACTCTGAGATTTTACAAAAATACAGCATTTTGTCTTCGACTCCCTCTAACTTACCAAAGACTTTCTGAAAGCAAAAGAGGAAGCTCTCCTAATGAAACAAGTTCAAACCTTGAGTCACAACTTTCAAAATGCCAGTGAAAGTAGCTTCCTGAACCTGAAAGTGACGGGTGTGAGTCAGAAGGTTCATAAACCTCTGTTCCAAGTTCTACACTGTGAAATATTGCCTGGAGGCTGGAAAGACTCGTCCACTCCTATAAATACATCCTCTTATTGATGGTATTAAATATATACATAACAGGATAAATGCTTCTAGGTACTTTAGACAATAGACCTACATCAGAAAAAAATGGTCAAAATGAGCAATAATAGCTTTAACAACTGACTAACCTGCTCCTGTTTTCCCAGCCCAGACTTCATAGCTAAGGAGACTGATTTGTCAGATATATAATCAGTTTCAAATTTTTCACTTAAGTGATGCAAAGTTTCACCTAAGGAGAAAAAGAGGGAGAAAGGACAGATTTGGAGAATAATGTTGCCACTAAAAAGTATGTGAATGAGTCAACCTGCTGCACTTTGTGAGCAGTTCATGGGAGGCTGAATGGCCATCAAGACCTGAACTGCATGGAGTAAAAATTGCTGCTGTATAAGGGCAGGTGGAGACACATACATCCTTATATGTGTTTCCATAGCTGTGACCAGACAGACCACATTTAAGTCCCCTCCACCTTACTGAGGAGTCTGTCTCCACTGTCTCTGCTTTTCTTGCTCTTTTCTTCCTCAGACTTCTTTTGAACTTTTCTGGGTTTGGCTTGCACCTAGTTTACACTGTCTTAGAATTGCATATTTTACTACTTGAAGAGCTGGGAGAAGGTTTGCTTTTTGCTTTGGTTTGGTTTGTTTGTTTGTTTGCTGGGGGGGGGGGGGGGGGGGTAAATGCTTTTTTTGTTGATTTGGTTTTTCATTTCACACTCATTAGGCTTTGGCTATGTAAAACTCTGCTGTAGCCTGCCTTTGGTCTTGTGCAGGGTAGGGGGGAAGAATGTGAACATCAGAAGCACTGCAGACAGTGTATGTCTTGCTTGGCTCCTTGAGTGGTTTGGTTTGAAGGGAGGAAGGGAACAGCTGGAGTGCAATTATCAAACTCTGGCAACTTTTGTGTTTTTTTTTTCCTCAACACGCGAATTGTAACTTTTGAGAGAAGTAATTTAGCTGAGAGCTTTGCATCTGTAGAGTGCTTTCACTCCAAACACAAATCCCACAATTTAATAGATTGGGTGGGGGCCGATCTGTAGAGAACTAATTGAAGGAGCGGCAAATACAGACATTCAATCCTGATTAATTAGAAGTGCAAAAAGGAGCACTCTAATTCCATTTCCAAATCAAACCAGTTGTACCACAATTATCTCAAGTACCTCAGAGACAGCTGAGTTCACAGTTACTCATTCCCTTTCCTCAGGGAGGAATGGATAGCCCTGTGCACAAGGAGAATAAAAAACCCTTGAGCTCTGTGTTCACCAAGTTACTTGTCTCTCCCAGTAATATAGTATTTTTAAAAGACATAGTTTATCTTCAGGACCAGTTTTCAAAGGTGCTCAGCATGCAAGTTCAATGGTGATCAGCTCCTGAGGAGCGGCAGTTCCTCTGGAAATCTACCTACTTATTGAAACAGCTAAAAAGGAGCTCCTCTGGAAATCTAGCTTTGATAAGCTTTGTTTTGAAGATGGAATACCCCTGAAGTCCATATAATAAGTCTTGCCTTCCTCAGCTTTCCAAATGGTTGGGGTAATAGGACATATAATATTGCCAAAGCTAGAAAACCTAGTTTTCATCTGAAACTAGAAAAAATGTTCTCTCCTGGAGATCCATCTTTTCCTCTGAACAACTCCTCTGTCTGTCTCATTTCTCCAGCTGGAAGATTTTGGTACCAACCTTAATGCTTCTTGCATAGGGTAAAACAATGACACTGTATTCCTCTTCTCACAGCACTGCCTTTCTACATTTGCTCATTCTAGGCTCGTCTCCATCCACCATCAAAACGCAGTTGCCTTTGCAGCTGACAGCGGCTGTTTTAACAAGGCTACAAACAGTACACAAAAGCTCTGGAAAAGAAGCAAAGAAGTTTCCTAGTTTGAATCTGCAACAGGAATTTCAGGCCAAAAGCAAGCAAATGCACCATTGTTTTCCCAGGTAGCTCTGTGAGCCAGTCTTCAACAACCACAACTGGTCAGGGCCTCTCATTTTGTACCTCAATTGAAAGACAGCTGTTCTATTTTTTAAATGGGAAGATAGTTCACCTTGAGCCTGGCTTCAGCTGCTGCAGCTTTTTTGCCGTTAAATATAACTCAGAATAGATTATCAGCATGGGGAGAAGACAGAGAGTTGTTTGAACAAAACAAGCCATTAATTTTCTACATAGAAGAGAGCAACTCTCATCCTGGAGACACTGCTGTGCTATTGTCTGAAACACAATTTTCATCTGAAATTGGGCAAACCATTTGGAAAGTAATTCATGTTTCTCTAAAGGGAGGATGTATTACACACTGACAGTGGTGGAGAGATTCAGTACCACAACTATGTTAACCATGTGCAATGAATTGGAAGCATCTTATTTTAATAGGTCCTAATTACAACACTCTGTCCCAACAGCTCATTTGCAAACACCCCAGGATATTCCACCTCTTTAATTCACTGTGATCAAGCTTCACTTTGTTCATTCTGTTTCAGTGTCATCACTTCCAGCGTGTCCCTTTTGTTTTGCGGCTTAACCTGAGTGGTGGTCGAAGTCAGGACAATGTTTGCCAGGAAAACCTCCAGGGAAGAATCTGTCTTTGCATACAACACCATGAAAAAAATGAGAGCTTCTACATTTAGAGTGTTATGACTGATATGTCAATGACTCTCCATGCATCTCATTGTATGGACACCATTTTAGTACCAACTACTTATCAAACTAAAGGCCAAGTGTTGGAATGCATCACTTCATGCTCAGTTTAAGTATTTTTCAAGACACAGACACACACAGAGCTATCTACCCTCTGTACTTACCCTCTTTCTCCAAAAATAAGACAGGGTCTTATACTAATTTTTGTTCCAAAAGATGCTTACTTTTTTACATATATAGTTGCCAGGACACTACTTAAATAGACTATTTTTATGAACTGTTAGTAGGGCTTATTTTTTGAGTAGGGCTTATATTTTGAGCATCCTCAAAAATCCTGAAAAATCATGCTAGGGCTTATTTTCAGGGTGGGGCTTATTTTTGGGGAAACAGGGTAGCAGTAAAGGAAATAACTACCTGGGGACTCAAAGGTCTGGGGTGTTCCCTTTGAACAGGTTTACCCTGTGTTTGACCTCTCTGGTCCCTCTCACTCTGGGTCACAATAACCTCCTTCCCCACACCAGGAAAGCTGAACGTGCCACCTCCCCTCCACCCTCAGCTGGTGTCATCACCGGCTAATGCAGACTCAACGCTGACACGCTTGTAGATAACATGCAGAGATTGTACAGAAACTCCTCCCGAACAGCTGTAGACTGTGAAGTTCCATTCTTTGACATTCCTTTTCTGAGATAAGTGTGGGAAAGGCATTCAAATCTGTCCGTCAAGTGCCACAGGAGTGAAAGATATAACCCAAGATTATTGTGTAAACACAAATAATGTATAAAGTAAAAACATTTTTACTTTACCTGTGTATTTCCAAACAATAGAAGTTAAATCTGAGCAACGCTTTTGTGGATGCATGTGATCAAAACTTCTGTGTTTCAAGCAATGCTGACAGAAAATAGTAATTTTAAGAGAGAAGAATACAGTATGTACAGAGTGATAGATAATCTTCTACAATATTCATTATGATTTGCTCCTAAACAGTGTTATTCCACCCACTGAATATCACCCAAGCTCAGGAGAAGAAAAAGAAAAGAGGGTGGATGAGGCAACAGTTGGAGTAACAAACCTTTCTACTAGAATCTCAAAAACAGATGAGATTGGATCTGCTCCATTGCTGGAACCCAATTGAGTGCAGATAAAAGAAGTTGCATATAGAGTCAAGCATAAACACTGGGTTTGTGCACATGAAAACAGCAATAGGACAGAAGGAGGCATGTTGAAGACAGATTTTAACAGTTATCTCTGGACCTGACTTAGATTTCAGAAGTGGGTTAAACATAAACTTACTGAATTGCTTTCAGCACAACTCTGGCTAGAATGTGCTTTCCATTAGCTGGTTTAGTTGTAAAGATTATTTTTTTTCCAAACCATCAGAACCATTTTTCATTTGAGACAAGTTATCTTTAGTGAAATTAACTATGAAAAAATGAGTAGTATTTTTGCGGTTTAAGAAAGGGTTTATTTTCATAGGATTATAGAATAGTTTGAGTTGGAAGGAACGTTCTAGTCCAACCCCCTGCCATGAGCAGGGACATCTTCACCCAGATCAGGTTGCTCAGAGCTCCGTCCAGCCTGGCCTGGGATGTCTCCAGGGATGGGGCATCTACCACCTCCCAGGGCAACCTGGGCCAGTGTTTCACCACCCTTGTCGTACAAAGTTTCTTCATTATGTCTAATGTAAATCTCCTCTTTTTTAGTTTAAATCCATTACCTTATGTTCTATCACTACAGTTTAGTTTGCATTAAGTCAGCAAGGAACAGGTGCAAGCTACATTCAAATGAGACATTCTTCCACCAGAAGAGACACCCACACTCAGGTTCACACAGACATAGTTAAAAGAGCTATACAGGGGTACAGCCTCAGAGGGCCTGGACATCCATGTCAGATTGTTTTAACAACATCAGCATAAAAGGATACAGCCTGAAACATGGAGAGGCATAATGCCTGGTAAGAGGCTACTTAAAGCACTGCATCTCATTTACTGGGAGGAAATTTGTCTATGTGTTTGTTTGTTTACATTACCCCTTACCTCCAAAATCATTTTGAACACAAATGGTAAGTGAAGCAAAACTGCAGCTGGCCACTCCTTATGGATTAGAGCCAGGTAACAGATAGCACAGACACTCAGAGGGACAGCATGGTGCTGTGGAAGTGGTGGTGTTCACTGCCATCACTCAGCCAAACATGCAATGTTGTGAAAACGCTCTCCTTCCTCCTCCTGTCCCACCTCCCATGGCTTAGTTTTATTGAGTTATATTGTTCTTTGCCTCCCAGACACCTGGACAAGAATTAGTGCTGCCTCATTGCATTTACGTGCTTAGCCAAGCCATCTCAGTATTTTCAAGGTCACCATCTCCAGCCTCCTGAGGCTGTTGATCCTTCAGTTTGCCTTTAGAGAAGCAGGGGAGATAAACTTGCAAAATAGAGATAAAGGACAAAACTGAAAAAAATCGAAATACATATCACTTTTACCTAATACAAAAGATGGAGGTCAATCAGCCTTGGCTCCAATGTACTGCCATTGCTCACACAGAAAAAAATCCCTTATATTTGTTGGTGGTGGGTTGATTGTTGTTTTTTTTTTTCATTTATCCACAATGCAGTCAAGGACACCTGCTAGTGAGACTCTCTCTTCCCAAAAGCAGTGACTTCATAATTTTAGCCTGAGTAAATACTGCTGTCGCACCCCACTCATTTGTTCAACCACCTCTATCATCACAGCAATAACGAGCTGTAACTTACCTGCTGGCAGGTGATGAAACTTCTTGGAATCATGAATTGAGCAGAAACAGGTTTACCTTTGTCTGTTCCTTTCCCTGCCCCATCCTATGCAGACAAAGCTTCACCAGCTGATTGCCCTTCATGGTTGGTGCACCAAGGCGCAGGGTTAGCCCTGCTATTCTTACTGCCTTCTGTTTTTATCCTGGCAGGCATCCACAAGAGCTGCATCATCTTTAGCCAAAATATAAGAGATGGAGGTGGTCATTCAGTGATGGTGGAAATCATTTGCCACGAGGTCTTTAAAACATCTGACAGCTGTTAACTAGTTGGGTGTCTGATGTTCACTACTGCGGTGAGTTGACCTTAGCCATCGACCAAGCACCCACCCAGACGCTCACTCACTTGCCCTCCAGCGGGACCGAAGGGAGAGAAGCTGAAGAACAAAAAGATGAAAACTCCTGGGCCAAGATACAGACAGTTTGATAAGTGAAACAAAGCTGTGGCAAGCAAAGTGAAATAAGGAAAACATTCATTACTTCCCATCGACCGGCAGATGTCCAGCCACTTCAGGGCTTCACCACATGTAATGGTTACTTGGGAAAAAAAATGCCATAATCACAAATGTTGGCCTCTTCCTCCTTCTTTCCCCCATATTTTATCACTGAGAATGATGTCATACAGTATGGAACATCCCTTTGGTCGGTTGGGGTCAGCTGTCCCAGCTGTGTCCCCTTCCAGCATCTTGTGCGGAGCAGAAAGGCCCTTGATGCTGTGTAAGCACTGCTCAGCAGCAACTGAAACATCAGCACTGGTGTGTTATCAGCACTTGTTTTAGTCACAAATCCAAAACAGCCCCATAGGGGCTTCTGCAAAGAAAGTTAACTGCATCCCAAGCAAACCCAGTACAGGTTCCTTGTCTATATCTGTTTCCTTTTTGCATTTTCACTTGTTCTGCCAGTTATAATCCTAAATTAGTATCTCAGTTGTTTTCGACAAGATCTGTCTTTATCAGATATTTACCTACAGACAAGGTACACAGTACAAAGAGCTGATAGTGGCAGAAAAAATTATAAAGAGATATTTAAGAGATTAATGGCTTACTGACTTTTATTTATTGGTTTTATATAATTTTTTTTTAGTGAATGCGGAAGTGTCTGTTAAGATCAGGAACAATGTTGTATTAGGTGATATAGAAATGCTTACAAAGAAAAAGTCCGCTCCTCAATGCAATTTTAATCTAAGCACACAACAGGAGAAAGGGGAGCACAGCAAGTCAACCAGCAGGAACTCCACAGTCTCAGTTCAGTGCCTTATCCAGCGAACCATGCCACATCTGCTTTGAGCAATGAGGTAACCTCCACCTTTCCCAAAAGTTGCCAGTTTTTACACTTCTTTCCCAAAGGTCTTTTTGGTGCCTGGAGATGGAATTTAGAAGCTATTTCTGCATAAGTCACCAGAATGGAGAATTCTCCTCAAAAGGCATTTAAATTTCACTTGCATCTTCTTGGTGAAAAATAAGACACTATGTTTGAAATAATCTTTTAGAATTTTTATTTGTAGCCAGCCTTGCCGGTAAAATGAAGACCTGCTTATGGATATTTTGAAGAAGTTCCATGAACACTATTAACAGGTACAAAAAACTATCTCTTTCTTCCCATGGAGCTGCAATTCTTTCTTTACCTTCCCTGAAGCAGAAAAAAAGACTTTGCATTTGAGAAAATGTTGGTTCACAAAAATGAATTGAGAAAAATAGAGTGTGTATAGTCTAATCGGTGACAGAAGCATAACACAAGGCCTGAGTTTCTCTGTGGATGATGATTTTGACAGCAGATTTACCTGAAAAAAAATAAGACCCCAAGCCAGAAAAAAACGCTCAAAACCACATTTTGAGCTTTAATCATGTGTATAGTCTTGTCTGAGCTTTGGAGTCCTCCTCTTGCACCTCTGAAGATAATTAGAGTTTTGTTATTCTGAAAGAAATTGTGAATACTTAACACAATTTAGGGATGCTGCCTGGGACTTGGGAGTTAGATGTATTTCTTCCTCCTGACTCTGTGACCTCGGGCAACTTGCTGCATCTCTCTGACTTCTCATCTCTAAAAATGGAACCAGCAGTTCCTTCCTTCTACCTTTGGAAAGAGCCTTTCTAGAGGAAAAATGGTGTGTCAATCTCCATAGCAGACCTGAACTTCTGTGATGAAACTACCTGTAATAAAGACAGTAACCACCAGTACCTGTAATGCAGAATTCAGTCCATTAGTACCTGAGCTGAGACCATCCATTCCTTTTGTGGAAGTTGTCAAAGAGCTGTCAAAGTGACCTACTGCAGAGCAAAACTCTTTGCCCATGCTGGTTTCCTGGGTCGTCCCACCTGTCTGTCTCCCGCCAGCACCCAGGTTTCACTCTCAATGCCATATTTCTGGGTTTTATTTAGCAACCAGACAAGAAATGGGACTGTGCTTCTGGGCAATTTCAAAGTAGAGGGAATAATACCAAAGGGAGACACAGTAACTGTCTGCAGATAAAGAAAAGAATGTTGCACCAGAGGACAGGAAGCAATTATTATCATTAGTCAGCAACGACAGAGAAAGAAGTAATTAAACTTCAGCTGCATCAGGGAAATTTTTACACTGAATATTAAGAAAATAGCTGAAAAAAAGACTAGTCTGAGCTGCCAAGGAAAGTTGTGGTATAACTGCGGTATTCAAATTCACTTCTCATTAATGTCTTTCTGTAGATATAGGCTAAGAATACATTAGTCCTACCTCAGCATTCTTGGGGTCTGAAATGGGAAAACATTTCTGTTCATGGCAATACCTAAACATGCTTAAATCCCATTCACATAATCTGAGCAGCCGAGGAATTGAGGTAGAGCTGGAGCTACCAAATGGCACTGGATGACAAGGGAGTAGATGTGAACCCTCTTCAGACTCCAGCATTGTCCCCAGTGCAAGATAACCGGTGAGGATCTACGACAAGTCTACACCTCAAATGGATGCTTGTAGAGCAGGAGGACTTGTTTCTACCCAGACTGTCATCACACAGTTGAGACCTTTGTAGTCTCGTGACAACCAGGAGGTTACAGTGCAAAGGGAATCGAGTCCCTGTGCAATGTCAGCAGAGGAATGAGGGAGATGTTCCCTCTGTCTGTGACAGCAAATCAGAGCCTGATCACAAGAGCAATAGGGGACAGTCATTCCTTCCCACTGCCCAGCCTTAGCCTTGCAGGAGGAAGTACAGCCGAGGGTGACTCTGCGCAGAAAACAAGTTTATATATTCTGAATCCTCGCTAGAAGAGCCTCTGTCCCCAGGGGAAATGCATGAAAGAGAAGGGCAAGTCCTCCTCCCTGCCCCCCCAGCCCACCTGAAGCCCAGCAAAGCCAAGGTCGCAGCTTTTTTTCTGTGCTCAGCTCCCTTGGCATCTCTGGCACAGAGCAGAACACAGAAATTACAAGGAACTAGAATTAGCATTTAGAGCAAAATCAGAAAGGAGAGCAAGAGAGCATGTGTGCCTAATCGCACAGTTTTTACTGCCTTTCCGTCTCCATATTTCATTCACTTTGCTAATTCACTGAAGAAATGGCTCACTGGCAGGCAGAATCTTGAAGTAGCCATTTAAATTTGCTTGATGGCCCCCAAGGCAAGTCAATTTTCAGTCTGACTGGCTTTAATCCCAGCGGAGCGCCCCGCCATGCCATTACATGGCACAGCAGGAGTAAGAGTGGGGAGGTAATCACATTACAGCACCGTTCCATTTAGCCGTAATCTGTAAGGATCTCATGAACGCATCAACCATTATTATGACTCCTGATGTCCTTCAGGCAAAGTCTTTGTGGAGAAAAGGAAAAGGAAAAAAACCCAAAAAACATCCTCTGCCTGTCAAAAGCAGACAGGCACTTTCATTCAAAAGAAAGGGAGGTGAGATGTAAAAGTGACACAATATTATTTAAACATCCTATTACTAAAATTACAGTTCATCTATATAAAACTGAGCTATAGGACCTTAGACTGTCAGCTAGATCAATGTACCTGCCATGGTCGCAGAAATGCAATGAGCTGAGGAAGCGTTTGGGGGACAGAATTTGCTGTAAAGGCTTCCAGCTTCAGTCCATCATTGGTGTCCTTCCCCCAGCACTAAATAGCTGCCACAGAAGGCGATGCTGGAGAGGAAGAGGATGGCTCTTCCTCAGCCTGTTACTGCTGCGTTCACCTTCAGAGGCTTGAGGCAACTTTAGCATAAGCAGAGCTGGTTTTAGGCTGGCAAATTCATTAATAATTGTATTTAAATCTAGCTCTGGTGTCTGATTCTTTGAATCCTTGTGGCACGTGAAGGCTGATTACATGCTGTGCAAGGAAATAGCTGTCACCAGTGGCTGCAAATCTGCACAGCTATTAATTAAAGTGGCCAGGCCAAAATGGAGTGTATATGGACCAGACAGGGTATTTGGAGAATTTTGCCTATTTCCACACCTGCTTTTGACACTTGGTAAATCAAGTTTTGGTCTCAGTTTCTCTTGTGTGTAACTGAATGAGTAAGAGAACATGAATACAACATGCCATGGTACCATGAGGCAAGAGAAAACAGTTTCTTTGGGCTTTTTCTCCCTGTTTTAATATCCAATATTTTGTGAACTGGCTCAAGGAGTATTTAGGAGGCAGGTAGGACTGAGGAATCTCAATTTGGGCTGGTTGGAAATAAGGGGGAAACAAGCAGAGTCCAAAGAAAGGATCCAAAGAGCACATCCATGAAGATGATAGTTTCCCAGAGATGCAGGACTGGGCCAGGGAGAAGCAAGGGTGACACAATGGTGGGATTGAGAGCGTTGCACTCTGGCACTCAGCTGGTGAGTGCTGCTGCCAAGAATGGCTGTATTTCTTAGGAGAGCATTGATCCAGAAGATGAAGTGTCGTAAGAGCGAAGCCGCTCACAGCAGGGCATCTGAATTGCCCTGAGAGTCTTGATTCTCAGGTTAGGATGCACATGGGAAACCACAGCATGGAAGCTAGGTGTACCACAGAAGGTGAGGCTGGGGATGCTGAGATTCAGCCATGGTGGCCAATGTTAGTGACCTGGAGTCAAGAGAAGCTTGATCAGAGCCCTGACCTGCACACTCCCACAGTACCATACCCAGCAACATGGTTGCTGCAACACAAGCTGTCTCTGTCAGGAATAAGATGACCAAGGAAAGAAAAAGTTGGATCACTGGGAGGATTTGGAAGACCTTTAGTCCAAATCAGTCTCGGAAGGGAATGAGATTAAGCCTCCGGAACAGACTGGGGAAAGGCCACACAAGGCTTTCCTTCTAAACTGCAGATGCGGTTTCTGCATTGGACTCAAGAGTGAGGCAGAAAAACAAAATGTAGATGAGGAGGTGATATTCCCTTGCAGGAAAACAGAAAGATAAGTCATAAACAGAGGGATGGATTGAGGTGAGACAAGCCCAGAAGAGGGAGGAGATCCTTAAAATAAAGTGTTTGATGTACCTAGGCACTGAAGGGATACAGGGAAAGACCCAACGTGCCCACCCTACAGAACAATGTGGGTTTTGTTTGCTTGATAACATGTGCCTGATCTGACCAAGGAACTGAGAAATGGGGCATCCATCCTCCTGTGAAAATATCTGGCATGCCATCACAGGCAAAAAGTAAAATAAGAACCTGGCTGGATGCAATAGAGTTCTGGCAGTTCACCGAGAAGAAGGTGTCTCAGATTGTGCATGGGGGTTTAGTTTACAAAAAATATACATCAGACATTTGTGGAGAGAAGAGGCATGGGAAGTTTCACCTCTCCTGCTGGATTTTAATGTGGCACTCGATGACTTGTAGTGGAAAAAGATCTATTGTTTCTCCAGTAGCAATAAAGTAAGGTTAAAACAAACTCAAACATAAATTTTACAAACAACCCCATATAAACACAGCTGTTCAACGAACTGATAAGACTGGTTGTTAGCTGAGTACTGCCCCCTAATGTTGTCATCTAATTGAAGTGTTCTTTACAATGTCTTTTATTAATGAAACACCATTTGCCTGTAGGATGATGGAAGCACTTAACCTAAATGTAACCTTGACTTTAGCAGACGTGGTTTTGAATTGGTTGCCTACAGAGTCAGTTATTTTCAACATCATCAAATAGACAGCTGATGTTTAACAACACCATTTAGAAACTTTGGTTTTGGAGAAAAAGCCTGCTTGGAAGGCAGAGATGGGTTTATAACCATCTTTATTTCTGAACAAGTTCAGCCCAATTGTATAAAGTCAGAAGAAATAGATTCTGCTCACAGCCATCCAAAAGTTCTGATGTTTCTCAAAGCCTCTGAGAAACTGGAAATAGAAATCCGAATTGGAAATAGAAATCCAAAATGGAAAGGATCTCCCATGGGTTTCTAGTGCTTTCAACCTCTTAGCAATAAGACTTTTTGTTACTCCAATGCTTTTCATATCAGCCCCACACATAAAATTCAACTTTCATACTAATTTAGAGTGTAGATGGTTTATATAGCCATCCAGGCACATGCGTTCCTGCATGAGTCCTAGAAATGCATCATCACTGGAAATAACTCATAAAGTCTGGCTTTTGCCCCAGTGGAGAAGATCTATATCCCTTCCAGTTTTTTGGTTTAGGATTAACTGATCAGCTCTTTGCCCCCACGGTGCCTGGAGTAGTAAATCCAGCCAGAGAGGAACCCAGGTGTCTGGAGGCAAGTGCAGTGCTTTG
This sequence comes from Columba livia, assembly GCF_036013475.1. Classification (NCBI taxonomy): domain Eukaryota; kingdom Metazoa; phylum Chordata; class Aves; order Columbiformes; family Columbidae; genus Columba; species Columba livia. The sequence continues at coordinate 154,982,011 of NC_088603.1, read as the reverse complement.
AAATATATAGGGAGGTGCATTTCTCATCACCCTCCACATCATTCATTGCTTTCCAGGCTTCTTCCAGCTTTTCTTCATTTTTTCCCCCCCGGTGGCACCGGTCTTAATATTTTTTTGTCTGTTGTTACTACTGACCCTCACCCAAGACCTCTCCATTTCCCTTGATAGAGAATTTCTCATATGGTAGAGCATGCCATCCTGGTCTGTGCGGGACATGGTGTGCACAGATACCTCTGCTTTGTTGTCCGTCTGTCCTGCAGCTGCCTCACAAGCAGGTACCGAGTGACAGATCTTGCTCATGGGTCGGGGACTTTTTTTTCTAATGACATCTGGCTCTGACTCACCTTTCCTGAGTCATTCTTCCTGGCACTGTCATACCTACCTGACAGCATTAAATCCCCCACTGTCACTTTACCGAAGGATTGGAAATCTTTCTACTGCCATTTACCTGGGACAAAACAATTTTCTTCAGGGGGCTATTTTTTGTTCTTCCTCCTCTTATCGCTGCTTGACAGGGAACCATCTCATGTTGTTCTGCTCCAAAATGTCACCTGTCTGTGGAGCAGCAGTCTCCCTCTTCTCCCTCCCTCTTCCCACACCCTGCTGTTTTACCTGACTTTGAAACGGCAGCTCAGCAGACTTTATAGAATCCTCTATTTAATTTACTTTATGTTTTTGCACAGCAAACTGCAAATACATATGTATATATCTGCTGAATGTGGGTATCTAATCTGGGAAGAGCAAGAAGTTTGAAGGCAGACCCCTATGGTTTGAACTAAGTATAAAAACAGAAGGAAAGACTGAGGTGATAGCGAGGTAGATAGCTAGTTAACTAGACAGATAGATAGACAGACAGATAGATAGACAGATAGACAGACAGACAGTGCTGTTTTGTTTTTAAATTTAAGTAGTCTGCCTAGTACAGTTTATAGGCAGGTACCTTTTGCACATGTGAGGTCTGCTGCCATTTCAGAACACGCAAGGCTATGTGCTCTAACTTATTGCAGGCAACAGGAACACAAATAGCACTGTCTCCTATGCGTGGACAGATTCCCTTTTTATTGTCACCTGCCTGACAGCCAGGCTGTTGCTGCCTACTAAAACCTGCCTGTAACTGAAATCCCCAGGGCAATAAGCTCCCTGTGAAACGGGTTCCTGACTGGAAAAATCTGCACATCTCCAGATTAAATCAATAACAATTAAGAATTCTTTGAAATCTAATTGGAAAAGCAGCTATTTTGATCAGCACCATGATGTTATCTGGAAATTGTATTTTGTTTATCTGCAGCAGAAGAAGGTTTTCTTCTTTGTGGGATTGGTTTGCCAGCTTCAGACACATCCTTTGATCTCTCAGATGATACAGTGAACTGAAACATGGGGGCAATCAGAGGGATTATCACGGGATGGGGAAATCATTTGATCTATTTTTAAAAGCTTTTTTTTTTAATGAATAACTTTGGGAGTTGGTTATCATTAGGAAAGGAAGAGACTGCTCTTCCATCTTTAACAGTGTTAGATTTCTCTGAAGATGACTGATTCATGTAGTAAATAATACTTAGTATTTATATAGTGCTTCCTAACTTCAAAGCACTGCACAAATACTTCCCAGTAATACTGCACACCAAACTTCCGTGTTATTACTTTCAGGGACGGATAAGGTTATTTGATGTGTCTCATATTCCTGTGGACAGTTTTCTGTTGAGAACCCTCTTTAATTGTCTCAGGTTAACTGGTCCAGAAAACCCCAGCTAGAGAAGGAGAAAGACTGAAGTCCTAGTCAAGAATACAATGAGGCTCTTTCAAGCACGTCGTCTGAAAACTCTCCTACTCATCTTGAGAAGGTCTTCTACACTTCGTATAGACTGTCCCACCAAGTTAACTGAATTTCTAGTACTTATTGTAAGAACAATACCCTTGTTTGAAGATCTCTAGCAATAGCAATGCTTACAACAAAAATAGAAAAAAAAACAGAGAACATATTACAATAAACAGAGAAGACATACTATGCTTCCCATGATACTATCTGAGGTTTAAAACAAAATCCAAACCCTAGAATGAACTTGCAACTTTAAAAGATTGGTGAGGCCCTTTACTTCCTTTGAACCTAGTTTTCTTATAGTACACATTCATGCCAACAAATAGCAGATGGTGACGGCAGATATGTACTAAACCAGCTAAAATTGTGTTCCTTGCAGGAGTATCTATCATGCTGATCGGGCTGAACAGTCTGTGCTGGCAGCAACGTCTGGTCCACGCTTGGAAGGAAAGATCAAAACCCTTTTTGAGATCTCTTTGGATGGCATTTCAAGCGGCTCACTTTACAAACAAAGCGAGATTTACTCTCGTGGTTTCTGGGAGACGCTCAAGAAGGGATGGTTGCTGTGTTAGCCATGTGTCTGCCCTGAGAAGATGACTCGAAGCAAGCCAGCATCACGGATGGAGAGGAGGGATCTCGGGTGCACAGTGCTCCCTTGTTCTAGCAGGTGTCCTTCCTCGCGTGTAGAGTTGGAAGCAACTTGCAGCTCTGGCAGCTGAGGCCAAGAGATGAGCCAGGCAGACTCAACATTTCTAGTTAGGATTACTGTAGTGTAACTTTTTCTCCTTTCCAGGAAGATTTCCTAAGAGATTTCTGAGTCTCCAGGTCTTTGGCTTCTGTCTTGCTCACTAGTGACCGCTGTGACAATGTTTCTTGAAGCACGGAAATTTGTTCACCATGAACCAACATAAGACCCATTTTGGAAAGGCCACCAAGGCTGTCATGGATAAGAAAGAGAATTAAAGGAAGCTTACATGTACAAGGAGCTCATCAAGAATCAGTTTCCCTGGTCTCCAGGAGATGGCTCCATCTGTGTTAGCATATTAAAGAGGGGTTAGAATTTTTTTTCAAACACTAATCTTTTTAACTCCAGTCCCCCAAAACTTCTAGTGGCATCCTTCGATCTTTCACTAAGGAAATTCAAAGGCTATGAATACAGACCTTACTCTTCCAGCCATTTTCCTTCTCCAGACACTCTGGCATAAAACTATAGGGTAGGATTATTTTAGAGGAAGGGCATGTGGCCTGAGAGTCACAAGTCCTGAGCTCTGAACAAATCTGTCACTGGTTTGCGGTGTGATCTCAGGCCAGTTACTGATGGCTCTGGTATTCAGTCATGCTGGACGCCCACATCTCCCACTGGCTCCAGAGGAAGCATCGTCTGTTCAGGACGTTGGAACCAAAGAACCTCAGCCTTCTTGACTCTGATGTCTGTAACAAAAAGATGTGATTTCTCATACCTACCTCCACAGGGTTTTGTGCTGCTTCGCTGATATTCATATGGCACTGTCAGATGTACATGCTATGAAAGAAACTGCAGTAACTCCGCTCTGTTCCTCACAGTGCTGGTGTAGCACAATGCCCAGGCTTTGAGGAAATGTCCAGATTTTTCTCTACAATCCCCCAGGCACCTCAGCAGGCTGATCTCTTCTATTTGACAGAGCTGGCTTTCTTCAGGCTTTCTGGCTGGTAATCCTACATGGCTTTTTTGTAGTGATATTAATTTTCCTCTATTCACATTGGCTACCGATGAGCTGATTGGACGTTACGTCTTTCTTGCAGGTCCAGCCTTTTGTTCAATCACTTTGCACTCTTAAATTTGATTGCTGAAATGGAAACTAGGCTCTGCTCTTAGGCAGAAGCAAATCCACAACAGCAGCACCAAAACCTGGCATGCATGTCCAAAGCTTTGAAAAATGTGAGTGCGTTGGGCTCTAATAGAAGAGAAAGCAGACTCTGCGCCTGCCGGGAGCTCAGCCAGATCCAGCATTTTTCATAGATGCCCCATGTCTTCATCAGTATTCAGATCCATCTGCGCTGCTGAGATATCTGCATGGTGCAGATAGGGAGTGGGGGAATACGTTTATAAATAGGATCACTTCATCTTTTCCTTTCCTGCTGTCCCCACTCTCTCGTAATCCCCACTGATGGACGCACTTCATAGCTGAGGGCTGCCAGTTCCACTCCACCTTCATACCTGTTTTCACGTCACCAAACACATTCTTTGCTTGGTAAATGAAGTAAAGAAGTAGAGGGTGAGAGGTAGGGATGTAGAAGAAGGGATAGACTCCAGTGGCTGATAGGACTCTCAAAATACCTTTTACCATTTGATTAACAATGACAGGTCCTAGAAACTTTAAGAGCCTGATGTAACAGTTCCCGGATGCTATTTCTAATGGGTGTCTTTTTAAATCTAACAGGTAAATAATAGCACCTTCTTATAAAGAATGCACTCTATAAACCTACTCTCTGTAGCACAGCAGCCTGCACCAAAATATCTCCGAACACTGGGTAAAGCTAACTGTTCCTGCTCACTGTGCTAGAAGGTTGTTGAATGTTGTTCATTCACAGAGACGTTAAATGTTGCTCCTACTCATGCTTACTTTCACGAGGCGCTGTTGAAGCTGTAGTCACACTGAATGCAGCAATCATGTTAGCACACCGCAGTAACAGTTGCTCTGAAGGAAAACACAGCACAAGACTATATGAGACACAGCTTTTTTGCAATTGGGTTGAGGTTTTTCTCCTGACACCTCACTGTGATTTTCTGGCAAAGTCAGTAGCAGAGTTCCAGAATCCTATTTTTCTTTTCCTGTGGCCCAAACAGAAGGCAAACCTCTAGTGAAATTGCCCCATGTGCACATTCCCGGCCCTATTGTGGTTTAGTTTCACGGCCTTTGTGTGTGTTTTCTTCGTCCCCCAAGTTCATGCTGTCTGTTGGTAAGCTGATTTATCTTCATTTGTCTGACTGTAGATATAGAAACTGAGATTTGCCTTCTGGCAGCAGAGAAACCACCCCAAATTTCCTGTGAGAGATCAGCATCTTTCACAAATCTTAAAAAGTCACATTTTCTATCTTGAAAATGTTCTTTTCTTATTAAGGAAGTAATAAAGGAAGTTCTGGAATTTCTGTTTTCTGGCAATGAGAATGTAAATGCTCAGAAACACACAATGCGGTAATGATTTGAGTAGAAGAGTTACTTTTTGATAAAAGATGAAAAGGATGATGAACCCATTTATCCTCTAGACAGATGACTGACAGATTTGTCATAAGCCAAAAGGTCACAGCAAACACTTAGAGGAGTTCTGCTATTTCTCCTGGAAAATAAATGCCCTTGTAATTGTCAAGCGAGGTCTCTTGAAACAAGTCTACAACTACCTGAAAGGAAGTTGTAGCATGGAGGGTGTTGGTCTCTTGTCCTGAGTAGCAAGTAACAGGACAAGAGGAAATGGCCTCATGTTGTGCCAGAGGAGGTTTCAATTGGATATTAGGAAAGGGTTGTGAAGCACTGAACAGGCTGCCCAGGGAAGTGGTGGAGTCACCATGCCTGGAGGTGTTTAAAAGACGTGTAGATGAGGTTCTTAGGGACATGGTTTAGTGCTAGATTTAGGTTAGGTTATGGTTGGACTTCATGATTCTGAGGGTCTCTTCCAACTGAAATGATTCTATGATTCTATTCTATAAGTGGTTGGAAGAAGTTTGTATACATCAGCCATCACAGCCAAGAAAGCAAGGGAGAAAAGCAAGTGTTGCGTGGGCCTAAGTGTGGAGAAAGTCTGTGGATTTGTAGTACAGTGCTGAACCAGGTGAAGTAACAGTTCAGTGGCATATGCCTCCCTGGTTCTTGTTATAATTGAATGGGAACACCTGCTTCCAAAAGACTTTGAGAACACCTTTGTGTAAAATGAGACTTCCTCCATTTGCAGATAATTCCACCCTCTAGGACATCCACAAATGTCTAATAGAACAGATCAGCAGATCTGTTTTTCCAGCCACAGCCTCCTCTTGTTACTCCTTATTGTTCACACTGCCAAACGACTGCTAACCTCACCACGGAGTCTGTGACAGCAAGGTGAGCTTGCATTAGACAAGGAGCAAGCCCATTCCCAAAGTGATTCCCTCAACACAGAGTGACACAAACAATCTGACTCAAACATATTATTACAGGCCAGCATTTCCTAACCATCAAGGCATATCTCCTTATTGAGGCAAAGCTCAGTGAGACAGTGACCTCAAGACAGAAACCTCTAAGGGGTCAGCACAGACTTTGGGAAACTCCAGTGTCTTTGGGCACTTTGCATCTCAGGGTCTAGAGTGCTGAAAGGTGTTCTGGATGGAGCTACCCAGGGGAAATTTGACGTGCTGCCTGATTTCCAGCCCAGGAGAGAAGGGCACGGGAGAGACAACAGATGTAGTAAAGTAGAAGCAAATGTACACATGAAGGAATGGTAAGGTGGGAAGAAGAAGCAGTCTGGGAAGAGAGGATGGGATAGGAAAGAGCGAAAAGGAGTGGGAAATGGAGACAATGGCAAAGATATCTGGATATCTAAGAGGAGAATCTGACAAGGGTGAACAGGGGTGTTAGTATAAACCCAGAGGGAACCCACTGTTTTGTTGTACTATAGATCATGAGCCTTCCTTGAGCCTTTCTACATTCCTGCCTCTCTGCACAGCTCCTAACATGTCATCCCTGTTTATTAGAATCTTTCCTTCACCTTGGCTGATGGACGTATTTTCAGCAGCCCAGCTGACCAAGAGCTAATGGAGAATGTACCTGCAATGCTGGATATCTAGTCACTCTATCAGGTCAGGTGCTGTATAGACACAGGGCAGAAACGGGGTATGACCACAACATACACACAGAACACCCTGACAGTGTGTGCCCAGTATGACTGATGCTTCCTAAAGGTGCCAGTTTTCACCCCATATGTGTTTGCAGGGCACCCACTGTGTTTGTACAGATTTCCATTCAGGAAAACCCAAGAATAAGTATGGCAGCCTTCATTCTGCTTGCACAGTCACACTACAAGGCTGGCACTTCCAGGCTGAAGCAGATGGGCTGACTGCACATGCACCACACAACCTGTGTACAGACATTTCTCTCCGAGAAACCCTAATGGGAAAAATAGTAGCCCTATGTGAATACTGAATTCAAGCACGCAAAGAGGTATTGTACTATTTGCTAATCCTTTGCCTTAAAAAGTGTTTACGGACTTATGAAATAATAGAAAATCAAGGCTTCATGCCTTCCGGTATTCAAACTGGGACTTCTGCAGTGCAGAACTATGACAGTTTTCCCAACTGACACTTGGCTGTGGAACAGTAACTCATTCCACCAGCATGATTGCTACACCAGTGGTTCTTTGACAGCAAGTTGAACATCAGCCAACAGTGTCCCTGGCAGCCAAGAGGGACCCGTGCCCTGGTGCATCCAGCACAGCATGGCCAGCCGGGCAGGGAGGGGATTGTCTCGCTCTGCTCTGCACTGGTGCGGCCTCACCTGGAGCATTCACTGTGTGCAGGGCTGGGGACACAGGATAAAAAGGACATAAAGCTACTGGAGAGTGTCCAGAAGAGGGCTATGAAGTTGGTGAAGGGTTTGGAGGGGAAGCCGTATGAGAAGCGGCTAGAGTCACTTGGTTTGTTCAGCCTGGAGAAGAGGAGACTGAGAGGAGACCTCATGGCAGTTACAGCTTCATCACAAGGGGAAGAGGAGTTGCAGGCACTGATCTCTTCTCTTTAGCAACCAATGACAGAACTCAAGGGAGTGGCAGGAAGATGTGCCAGGGGAGGTTCAGGTTGGACATTAGGAAAAGGTTCTTCACCCAGAGGGTGCTGGACACTGGAACAAACTCCCCAGGGAGGTGTCATGGCCCCAAGCCTGACGGTGTTCAATAAGAGACTGGACAACGTCCTCAGACACACGGTGTGAACTGTGGGGTTGTCATACACAGGGACAGGAGTGGGACTCAATTATTTTTGTGGGTCCTTTTCAATTCAATATGGTCTATGATTCTATGATTCCCATGCACCTTCTCAAGCATCAAACTTCAGCATAAACATACCCTGAGACAGGGGCACCCACTGGACTCTGAGGTGTCTCACCACTACCCCTGTGAAGAAAAGAAGCAATGATACAAAGATGCAGTAGACAACAGGCCCGCAGGTCTAAGAAGAACTTTAGGATTTGCTGAAGCATTGCTTTAAGTCGACCAGTACTTTTTCTGGTTGGTAGCCAGATCTCAGCTCTTGTCACTGTAAGACAGACCCCGCAGATCAGTCACCTTGCTTGGCAATGTCATGTTAGATTGGAATGACAGTAGATCTCATCAGAACCTGGTGTGGGTGCTTTTACCACTTACTTCACATATGGAGAATCTCATCTATTTTTGCCAAAATTTCTTGTGGAAGAACTGGGGAGGGGTGAGGAGGAGTAGAAGGTGAGATGTGTGACAGCAGTGTCAGTCTATCCCATTCCTGATATTTGAAAAAAATGGTTTTTCCTTTCTCATTTTGTGCATAGTTCTGACCAAAAGGAAAAAAAAAATCTATAAATACACACATATACATTTATATATAGAAGATTGCAGTGTATTAAGTCTGATTTAAGCTGTTGTGTTCTCAAAAACTACTTCATTTCTCCAGTATTTTTTCATTCATGGAGATTATAAATTTTTGGGGGGGTTTCATTCTGATTTGGAACAAGTCTGGACTTCAAAAACATATTTCTTCCTGGAACAGAGTTCTTGTGGTTGCCTCCTGCATTGTCAAGCCAGCATGGGTTCTGTAGGGTGGCACTGCCAATGGCAAAGTTGCTGACTCCACATTTATGTCTTGGTTTCACCTTTGAGTCAGAATGCTAATTTTGATACTTGTATGACCCCTACATATTTCACAGTCTAAACTAAGGGCACTTACACAGAGACCTGACATTTCCATGATGCCAAAATCAGGTAAGACAGAGGGTGTCAGAAGTATGGATAACTAGAAAGCACCATGCCTGCCGCTAACTCTTTCCATTGCTGCCTTGGCAAGCCTGGGGTAATCAGGGAAACCAGGAGAATGTTAAGCTACATAAAAAATAAGGCAGAGTTTAAGGCACAGGTAATGGGAGAAGCAGGCAGGCAGCCAAGAGGAATAACCTTGACTGATGAACAACAGGATGTGTGATGTCCCTTCATGTGGAACAAAAGGCAAACATGAGACTTTACCCGTGTTCTTTCTGCCTGAAAAACACCGCTGATTACACACAGCAGAGGTGAAGTTAGAAGTCAAACACAAGCCCTCAGTCTTCTCTTTTACAACCACAATCAGGCAACAGACAGAGGGAGATAAAAAATGCAAAATATCCCAGTTGCAATGCAGAGCCTTGCTAGGAGGATCCTGAATACAAAGAAGGGACTATAGGCATTCAGCAGGTGTCATGTCCTCTTGGGTATTTGGGAAGGAATCACCACTGGGAGAAGCTATAAATCTGCAAATTGCTGCATCTGTGTTTTGACCTAGATTACACCCAGTCCCTCCTCTCCTTTTATTTTTAGAGGGGGGTGGTGTTTGAAGTCAAATGCTGCATAAAAATAGATATAAACAAATGAGATACAGCACTGAGAGTCTTTCAGAGCCCTTCTCGACTGATTAGCAGCAGTCAGCTGCCCATGATGACACTCATAACACAATACTCCACTAACCAGAATAACCAGTAGGCCAAACTGAGTGTGGAAGGAATCTTGTTTCAGTTTTTCACCTGCCTGTTTACAATGCTGGATTATGAGGTACCTTAAAACTCAGTTCCCGGTTGATTTTGTTACTCTCTTAGTTATTCTGGATGGTTCTCTGTTTCTCTGGTTTTGCTCAGAAATGTTATCTGATGATCTGCTCCACTGAAGCATTTAAGTTCTATGGGGATGGGCAGGTGGGAAGTAAAACCTTTCTGATTAATTATCATTTCTGAATGGAAAGCTAAAAATAATTCCCAACTAGCTGTAATCAGAGCACAAGTATAAATCACATGTGATTCATGGTACCAGCATCCAGTTGGAGTTTCTCAGGAGGGATTGATTCCCCAGGGCCCTGGTTTCAATGTGACACTGATGTGTTTGGCTTTTCTCCCATTTCTGTGGAGCACGGGTAAGACTTCAGCCCCAAGTCTACAAATACGCCTGGGATGTCAACATCCGCAATCAAACTGAATTGTTTAAAATGGTTCCCTTCGTCCCCACAGGACTTCATTTATTCTGATCTGTGGTAGGTAAGATATCTTTCCCTGTTTTAGCTAATACATGAAAATAATAATAAAACTTTCACTTTCGTTTCTCTTTCCCCTTAAATCTGCTACGTGCTTTGAGCTTTTATGGACTTGAGAAATCTCTGCTAATGCAGTTCTAGGAACATCTTTGTATCTGTACAGTTATCTGGAGATTTCTTTCCCTTTCCCTTCACATTTCACTATGTGTCTAGGGTATTGTTCTACTTTCTCAGTTACCAATGACTAATTTAAATTGTCCCGATTTTCATCTCCCTTCTGGTAGCTTCCCCCACTGACCCCAGAGGAATTGACCGAGACATTTCCCCTCCTTTCTTTCTCTCACTCTGTCTCCCCACTCAATATCTAATAATTTATGTAAATTAATTCATGAGTATCAAAATAATGTGGAGGGAGAGAAGGAGGGTCTGACTGATTATGGAAAATATGTGAACAGCTCTGGGAAAACATTGTTTTCCTTTAAATCTCTACACCCTGCAATGCACCTCCTTAAAACTGCCTTAATCAAGACTCGGTTCACATTAGCCAGTGATACTTAAGCAATCTTAAGACAATAATTTTCAGGTGAACTACATTTTCCAGGCAGTAACCATAAGTCACTACTTGCAGTTCTAGCACAGCAGACCATTTCTAATCCTCAAACCTAATATTATCTTCACTCATAAGACCTGCTCCTTTAAATGGACACATTCCTTAAAATGACATCTTCCACAAGCGTCTTACATGTTTTATGTAATGGTATGAAAATAAAGATCATTTGTTCATGAACCTTCGGCATTTGCCAACTTTGAAGCCATGTAATTGCCAGAAAAGGGTTTTGCTGAGGGACCTGGGAGGCCACAGTCTCTTTTGCCCACTGGCATCACTGCTATGACTGAGAATTTGTTCATTCAATTATGCAAAGGTTGATCTATTTCACTGTCTCCTATGGTAGTTTTATGTCGTTCTGTATTCAATTTGTATGCTGCAGACATATCGGACTTGATGAATGCAGGCAAGAAGTTTATTTCATTATCTTAAAAACCTTCAAATTACACATGCACAATAAATATTGACAGGGAGGTGAAATGAAGAGTTTGCTTCCTCTCAGAGCAAGAGTTACAAATTGCAGAAGGGAGTGTGTAGGGGAGGTGTGACAAGCACAGTAGAAATCCTGTTATCTTTTACTGGTGCACTAAGTATGGACTGATACCTGCTAAACCCCATAGGAATCATGCCCCACACATCAGATATGCTCTCCTTAGATCCATCTCCTGGATCCTCCTGGATGGTGGGATCTTTCATGTTTCCACACTCATTAGCAGTACTAAGGGACCAGTAAGAAATTGCATAAATTCTCTTGCTTATAATTTGGTACTGTTTTGCTTTAATTGGTACTGAAAAATAAAAGTAGGAACATAAGACAATTCAGCCTAAGAAAGCCCTCAGGAGCTCGGTAACCCAGCTTTCTACTCCAAGTGGGGTCAGCTATGGGATCAGGGGAGGTTGCTTGGGGCTTTATTGAGTCATGCCTTAAAAATCTCCAAGGATGGAGAATGTACAACCTCTCTGGGCAACCTCTGCTTCCAAAAACTCACTTAGTCTTGCATTTGGTCTAACTGAAGAAATTAAACTTTTCTTGCAGCCTCCCCCAGAAGCCACAAAAATATTGTATATTTGTCAAGTAACATTTTCTAGCTGAGGACTTTAAGCAAGCTGCAGTCTACGAACTGGCTTTGTCTTCCAACGTTGGGTTTCCAAGAGCTGTGCCATTACAAACCCTGGACAACCCACGCTCAGTGACATGTGCAAGCTCCTGCCACGATGCTGCAGCCACACTTGGCTCAGTTTTACTGCATATTTCTCAGTCAGGAAATCCAATGTGTAGAGAAGTTTGTGACTTGCACACAGGCAGTGTAAAGTCACTAAAAATGATGGGAATTTCCATTCGCTGCCCATAATGCCGTTCTCTATATTTTCTCTCTGTCTGTCTAAGCAGACTTCAGTCTAGTCTGCTCCTAACGGAGTGGACATATGCCATATGGGATTAACAGTTAACTCCTGAGCAACCCCTTGCTTTTATTGCCTCATCTTTCCTGCTGTAGCTATTGAAATTTACAGTTAATTTATACATCTTACTCTTAAATCCTACCTGTTTTGATCCTGTTCCCTACATAATGATCATTCCCTGCTCTTCAAAGCTTTTCTTCAATGTGTTGTAGGCTGGAGTGAATCAGACCAACTCCAAGAAGCTGCCAGGGGCAGGATCGGGGTTTGCATTTTTATGTGCAGTTCTGAAATCTGACAATTAAGATGCCAACAGACAAAGTCCTGCCTCTGGCAGCCCCCCTTGCCCTTCACAGCAAGACATCTGAGCTGCTCATTCATTAGGCTTCCTCATCAGTTCATCCATCAGTGTTACATTTTGTGGAAAACTCATCGCCAGCTTCACTTTCCTTAAAGTTCTGCCCCGTAGTCCTGGAGCTGTTTGAAAAGTAGTTTAGGTATTGATGAGTGGGATGAGGGTAAAGTAGGGCAGAGGTGGGAGGGAGGAAGGGGGCAGTGAACTGGCAGTGATAACCTCATCAGCTTTTCAAGATAAGTCATCTCGACTCATCACTCAGGGTCCCTAATCGCAGAGGAGCACAAAAGAAACTGCAGAATTTATCCACCAGAAATAACCCTTCCTTTGCAGCCATCACAAGACTACTGCCCATGTCCATGTAACACAGCTCTGTGTTGGGGGAGTGTTTCCTGCCCACAAGGAATTTTGATAGTAAAATTAATTTCAGATTGATGCAAAATAAAGAAGTAGATATTCTCACTGACAGCAGATTTCCCTCTTTTGACAAAAAGAGATTGCTTTGAGGTGCTCCAAAGACAGTCAAGATATTTTTTCAACATCTTTATTATGTGCCATAAATTATTTTAATTTATTTTTTTCTTTCAAAAATACTTCCTTTTGGAAATTTTGGTTCCAAAAGAGATGAAATTGTGCCCTGATATCATTGGCTTTTTCTGAGTTTTCTCCAAAACGAAATTCTCATTAGCTCATCTAATTTCTATAAATATTTTATTTCCTCTTAATGGAACCATATATTTCAAAGGAACATGATTTTACCCCATGTTTTCTAATTCTCACAGTACTAATTATAAAGATGTTTGAGGCTATTATAAGAAGAACTTTGTGGGGTTTTGCTGTAACATTTTAACAGGCCACTGACTGCCAGAAGTGGGTAACTATAATGGGGAATGTCTACTGACCACATCTGCCACTCCAGCCTCCTTATTATACGATTTGCATAAGAAGCAAGATGTGAGCTGATTGGTTTTTGTAACAGGTACCCAAACTTTGCCTGAAGTAGGAAGTCTTAATTTGTGTGAAATCTTAGAGCCGCCTTTCCCACACAAAGACACACACAGCTCTGGCCATGTAGCTGTCGCCAGTGCCGACGGGGACTCTGTGAATCACAGAGACCCCCACAGTGAGCTGAGAATGAATTTCCCCCAAGCTGCCTCTTTCAAGTGCTGCTCCAGCACAGGCCACAAGTGAGCTGACATTTTGTGCAGCTCCTGTTTTGCAAGCAGGCAGTGAAGGAAGATCTTTGACCCTGACTGATAATGCATATAACTAGATATAGTTCTAAAAATGAAGAGGTTTTTTTTTTACCAGCACAATTTTGGGAGAAGGAGGGAGAAGGACAGAAACTTTTAATTAAGAAAATGTTTTTCCATGTGAAACAGCATATGAAAGAACCATAGAATCAATAGTTTGGGTTGGAAGGGACCTTCAAATGTCATCTAGTCCAACCCCCCTGCAATGAGCAGGGACATCATCACCCAGATCAGGTTGCTCAGAGCCCTGTCCAGCCTGGCCTGGGATGTCTCCAGGGATGGGGCATCTACCACCTCTCTGGGCAACCTGGGCCAGTGTTTCACCACCCTCATCATAAAAAATTTCTTCCTCGTGTCCAGCCTGAATCTCCCCTCCCTTGGTTTAAAACCATCACCCCTTGTCCCATCACAACTTGCCCTTCTAAAGAGTCTGTTCCCATCCTTCTTACAGGCTTCTTTTAAGTACTGAAAGAACATGGCTTGTTTGGATGATCTTTGGTCCTGAGTATGTTTACTATGACATTTACTGTTAAATCACTACCAGATTACATTCATTATTTCCAGAAAAGGTAAAATCCACTTGCTTTACCTCAGGGTAATTGGTTTGAGGTTTGTGAGGTTGAACTCAGTATGTTTGTCTCACAAAACTAGTATCCTCTTCCAAATTTTCTCTTCTGCATGTTGAAGCTGTTGCTGTTCCTAGCCAAAAATTACTTGCTCTCCACCCCCATTTCAGCACCGTTATATCCTCTTCAACTAAAAAACAGCTAAAATAACTCCGATCACCTGTTTTTACTGTTTGAGTTAGGGAGTGTCCACAGGACTCATTTTGCTGGCGGAGCCGAAGGGCTTGCAGAAAGGGAAATGGAAGAAAGAGTTTCAAATTTAGAGGGCAAAATAGTAGCCGAACATGATAATGTCATCAACTGGTGGAGGTGTTGGCACACTGGCCATATTTCTATGGCTTAAAATGACTCTTTTGTTTGAGGATTTTGTTTTTTGTTGGGGTTTGGTTTGGTTTTGTCATACTGCAGGATGACTGCTAATTGTTAATATAATTGAGAAAGAAACTTAAGAAAGAAAACTAAGTCCAATGTTTTTTTTTATTCTATATTGGTTTTCTGGAAGAACCAGTTTGTAGCAAACAAGGAAGACAAACCTGGAACCTCTGCTCTATCCTGTCTCCTATTTTTAAGAAGACTTGTGATTCCACATTTAAAGAGAAATCCAACAATTTGCTACGTGGTCCTGTTAAATTACATAAGCTAAACTTTTCATAATTTAATGACTAAAAGTAATCCTTTAATCTATATTTAGCTTCCCGTAATGAACTTATCTTAAATGTTATCTGCACGTGCTCAGACATACTGAAAAATTGATAAAGTATATACTTATTCTTACTTAAGGCATCTGAATTTGATTTTTTTGGCCATAATGACTTCTCCTTGGCGTTAATGAAGACTTTCATACGTTGAAGGGCTCTTCTGATGTTCATGTAGAAATTTTAAGTCATACTTCTCTGTAACTGCTGAACATCTTTGTGCCTCCGTGACAATCATGAACCAAAAGAAGTCCGAAGTAGCATGGAGAAAATTCGAGCAATTTTTTCCTGTTCCATGACAGGCATTTTTAGACAATCTTTTTTTGCAGTGTTTGGAGGAACTTCCCTTCTTCCAACTCTATATGGGGCTGGGTGACACTTGTGTTCAGCATAGAGGAAGACTTGCTGAAGGTCACAGTATTGGGGGTTGAGGGCACAAGCCTTGTTTATAAGCAGATTCTGGCTGAACAAGAAGGAAAACAAGTTCATCCCAACACTTAATGAATTTAACTCTTTGTTCTCTACTTCTGGAATCACAGCTACAGGGAAAACATTTTCTTCAAAACCGAAGCTTTTCAACAACCTCTGATTAGTTTAGAAGAAAAAGCAATGAATTCCCACCTGTCCAAGACACTAATAGTCCAAATGCTCTGGACTCCTTCCCCAGGTGCCTCCATCTCCCTCTTCCCAAAGTTACTGGATTGTCTTCCTTAAATGGAGGAGGAACTGTGGGCTTCAACACTGTCTAGTAAGTGGAAGACACAAGGGGATTTCTTTTATCAGACCTTTGCTTATGGTTTCTTACTTCCATTTCTATTACATAAGCACCATCCTGACTAGCCCCATCAGGCAATGTAGGGTGAATAATAAGGGATTTCGTTACTAATTTTCTGTGGAACACCACACAGGACTTGTCAACAGGGTGGGTTTTGGGGTAGGAAGGGCCATGTAAAATCTCAGAGGCTGCACTCCCGAGTGCTGCCCATTATCTCTTTTCCCAGGGTCGAGCCATAGCACTGGCAGCTGAAGGACTGGCATGTCACAAGCTTTTGTCTCTGGAACAGAATCTCCCCAAGTGGCTGATAACAGGCTTAGTCTATTCCACCGAGGGTGTATTCAGAGCCTAGCCTGATACATTTATTATAAACAAAAGCCAAAGAATGTTAAATTTTGTCTCTAACAAAATGCTATTCTGGCTATTCAGATAAAACAGGTTTGGCTGGGTGTTTTTTTAGATGCAGAGCTGCCTTTGCTGTAGGAAATCTCACGTATTAAGGAAAGATCAATACCACAGCTAATGGCCTAAGGTATCAAAAATCCTCACTGGAGGAAATGAGAATGTTGTCTGGAAACCAGATGATGATAATCCTCAGGATAAATGGATTTAGAGATTTCCGAAGCCGTTTTAGTAAACAGAGGGCAGACTTAGGCAGTTATTTCAACAAGTTCCTTTATAGAAGAGAAAGAGATTGCCATTTTCCTGTTTGGTTTTAGTCTTGACATTGATGAGTCTCAGTGAATATTTATTAACCTCTTAGACGCAGAACAGACCTTTTAATAAAGCACCCTCTTCTTCTTTTCAGAGTGGTCTTACACTGGTCTTTTTGTCTTGCAAATGTTGTCCTTGCAGATGCTGTTGACAGAGGTTGGCAGAGAGCCACTGGTTCCCCTGGGGTCGAGCAAAGGCAGGTAGAAAACTTGTAAAGGATACAAGGCAGAGCTCAGACAAGTGCCATAAAGCAGGGATCACTTGATTCTGCTCTCAGTTTCACGGCTGTGAACCAAAAGGCATCTGGAGAAGAGTTGTGTTCAGTGTGGCCGTTAAGACCATACATACAACTGCTTACGGTCAGTGGTCCATCTATCCCACCTAACCTTGTTTCCTTCTGTTTTACCATCCCTGCAACCACCTCTTTTCCAAACCGACAACTGATAATCTAAGTCATTGCTTCTCCTGTGGAAGCTATTTCATGACTTAAGTTTGTAAGTGTTGTATTTTCTAGTTGCACTGCTTCCTCTATGGGGATAAAAGACACATACAGCATCTGAGATCTGGGAGCTCATGGTGTTCATACAGATGCTTAGAAATATGCTCTGTGTTCTTCCCTGTTCTTTCCCGTATCTTCTTGACTGCTGCAGAACACTGAGCTTATATATTTCATTTTCTTCCTCTTTGGATAGAAGCATATGGTCTGATTTACAGGACTTCATTGGAATACGGTGTATCAGCTAAAATCCTGTAAATGACCCTGTGCTGACCCAGACCAATGAAAAGGTGAAACATGTAAGTCTAAAGCACCATAGGTGTCAAAGCGGTTTACCTTGCAGTCAGAGCAGGCTCAGCTGTGCCCATCCAGGTGACTTGCCGTAACTCACTGAGTCATTGCAACACAAACACATCTGAGGGGGTCCATTTGAAAAACGGGAGGTCTGGTTTTTGACTCACTCTTCACTGTGGTGAGCCTTTGACTCATTTCAGTTTCAGATATACAGAAATCTTCACTGGGATTCCACCTCTGAACTGAGCAGTTCATGGTTCAACCAGCTCTGTGCTGTGACTCCCTCCTAGCTGCCAACTTTCACCAGGTCTCCCTAGGTATGCACAAGGAGTAAGGTGAAGATACGGGATTTATTTCTTGAAGCACACACTGCCCACCCTGCTGTGTGTCCACCATTTGTTCTTCTCCTATCATATAGCAAAAACCACTGATCTCCAGGAAAAAAATTGCACTTAGAAAGAAGTCCACAGCTGGATCTTCAGTAATGTTAGTGGGAACCTGGGAGGGGGCTGTATCACAGGATTGTGGAAAACATCAGTTTGGAAAGGACCTCTGGAGGTTTCTAGTTCAACATCCTGCTTGAAGAATGTCCAAGAAGAGCAGGTTACTCCAGGACTTGTTCAGTCAAGTTTTGAGTATCTCAAAGGATGGAGATCTCACTGTATTTTTGGAACCCTATTTGACCACTCTCATGATGATCTTTTAGTTTTCTTTCTCTTACACTGAGACAGCATTTCCTGTGCTGCAAGAAGAATTTGTTTCCTTTTTCTTCTGTTCCTGTCCATCTTTAAGAAGAGCCTGGCTGTGTCTTCTCTATACACCCTCCCGTTACATAGTTGGATGCCTTCCCTTCCTCAGGATGAACAAACTGACTTCTCTCAACCTATCTTGCCATGTCCTGTACCCCAACCACTGACCCACATGGCACCCCTCTGCCAGACTTACCCCAGTATGTCAATGCCTTTTTTGTGCCTGTGCCAGTGCCCATACTGGATTCCTAATACTGGCTTGCAAGTGCCAAATAGAAGAGAAAACCCCTTTCCCTTGACCTATTGCCTCTGTTCTTGCTCTCTGTATAGCTGACTTTTGCTGCAAGGACATGTTGCACGTTCACATTGGACTCAACCTCCACCATACCCATGTGTATCCAAAATAGGGCACACCTGCTACTCACACTGGAGGACATGTTGGATTCTCTGCATGCCACAGGCATCCTATGATGTGTGCATACACCCACCCAGCCATGAAGCAGAAGAGGACACACCAGTTTGGTCCTCCCTTCACTTCCTGAAGACATCTGGCCAACATGGCAAGAAATGGGCACCAGAGTATGACTTTCAGAAAGACACACAGTCTTGGCTGAGTGTCTACTGAAGACTGGAGAAAAGAATCCACCACTCAAAGGACTGTATACACTTCATACGAAGTCTGATATAGAATCATAGAATCGTCTCAGTTGGAAGTGACCCTCAGGATCATTGAGTCCAACCATAACTTAACCTAACTCTAGCACTAAACCATGTCCATAAGAACCTCATCTAAATGCCTTTTAAACACATCCATGGATGGTGACTCCACCACTTCCCTGGGCAGCCTGTTCCAATGCCTGACAACCCTTTCCGTGAAGAATTTTTTCCAAATATCCAATCTAAACCTCCTCTGACACAATTTGATGCCATTTCCTCTTGTCCTATCACTTGCTTCTTGGGAGAAGAGACCAACACTCTCAACTTTGATGGTTTTGGTTCCATGTCATCTTCAAAAAGCTTTGCATTTGTTTGTGTGTTTGTTTGCTTTTAAAGGTATAAACTTAAAAGGACAAGGGGGGCTGCAGGATAACAGCAGTTTTCTCTGATTACAGCTTCACAAAGGCACCCTAACATTGACTAACTCAGTTGTATTAAAAAAGAAAAATCACTGGGAAGTTGGGTTCTCAGACCTTTCCATTTTGTTAAATCTTTTCTGGCCTTTGTCACCACTTCCCAATGAATTTTCATTTTTTAGCATGACAGAATGCTAAGAAAAATCTCCCTGCAGCTTTTTCTGTCCATTCTAAATATTTATCACTCAAAAACACATTGTCATTTTAAAGGAATGTTTGCCAGTCTTGATTAGGGGGAGAGGGCAAATTATCTTGGAATAGTCCTTCTAAGTTTATCCTTACAATCTTTCTTTTTTTATTCATTTTGTTTGAAAGAGTTGAGCCTCAGTACAATTGATTTCCCAGCTCCCTCGAGTGGGTTCCAATGTTGCTGACAACAGAAAAATTGAATGATTTGTTGACTGCATCCACAGATGCAGCAATCCTCACTCCTCATAGAAGTTTCACAATATCTTGCAACTTAAAGCTGTTCTGTGCTCATGAACTGGAAGGCTGAAAAGATGAGTATTAACAAAAAAGAAAACAGTATGTCCCCCACAAAGGGCTGTATCTGTGGGAATAAGGGGATGCAGAGTTAGGAAAGAGCAATTAGGGTAATTGGTTTCAGAAATCTCTTAGCTCAAGCTACACCCTTGTATTATGGGACGTGGTGCAGCACAGCCATTTTCTGCAGGTACCACATCCTGCTGCCCACATGGTTACTGGGGCAGTAATAACCCATCCCTCCCTGTCCCATAGGAGCTCGCTTCCATCAGCCACCTTTTTTCTCAAACAATTAATGTGATAATGTTAAACTCAGAGCAATTACACCTTGGCCTACTTAGCTTCACATCTATTTTCTCTGTTGAAAGAGCTGCTGAAAGGCCTTTGTGCCTGAAAGCTTCTCTGCTTTTTTTCCAGGTGTCTCTATTGGTCTAATAAATGGTATTGCTTCTTTACGCTAACTTTTCCTTTTGTACATCCTCAAAACTTGGTAGTCGTAAGAATGCTTGTAGTTGTAAGAATGTTATCACTGCAGTATGTCATTACGGCTACAGTATTTCTGACTGAACTGCAAAGTCAAGGACCTTCTAGTCATTAAAAATCCCCCAACACTTCTCACAAAAATATTAATGTTAGTCCAGATTCCCTGGCCCTGTGAGCACAATCTTTACATTATGTTTTGGCTCAATTGTAGCTCCCTTTACTTTCTGTTGTGACGGTGGGTTGTTAAACAGCTGCCATGATTTCCCCTGCTCACCCAAGAGATCGAGCTGCAAATGAATTATAGATATCATACAAGCAGCCTTACACACGCATTACACAAAGCCTCTTACATGGGTCAGAATCACACAGTCCTTGTCCTGTCAGATCTTTGGAACAAAAATCCATGGATGTTGTGAGACGATCCCAGTGTATTGATTGCTATAAAGGAGTCGGAGAATCTTTGACTTGAAAGAAAAAGATACCAGACATCTGTGATTAACGATCAGCAAAACTTGAGTGTTGCAGAGAGAGCTTTCAATTGATTCTATCAATGTGCCTCTGTGTGTGTATATTTATGCACTACGTGTGCACACACAAAGTGCTATGATGTACAGATTGTAGATACGTGTGTGTCCATGTATAGTACGTGGCAGGGCTAGAAGAGCCACCCCACACTGAGGGGTCTGATTGTTGGGTCTGGAGTCTGTGGCTCAACCTGGATCCCCTCATTGTGCCTAAAACTCACCACCCACCCACAGGCTGACATCTCAGCCTGGACTTGGCCCATTCCCACCCCCATGGAGCTGCCTGATGCCCAGGGCTGGGGCAGCTGCTCCCCAAAACTGCCCTGCTCCTGGCTGGGGGATGGTGGTGGGATGGACCCTGGCTATGAGACCCTGCCCTGCTGCCCCAGGTGAGCTCCCATGGCCCACAGACCCAAAGGGCAGCCAACCCGATGTGGATCCTCACCCTCTTGTCAGAAAAACAGTAGAAATAGAAAACAGGTTGGAATTAATAGAATAGAATAGAATAGAATAGAATAGAATAGAATAGAATAGAATAGAATAGAATAGAATAGAATAGAATAATATTAAATTCTATTTTCTTACCTGGAAGAAAAAAAGAACAAGAGATAGGAGGAGAGAGAGAGAGAAGGGGAGAGGGATGAAGAAAGAGAGAACAGGAGAAGAAGGACATAAGGAGAGAAAAAGGAGATAAGAAGAAAAAGAACTACAGAAACGTGCAGTGTGAATGTCTTCTTACAACTACACTTAAGGATAGACTCCTCCAAAAGAAGAAACAAGGAGATGACAGTTAGGACTGAAGATTGGACTCTGTCCAGAGGCTGAATTGACTTTGTTAGTCCTTTCCTATTTTGACCTTTCTATTTTTCAAGGGTAATTAAACACACCAGCTTCAGTTTGGATCTTGCTTCAACTAGTGATTCACCTCCACCGACAAGGTAAAGAGATACACAGGAGAGTTCCAAACTGTCTGCCTAAAAAGCCATGCCAATATCAGTCTTATTTTATGCAAATAGAATGCCACCAAGTAATTAGCAATAAAAATACTGTGGAAGAACTGTGTATGCCATTAGGATTGAGTAATTTGGTCTTTAACCCATCTAGCAGCTACCGCAAGATGCACTAAGTGACTGAAACCCATAATCTCATTATAATAAAAATTTTATAGATGACATCTCAGCTCAAATCACCTTCTATGACATTGTTTTTAAAGCCACTGACAGGTTACAGGGTGATTTCAGTGGCTGGTAATTGGAAAGGAAATCTTCCATCGCCATGTTAAAATGAACCCATATCGATAACAACCAAGTGTTTTCATTTGATCCGTGTCAAACGTCAACAGTGCAATAAACTGGTGACCCCGCTTCAATTTCTGTAGGTTAGAGGACACAAGACCACTTTGGGTGCCTATTCACAATTTTTCACCTTCAGGCTGATCCCTTCTTGTGTGAAAACTCTCACAGTGGACATCCTGCTATATTTGTTTTGTGGAGAGGCAGAAGACTTTGCTATTTAAGGCTGTAAATCTGGCATTTCCCTAAGTGCTGAAATTCACACCTTTGCATTTCTTGCTAGATCCCTGCTATAGAAGGTGAGCAAAGGTAACCATGCTGCTGATATTTGCATTAGTCCTGCATTTCACTCCTTTTGGGAGTGTTCCCATGTACCTAAGTACCCTTCATCTCTGACGTCTGAAGCCAGCTCCGTATCCATTCTTATGTGGCTGTAAGTGACAAAGCATCAAAGAAAGCTTCCTAACTGTGAAATTTATTAGACAGGAGAGCAGAGTCTTCTGGGGGAAGTGTTGGAACAAAACTCCATCAGAGGAGGTTTGAGAGCAAATGGGGACAAAACATTGTGGGGGAAGATATAGCGTAAAATTGCAGTCCTTCAGTGACAGGAATTGAGTGGCTATTTAAAACTACTTTTTCATTCCCCAAAATAGGGCAGGGAATGGGGAGAGCCTTCCCAACTCATCAAGTGGGGTCCTCTGACACCATGTTATACGACGTTTTTCATTAATTAATTGTATGCTCTATCTTGAAATCAATCAGGATTCCCTCCAGCCCCCCCAAGAATTTGGGGAACTGAGTGATCACAACACCTGGGTCATTCATTCAAGTAGTTCTGCAGACATGAGTAGAAAGCCATGCTTGATCCTCTTATAAATGGGTCAGAACTATTCAGACAAGAGTCAAAAGCAACCTGAATTGTTGCTAGCCAAGCCATTTTCTTTTGTGCAAATTTAACACACCTGATACAATTGATCTCCTGGGCTCCTAGGAAAAAATGAGGCTGTTTTCTTCAAAAAGTAATAGATCTACTTTTAGAATTATAGCTCAGTCGAAGTCAATCCGTGACCAGAAGACTACGCCAGAGTCTCGCTATCCTCATGGCTAAAATCTTTCCTCTACTTTTCAACTTAAATTTATTCATTCTCAATATTCTTTTGTTCTCTGGACAAAATTTTTCTTTAGTCACTGTTGCTCTTCACTGGTGCGTAGCCCAGTGCCCATTTAAAAATAGCAGTCTCATCTTTAATTGTGTTAAAATTAACAAGCCAAGTTGTCTTGGTGTAAGACAGGCACTTCCATCTCCCAGATCGCTGTTAGGGATGAAGTAATGAACAGGGAATGATCATCCATTGTTCTCTTAAAAACAAGAAGTTGTGGCATTACAAGAAATAACAAGGATTGATTTCTGAAGAAGCAAAAGGTGATGGTTTTCCCACATCCTGTGACTGTCAAAGTACCCGCTGCCAACCAGATGCTGAAAGTTCACATTGGTTCAGAAAGCAAACTGCAAGCAAAGTGAGCAAAATAAGGTATGGGAGGATAGCTGGGAGTGGAAAAAGCGGTCTGAAGATATTAAATGCAAAAGATAATACATCTTTCTCAAGGAGACTTCATATTTAAATTTGCTGAAGACTGACAGTGTTTTGGGAAACTATTACATATGTTTATTTTGTCTTACCCCCTTTGTTAAGCTTCTGCTCTTCGTCACCACCAGAGACAAGCTATTGCATTACATTTATCTTTAGTCTGCTTCTTTGTGGATTTCCTCATTATAACTAGTAGTTTTTCACTGAATCTCATCCAGTTTGAGTGCATAATTCTTACAGAAGCATAACTAGCATGGCAGTCAGGATTCCAAATGACTTTTCACAGAGTCTAGTACAGAGCTATTAAATTATCCATTCTTACACAATGAAAATATCTCCCATGATATAATACAAGGTTATGTTTTGACTCATAGTTTTCCTGTGGTCAGTCCCTATGTCTACTTCTTTCTCCTGCCAAATCATGTCCCCAGCTATCGCAGAACTCCTTATCAGCCCAAAGCGTGTGACTTTGCATTTTGAACTGCTGGATTTAATCCCACTGCTGCTTCTCCAGCACTCACAATCGTTTCAGTTTCCCTCCCTCACCTTTCTTTAAACTGATCATACCTGACACTTCTGTGTGATCAGCGGGCGTTAGTTAATTTGTATGACACTCATGAAGGCTCCTGTGGTGATGGGGTCACCATCACTCACATCCCTTGCCACCCTGCTCGGACTCAACACAGGCAACAAGGAGAACGGTATTTCATTGGAAAACTATCTGTAACAGCAACAATCAGATTTATTTGAAGAACATAGTGGGAGAAATTGGTCTGATCTGGGGAGTCCCAAACCTTCTCCTGCAAATAAAGCTGGTATTTCTAAACTAGGCTTCCTATTTCAGAAGGAAATCCTATTTTTGTCTGTGTTTTCCTCTGTATTTTTTTTGTGTGAAATTTTGCACATTGTTAATTTTGTCTTAGCAGAGGTCAATTGTTGGAATCTCAGATTTTCATAGAACACAAAATCCATTTCACACCTGATTTTAACACATCATGAAGAAGCTGAAGCAGGATTTTTCATTACTGTACATTTAAAGATGCCTTATAAAAAGCAAAGCAACTGTAGCTTGTTTTATAGCATTTGTATTATTTTTAAACCACCCACTACCCACCCTTCCAGCTGATTTTCAATCTCCCATTTTTTAATCTATAACCCCAATAAAATTCTAATTCCCCATATTTTCTCATTGTGTCCTTAAAAACTGTCATCAACCACATGCCTGAATTTCTTTTTGTTCAAAAGAATTCATCAAAAAATGACAAGATAAGCCTCATCAGTCAGTCTTTGTTCCCTCAAAGGCCTCTAACTGTTGTTAAGTAGCATCCGTTGTCACACTTTGGATACCCCGACAGGTTGGAAAAAAAGCCCACTTTTTATAAGTACAAAGATAAACAAAATCTGCTCTAATACCACTCTAATTAACTTCAGAGTCTAACACAAACCTTGGACTGACCTCTTTCTAGGCAAACATAATAACCAGAGCAATTATTAGAGTACCAGCCCACACTTAAATCCACACACAGCTTTCCAGCTGAACGTTAAATAACATTTGGTCCTTGAAAAACTAGGTGCTGTAGTTTTCAATCAGCTTCTGTCCCTCATCAGGTTTACAGAACTGGGGAAATAAAGGACAAGAGTTGGCTGGACACATGGTGTCAAACAGGTGGAAAGCTGACCTATGCTTTCAAGGGCTGTTGCCCTTTTAGCCAGAGCATCAGCTAAAGATACTAAGACTAAGACTCTAAAACCTGTTATCACTCATAGGATTTCTTTTATTCCCACAGAGTTTTTGTTTAGTTTGCTCTGCTTGCCATTTAAATGTTTTCACTGTGGATTTATTGCTTATTTTATCTAGTGTGCAGTGTTAGCTGCTGATTTTTGCAATTTGAGTTTCTTAGATTGTTAAAGCAGCCACAAATAGTTGTGCTGTATGTTATCCCAGTGAATGTAAAATGTGTGACATTTCAGTTACCGTAGGACTGGTAGTAATGAGACCATAGATCTAAGAAAGAATAGTATTAACTTTTAATCCTCATACAACCCTTTGAGGAAGATTTGCTCAACTGAAAAACATCATCTCCTGTTTCAATGAGACATCTTAAATATTCATTCTCTTCTGAAATCAATTTAAGAATTAAATATGTTAAAGGACCAAACTGCAAGTTCCAGTCTCTCATAACCACTTGCCGTTATTAGTTGTTCTTCACAGAAATTGGCCATGAGACAGTCTGTCCTGAAGGATTTGAAATTAGGGGAACATGCACAGTAGTTTCTATTTTGTGACCACAGTTTGATCATCCTGTAGCCTTGAAAAAGGCTCTTGAGATACAATCACTGTTTGCTTTCTGTATCTCAGGCTCAATCAGGTCACTTGAATATGAAGAGCTCTCACCAGAAGAGGTTTATTAAATGCAAAAGTATAAGCATGAGATGATGCAACCAAGGCCCAAGGAAAGGGTCTGAGAGAGAAAATTCTGCTCTGCTCAATCCTCTGTTTCTGCAAATGACCTCCTCCTAAACACACAAATTGCTGCTGCTGAGGTTTATTCTGTACACAGTTTGGGGCTGAATAGGGCTCAATAAGTTAATACTTTCCCAGACTGTGTCTGGCTATCAACTAGATGGAGAGGAGACTTGGGAAAAGGATCCCATATTACACAGAGAAAGACAGATAGACTTGGCCATTCTGCTACAACTCCTGGAAGTTTTAAAAATAACTGATATTTGCTGAAACAAACAAACAAAAAATGAAGGAAAATAAAGGAATATACTTTTGTAATTTCTTAAAGATGAGGCAGGGAGAAAATATTCCATACAGCATCACTATAACAGACCTTGGTAGAATTATTTTTTCAAAGTATCCTCTTATTTTGAAGTCTTAATTTGTCAGTTTTGGATCTCTTTGGGGGAAAAAAGTGGGATGGGGTGTGGTGACACAGGAAACAGCTGTTAGTGTGTGACATGGACAACTCACATTCAAATCTCGATTTCTGCCTGGTCCTCTTCTATCCAAAAAAAGCCCTCACCAGATTATGACGGGCTATTCTAAGATTACTTATACATCTTCCCATGACAAAAATACTTTCTTGAAAGAGTTAAAGGTCATAGAAAAATATCAGTTGGAAAGGACCTCTGGATTTTACTTAGTCCTGCTTAAAGTTCAGTTTCTTAGATTGGAGACAGCTTTTTTTATCCCACAGGAATAAAAAGAAAAAGGGGGAAAATTCCTTTTTCTCCTGTTTTTTGCTTCCCTGGAAATGTAGCCCTCATTAGTCAAGGAACTTTGATTTCATGATCTCATCTCCTGTAATCTCAGAAAATAATATCCACAGGCCCAGAAAACATGGAGGACAACCCTGAGAAGATCTTTCAGGTCCTGGCCCAAATCCTTTTCAGGAAAAAATGTTCCTTAGAAATGCCACTCTACAGTCAATCACATTTAAGTAAAGAAATCAGCTAGCGGCCTCCTCACTTTTATGCAAACACATACAAGCAGTTCCTGTTGCAAAATAACAACCTTGAATTCAGGAGAGCAACTATTTCCACTAATCACTCTAATAAAAACCTGTTAACTCGCTAACAGAGTTTCACTCAAATGCCTCCTCAATACACACTGTCAACTCCACCCCTCAGTATTACTCAGACACTATTATTTTCATCACTGCAGTGTCTCTTAAACAGGTATCTCTCATATTGCCTCACAAAGGAAACTAATGAATCAAAGTAGGAACGTTCTTGAAACAGGTCTTGTAAATGAAATACTAGCTCAGAACTAGCTCAGAGGGCACTGTTGGAGAGTTTTGGTTTAGAAGCTAACCTCCTGTTTGAGTACCATAAATAAGTCTTTAATTTGGGTTTAATAGAGGTTGTCATCATGGGCTGCTGCATTCATCTATTAAAAAGAAACTTAGGGAGATTTGAAACAGGATCAATTCTGCTGTCATATATTTAATACAAGTGAATAATTGTTTACTTATAAATTAAATTCCGTGTGCAATTGGCATTTAGCTAGGTGATTAGATATTGGCTTCAAAGATGAATTGGCATTTTAATATGTATTTTAATTGATGCATCTCCAGTGTTGGATGGCTATCCAAAAGTGCTAAGTCTTGCTTACTTTACATGAAAAAAAACAAATGCAAATCTGAGGGTAAATTGTGAAACCTGCATCCTGACCACTTTCTCTGCAACTCCCATTGCCAGACACATAAAAACAAAACAAGCTGCATGAAACCCACCTCTTTGAAGAATGAAGTACATTCAGTCCCTTCTAACTTAAGCAACCAGTGACAGTAATCACAGTCTTCTGGAAGGACACTCACTAGCTTTGGAGCAACCTTCTTTATCTTCATCATTCTTCGAAGGATTCTTTTTCTTCACAGGAAATTTCATAGATTTCAACAGTAATGTCACTAGATCTGTTATTATCAATCTGAGTAGTAATACAGGCAAATACAACCGCTGCAAAAATAGAAAAACAATACCTATATGTATCTCATGCTTATCAAATCTCATCATGGCATACTGTGATTAGTTTCTTGAAGACAGTTTCTTTAATTCTCGTTTAAGGATAAATATCTACATTTCTTCATAGCAAATAAATAAGCCATTCCAACACCTCACTCGTGACACAAAAGGAAAATGATAAGCCATTAATTGATAACATTTAGTTTTGTTTCTCTCCAGATCAGACATTTTAGAAATCCCATGTAAGATGAGCTGGTCATTCTCAATCTGAATTTTGTTTGGTGGTCAGAGCTTATGGACAGGTTAGTTATCAATGTCTTTTGACTACATTTTAAGGACTAGATCTAAAGCTATTTCTGGATACACAGATCTTAATGCCTAGGGTGTTGGTTTTGACAAATATCTTCTTGCCATTAACCTGTCATCCTCATCTGTTACTGCCCTTGAGTACAAAGCATGAAACTTTCCAGAGTTTCTACTTTTTTGTATATCCCCTCACATGAACATTTTAAGTAACATGGGGGAAGAGGATGTGCAGCTGGAGATTGAAATAGTTGCTTTTGGTATTCAGAAAAGACCACTGGGCTGATCTAGGAACAATGGTTCATTTTTCTGTCTGTGTCTTATTCCTAATTTTAGTCTCTTTCTTCAGGAATGTGAAATTAAAAAATTCTCTAGTCTTTTACTTCTTCCTACTTATTACAATTCCTTTATAAAGAATAATATTGCATAGTATTACTCCAGGAGTAAAACTCACATCTCTCTTCTCCTAGCCCATGTTTTGTCCAAATGAACATGTCAGATCTATGGGATTCTCTCTGCTGTCTGTAACTCCTATTCTGATTGCTTGACCTCAGAGCCAAGAAATGAATGTGAGTATCCTGACACCCACTTACAACAAGCTCTTCCAAAGAAGCTGTTTAAGCCACAGACAAAATGAGTCACTAAGACCATCATCAGGATGCTGGCTGCAGGGAATGAATGAAGCAAACTGTTTCTACCATTTTAGTTCGGGTTAGGACCACGGGTGAGACCTGAGATTAAATGGTGAAGAAGAGTAGCTGAGCAGCCTGTATGATGATGTACAGGTATAAAGGGGACAGAGAGGAGGAACCCCCCTGTAGTCACTGAGAAGTGTATCACAGCCTCACCCTAGAGTGGTCTGGAAGAGAGAGGTCCAAGGGGCTCTGCTGCATCCCCCAGGATGGTTCTACAGTGGTACATAAGAATTAAGTCACTTTTTCCCTCCCAACCCTACAGAGGAGAAATTAGGAGCTATTCTGATGGTTGCATGGTGGAACAACACAGAAGAACTGGTTTCCTCTCCATCTTCAAATTTGTGGTGCAAAACATGGCATGGAGTCTTCCTGGAAAACTTGAAGAGGAGAAGAAATAAAGTTGTGAGCTTCTACCCTCTGTCCTTTTCCATACCTTCCATTTCCCTGAGAAAGCCCTCTCTGGGCTGAGGATGAAGCATCCTTGGACTTATTAAAAAGTTTGCTTAATGAAAGACCTTAATGAAGGAATTTGTCAGATATTCAAACCAGCCACAACACTTTCTTTAATAGTGCATATGCCAGTTGAAAATGCCACAAAACCTGCACAACAGTTGAGCAATTTTCCAGTGCAGAGGACCAGCCTGGAGCCCTGCTCTGAGCTTTTGCTCTGGCTGACAGCCCAGGAAAGGGTTTGGTTCTGGGTGTTGAATGGCTCTGCTGATACCACCCCTAACGCCAGGAAGCAATTGCTGGTTTAACGTGTTTTCTGGCTCGTGTTAGTTAAGGCACTGTCCATAGAATTGCAAAGCCTATGAAAATGTTTTCTCTGTGCCATAGTTTCACGTATCTTTTATTACATATTTCCCAGAATATTAAATAAAGGTATTTTCATTTGCTGTGAAAAAAAAAATAGAGGTAAGAAATGCATCTTGGGGTTTGTTTTTTATTTCACGTTATTTTTCTTTCCTTTTAGCAACTAGGAGGAACAGTAGCCATGTGAGTTCAGCTCCTCTGCTCTCCTGTAATCTACCCTTTGATGTAACTAACCGGCCAAAACATATTTCTAATCAAATATAGTCTTCCATTCTTAATCAGCTCAGCTTTAAAATGCAGATCAATGAGATAAGAAAGAGCTGATTTAATTAGTCCAACCTCAGCAATGTTACAGCATATTCTCATTTACAGAAATGATGGGGAGCAGGAGAAAAAAGATTCATCATTATGAAAAGACTGGGGAAGATAGAAGAAAGCAGGATATTTCCAATGTTAGCAAAGGGTGAATTTCACTCTAGCTAAAGAACCAGCCCATGCTTTATGAGCCATTTAAATAACACTTAGGCCTCCTGCTTTGTCCTTTAGCCTAAGGATGAATTTCTTTTGCTAAGTAGCAATACCTCTGGAAGTCATCACTCTTGGGTTTAATTGATGAGCCAGAAACAGGTCCCACTACTTGGTGAACAAAGAAGAGGAACTATGGCAAGCAGAAGCATGGCAATAATGCACATTTATGCAGCTGCTTTGGAAATCTCACCCACATGCACTTCATAAATCATACACCTGGTTTGGAACACTTAAAGGAGAAGCAGTTGTGCTTTGATGGGCACAGCACAGGTTGTGCTTCCTCATCCTGCTGTTGCCTTACTGATTGTCCATAGGGAAATCGCTTTAACCCTTGCATCTTCTGGGGACAGGGGGTTATGTTTTGTTTTGCTTTGCTTTCTCCCATCATCTTGTTTGGATTTGGAATTTCCTGCCTGGCAAACGTCTTTCCTCCCACACAAGGCAGAATGGGGACCCTGGCACACCTGGGGCTCCGGTGTGTTACTGTACAGCTACTCAAAGAGTAAAACCACTGCAAGTTCTCGGTTTGATTCCTTCCTTTGTTGCCACAAAGCAGCAGACCACTACTTTACCTGCACCAGCTGTGTAACTCCCAAGCGCTCATCCATCTCCTTGAAGTGTGGACTCACCAGATCAGGTTGGCCCAGGTCTGATCAATGAGAGTGGAGAAATGCTGCCACCCTCATGCAGAGCACCCAGAATACTTCTGTGACCACAACTATCCTGTAGAGGCCTCAGCAAGAGGAAAATCACACCTGTCAGCGTCCAACCAGGGTTTTCAGACAGGCTGCAGCAGTGGACATGGACTCAGCCCTTTGGTGTGGTAGCTCTTGACATTTTCACTGCTGCAAAATCAGGCTCAGTCTACACAGATCAGGATATGTCAGCTCCTAATTTGAGTGCTAATTCCAAGGACGAAGTTCAGCTTTGTGCCCATCCATCATCTTGAACAGAGCTAGCTTTTGACACCCACATTTGGTAGTCACTGGCTGGGATATAATTGCTTATCATTGAGGGAAACTAGCACCAGCTGGGATAACCCTCAGGCTCTTTCTCCTCAGGGATGGGAGCACCAAAGGCAAAGCAATTAACAGAGCAATTAAGCCACAAGTCAATCACTTCTATCTCTTTTTGTTTGCTGTTTGTTTGTTTGTTTGTTTGTTTTCTTTTTTCTCAGGCTTGTGCCACTCTCTAAAAACAGCAAGGAAAGGTCCTACTCTCTAGACAGACAGATCCCTCAGGTGAGTGAGGCTGAGATAAAGTTCTAACCCCCATTCCTGTCCCTTACAAGAGCCCAAAGGTGCATCCCTGCGCTGCATGTTACCTTCAGGAGTGGTGCCATATAATGCTCTGTGCTGCTCCTCTTGCTGGGTATCATTTTCTTTGGTGTCAGGGATAGCCTTCAAGATTGTAGATACATATATTATTGGGGCTACGCAGGTGGAAGAGACAATTGCCTGCAACTCATCCCCGAGAGGAGAGATATCAACCTCCACACACCTCTCCTGCCTGATAAACTGCTTATATGATCACTCCCTGGCACATTTCACTGGCAACGAAATGGGTTAGAAAAAGACCTGCTGTTTGGATTGATGGAGTTGGGTCCAGAGCCCAAAACTCATCATCAACCTGGGCTTGACGGACATGGCCTGGCTACTTCAAACCGAACCAGTGCCGTTTCAGCTCCTGAGAGCCAAGAGACAGCAGTGGGAGCTTAAGGCTCTTCTCTGCATTTTCTTCCTCCCCTCCAGCAGGTTTGTCTCCCAGATAATAAATCAATCATTTCATGAAGATTAGACGAGCAATCCCAACTCTGTAGTTTCACAACAAAGGTTTGCAAAAAAGTTCACATGCACAAAGGTTTACTTGCTGGGTTCATAGCTGATAGCACTCATCAACCCTAAAAATGAAAGTTACTTTTCAGGGAATATAAAAACACAAGAGTAGAGAAGAGAGAGGAAGGAGAAAGAGAAATATCTGTTACAGTTAGTCCATCCCAGCCCCTTTTGGCTGCTCCTTTCTCCTCACACGTCTCCCTTGTCCAACCAGGCACTTCCCCGGGCTGCAGTTCTTCAGGGACAACACCTGATCTCACCTGGTGGCACAGGACATGTGGCGTGTTCAGAGTTAACTCATCCCTAATCTCCCCTGGTGTGATGGGAAACATGGAAACCACCATAAAATCACTGTTGGGGCTTTGGAGGTCAAGGCCATGAGAGTTACAGCAAGGAAACAATAGTGTCAGAACAACAAAGGGTTAAATACACCCCAGAGACTCTGGGAAACGCTGCTGCAGCAGCCGGGGAAGAGCACGGGGCTGTGAGGTGAAATGGGGCTGTGGAGCTGGGGACCTTCAGTGATGCCAAGGCCAAAGCACCTCACACTGTGCAGTTGGGCAATGGCACAAGCTTAGGGCGGTTCCATCCCACCTCATCCAGGAGACTCGTCCTACATCATACAAGCCTGAAGCACCTGGGGCCAGGCTGAGAATCTTGCCAGGAGGCACAGCATTGGTTTCTCCAGATAGCCACATTTAGTGCCGGGTTTTAGACTCAAAGCACCAAATAGCATCTTGGACACCTGAAAAAAAATCAACTTCTCCTTTCAAAGCCTTGAAATT
Organism: Columba livia; assembly: GCF_036013475.1. Lineage (NCBI taxonomy): Eukaryota > Metazoa > Chordata > Aves > Columbiformes > Columbidae > Columba > Columba livia. The sequence continues at coordinate 154,949,055 of NC_088603.1, read as the reverse complement.
AAGCTCTCCATCACTGACTCCTCAACACTGAGAAATCTGCAGAATAACACTCACCCCATCCTTAGCACCTAAAGCCTGCACGTCCCTCCATTTAGAGGATGCACAATGCTTTTGTTAATTAGAGCCTTAGTTTAATATGAGCTGTCAAAGTTCACTTAACTTCAATTAATTGTTTCTCCTGAGCTTAATTTCTTTAGTTAAGTATTGATTAATCATTGCTTAATTATGCTGGAGTCTCACTGGGTGATATTTCAGTCGCACACTGCAGCAATGCATTGCTTTCTAAAAATACCCTGGGAATCATCAGATATCTTACACATTGCTATTCCTGGGATGACTTTTAATATTTATCTTTTCATCCCTTATGTTCCAAAATGTATATTTAACATGTTGTGCTCAATTCCATTGGTTTACAACCCATTTTTCTCTATGAGGGTAGGTTTTAGACCAGTTTTGCATTGCGTAGTGTGGGGAGAAAGGGCTTAGTGTCTGGCATCCAGCAGTCTGTGCCAGGGTTAGGGAACACAAGAGAGTGGTCTTTACTGTGGTAGAATGACAACACATTTAAACAACCAAAATATTGATGGTATGGTTTTTCCTTTGCACCGTTTAGCTGGCACACAACAACACCGACCCAAGTACTATCTGTATTTCCTCAAAACTACGATGTTAGACCTCATCTTATGAGTATGGCCTTCAGAACAAGGCATCTCCGTTCTGAAATCTCAGTCTGTGCTGAAATATCAGGAAAACTATGAAGTCCTCCACCTCGCTGTAGTATCTCAACAGCACCGTAATGCCAAATCGGATTGCGAGTATCTTAATTCTCACAGATAAGTAAAATAACTAGTGATTTTTACAGAGGTCTCTCTTGAATTTAGATATTTACCCAAATCAGATGTTAAGTTTGATCTGTAGTGAGAATTGAACAATTACTTTTTCCCCAGCAATAATTTTCCTGGAGTCCATTTAGACATCTAAATTTACCTACTCACAGAAGCATTTTTCATTATTCTATATAAGAAAGAGTCACTCCCCTGAAAACACTTCTCAGCTTGCCATGGTTTTATCACCATCAGGAGTTAACTTTCTCCCTCTGGTACATGTTCACTTTTTCACAGATCTCTAAACCTTCTACTAGTAAAATTTCATTTTGAACATGTACTATATATACTATAGGAGTACTAAGCATTATTTACTACTGTCATCCCAGATGCTCGAATGAGCACTGACAGGAATGTGCTATAAAGAAAGTCATCAAAATGACATCCTTTTCTACTACATTTCACCTACTTGGGGGTGTAAACATCTGGCACCTTGGGAGTGCACATCTTTGCTATGTGAAAGACAGGACAAACTGGTAAAAACACTGATTATTATAAAGATCATGAAAAAGACTGCTGTTCTCTGATGCTGAATGATACAATACAATAAATTTTCCAGAAAGGGATGGATGAATTAGTCCAGGTTAAAAAAAGAATGGACAAAACCATTGCTCAGAACTTGATCAAGTGCAAGTAAAAACAGTTCCAGAGTTCAATTAACCTGTTATTTGTAATTAACTTCTTATCATGACTGTGCATTTCTGGAAGCTGAAAAGCAGACATGTTGTCATGACTCTCACTACAACTTTATTGAAATACTCTTGAGTCCAGGTCACTACTATTGCAGGTGCTGAACAAACATGGGCCTGCCCTGACATACTTACTGGAGAGGAAGAAACAAAGAATGGGAAAAAAGGAAGTTTTTACCCTCCCTGCTTTCTGAAAAGAAAATGAAAAACTGACACACAATGTGCAAAATTTCCCAGTGTGAATTGGGGTCACGTTCATTAAAATGACTAATCATTGATCTTAATTACAATTCCCAGGATCTGGCCATATGGAACCCAGGCTCTGTTTCTGGAAGTCTATGATGGCAACTAGATACACATCCCCAACTTTCTCATGCTAATGCCTTGCATGGTCGAGGAAGGTGATTCTGCCCTTCTACTCCACTCTGGTGAGACTCCACCTGGAGTCCTGTATCCAGCTCTGGAGTCCTCAGTACAAGAAAGACATGGACCTGTTTGAGAGGGTCCAGAGGAGGCCACAGGGATGATCAGAGGGCTGGAACAACTCTCCTATGACGACAGGCAGAGAGAGTTGGGGTTGTTCAGCCTGGAGATGGGTCCGGGGAGACCTTATAGCAGCCTTTCAGTACTTAAAAGGGGCTGATAAGAAAGATGGGGACAGACGTTTTAGAAGGGCCTGTTACAACAGGGCAAGGGATGATGGTTTTAAACTAAAGGAGGGGAGATTCAGGCTGGACATGAAGAAGAAATATTTTACACTGAGGGTAGTGAAACACTGGCTCAGGTTGCCCAGAGAGGTGGTAGATGCCCCATCCCTGGAGACATCCCAGGCCAGGCTGGACGGGGCTCTGAGCAACCTGAGCTGGGTGAAGATGTCCCTGTTCATGGTAGGGGTGTTGGACAAAGATGAGCTTTGAAGGTCCCTTCCGACATAAACTGTTCTATGAATCTATGATTCTAAACACAGAAACCTTCCAATTTCATCAGCACTCTTGGTTTCAGGTACACTCTCATCGCTCACTATTATTTATTTATGTTGTAACCAGGCTTAGCAGACATAATCATCAACCATAGCTTTAACAGAAGCTTTACTAGTACGAAACAAAACTTCTAAATCCAAGTGTTAAGATGAGACCAGTGAGGAGACCAGGCAGTTAGGTGGGAAGTATGAGTTTATTGGGGCAGCCTGGTCAGAAGGTATCAGAACTGCTCCATTCCCCTCCTGTAGACTAATCCTAGCTTGATTAAGGTTAGGAGAGATGGCTGAAAGTTATATGGTTCTGAGTATTTAAAACATTCCTGTTCACTCTACTGAAGGAGTACACTTAAAGTCCACAGTACCTTTTCCATCTGTCACATCCATATTGCAAAACAGAGCACAGTACCATGCGAAGCTGTGCCCAATTATCTGTTGGAGTTTGGAATTTTTATCTCCCACTATATTAATAATGTGACATGTCCCCATTAAAATGATAAGAATAAAAAATATAAATAAATAAATAAAAATGAAGAAAGACATGTCTCATTTCTTTCAACATATCTTCAAGTCAACAGGGTGTCATGGCTTCCTAGACTAGACTGTCTTATCTACTCTCTACTCAGGTCTCTGAATCACTTTCTTCACCCTTCCAGCTCATCTGAAAAAAGGGTAGAAGGGTAAAAAAAAACTGCAATTGCTTGTGAACACATAGAGCAAGAGTGGTGCATGGGAAGTCTGCAGATCTGCTATGGATTTCTGGGCTCTCGGGACTTGGGGTCTGCAAGGTTGGCTGGATTCGGGATGTGACATCTTGTAGAGGAAGTGCTGTGATTTGTCGTAGAAAATCGTTCAGGCATGAGACCAGAGAAAGAAGTTGTAAAAGTCAAAGCAGGATCCTTGAGGGACATCAGCAGTGCCAGTATATGCAGGTTCAATGTGTAGTCTCTTTTCTCGGCACATTTGCTTTGGACAAAACCATAATAGCAGCTTCTCGGCTTAGACAGGTAAATGTGCCTGTTAGAATATTCATCCTGAGATGCTTTTGTTATTAATAAAGAATCAAATAAAAGCTGCAGGTCACCATAACTTTGTCAGACCTCCCACCCTAACTATTTTTTCCATTTTGAATGACACTGTGGAAATGACTGTAGTGTAATTTCCTTCCTTGCTTTTCAACAAAATAATTGCTTCATATGGATTTTGCAGATTGTTGATAACTAAATTAGTGGCTCTTTTGTAATTGTTTCTCTGTCTATTTCTCCATCTTTTTCTTCAGAGGGGCTACGGTGTTGTTTTGAATCCTGCTCTCCTGGTAACAGCAGCACTTTCATGTGGGCTGGAGTGGAGTGCTGGTTTATGGGTGTTTTAATAAAGCTTTGTCAAGCAGACTAAAAGGAAAAGAAATGCAGATAAATTCTAAGGGATCAGATTCTGCCTACCTCAAACACGTTTTGTAACTCTTCAACCTTTGAGTAGTCTTACTCATTTCTGTGGAAGAAGTTATTGCGGGATGTGAGTAAGATGTCAGAATTTTACCCTACATATTTCATTTAGCAAAGAAGGCAATACTGCAAAAGATAACAGACCCCAAGCTGCAGCAGGACACAAAATTTGCTGTGACAATAAGAACCGGGCAGCCTTCTGCTTCTTTGTGATGTTGCCATCTTATTGAAAGCGTTCAATAAACAGCAGTAGCTGTGCCTGAATTAAATGAAAGACCCAATTGTAAAGACCAAGAGCCTTCTAATCCTTACAGCACCACAAATAATTCAAAAGAAGTCTTGAAGTACCATGATAATGGCACAAGAAGATGGGTATCTCCGTATTATTGTTTTTGTGTTCCTCAAACACAAAGACTTAGGCCTCAAAGAACACTCTGCAGGAAAAATGATGTCGCATTAAAAAAAGCAAACACATTTCTTTCAAATAAACAGACAATTAAAATTATCCAGAAGTTGAGGAAAGTACGAGTTAAAAATATTTCATGGTATGTTTGCTTTTGAAAGCCTACATTGCCCTTAACACAATTTTATGGTGGATATTGTGGGCTGTAGATTAACATAAATGACTGATAAAAAATCTTTATAAGGATATTAAGATTAAGAACACCACTCTTCAGTTCTACAGATGAAAAACTGATTTCAAATAAATGAAGTGATGAGAATAGATGTCCATGAAACAAAAATAACATATTCATCAAGGCCTTTTTCAACAGTCAAGATATAAAGTGACAACCACTGGAGTTGTCATCTGGTTTTAAAATTGTCTAAATTAAAGATTATGGGAAAACTGAAAATGGAAAGAAACACAAGCCAGCTGTACCTGTGGTGTGATTACACTATCTTCAGCATAGGCAAGGCACTAGTTGACTTTTATGATGTATATGAAGAGAATGTAGTGATGAATGAATGACTGGAAAGTGCACAGAGAAAAACCTACCTAATTCAGTGCCAGCAAAGCTTGGGGAAGGATTAAAGGGAAGGAGAGCATGTTATTCTATATTACATTATGAAAGAATAATCAAAAATGGGCACGTGCCAACCCAATGGAAGCACAAAGCACTGGGCAAAGGAAATATCTCCCATATGCTCTTGTGTATCCCAGAGTAATTCTGTACCTTTCTAGGTGTAGAAATTTGAGTTTCTACAAAAGCAGGGCCCCCTGATGCCTTCCACGGTCCCATAAGCCCTCAGGGTGGAGATGCGGTGGGACTGCATGACCCTCATTTCTTCAATAATCAAACCACTGGACACAGAGCCAGCAAAATCACAGATGTTTTGTGCCTGCCTTCTGCTCAGGCACAGAGCTGTGCTTTTGCCTTTGTCCCTTATACACATGGAGTCATATCCCTATGTACTAGGGCAGAAACATCAGCAACAATGTATGACATGCTTAACCCCATACAGAGAGACACTGAAGTATAGCATCCACTTATTTGGTGTCATAGCCTTAAATCAAGGCTAAACGAGGTGAAAAGCAAATAGATTTTAAGCCCTTGTGAACTCATAGGGCAAGCTGAATGGATAAACTAAGATGATTCACCATTGTATATTATCCTGGTGTGTTAGAGTTGGCTATATAATAAGTTCATGGCCATCTTAAAATGAGTGGAAAGGTGAATGCTTCCATTGTGATTACTTGGCTTAAAAAATACACGCCAGTAATCCCTCTTCCAACCTTCTTCTCCATTGGATTGTGATATTTTAAGGTTAACAATGGGGAAAATGTCATGTGCTTTTCAGGGAAAAGTGGCAAGGTTTCTTTCAGAGATAAATTACTTGAAAACAGATGGAAACTAATATTCGTATTGAAAATGTAGATATCCCTATTAGGCCAGGTTGATGGATGGGTAGGCACACTTGCACAGAAAGCTGCAGCTCCTGCAGTCATGTAACTGGAGGAGAATCTCAGCTTCTCTCTGTCAAAGTGAAGGGAAAGTTTCAGCAGGAAACTTCAATCCACCTACATGGCTGGGAAGAAAAGCTTCAAGAAAACAACCTGAGTCTTTCTGCTAATGTGCCTGAATGCACAGCCACACTGACACAGAAGCCCTGATTAGGGTCAGCAGGCATACTCATTTCTATAGGGTCCTAATTTTACATGCAGCCATCCTCAGACATCTTGAAAGAGATAGTTCTTGTCTTTCCTAGCAAATGACTCTGTAACAGAAAAGGAGGAGGAGGAAGGATGAAGGAAATTATTTTCTTGATTCTGAGAATTTCTGAGCTGCCTCTTCTTCCTTCTCTAAGGTAAAAGGAGGCTTTCCCAGCCCACCTTTGTGGTGAGTATGACCATTGCAGTGGGAAAGTGTAGCCATCACCCAAAAAATGTCATGGCTGCAAAGTCTGGATCTAAAGCACTGTTTTGGTAGTAGGTTATGAAGCTACACTCAAGTGGCATTTTGCTGCCCAGTTTTGCTTTTTGGTTCCTGGAGACCCTTTGCACTGATCTCTTGGTGAACCAGCTGATGTTTCTGGGTGGGAAATCACTGATGTAACCTAAGCATTACAGTATATCTGTTGTCCTAGAAAGAGGGTTCTTTACCCAGTGTGCATAAAAGTGAGCCAAATTTAGCACACAGACATGAGATATTGTTTATTACAGAGTTTCACAAGTCTGGATGCTGGAATAAAGCCAGCATGCCAGAAAGAAAAGTAACAGACATTATATACAAAATCTTATCACTACTCAGGGGAGTCCTAAAGAGCCAATTGGTTACACATTTGCATATTGCATTACACAATCCTTTTAGCGTATAGTAAGAAACGTTCGGCTAAAGGACACTTTATCCCACAGTTTTGAGATACGTGTTACAGAAGCACTTAACTAATTGTGCAGGCTTCAAAATGTCTAAAGCTGCAAGGTCAGAAGTGTCTGTAGTTCATGATTAGGTGTTTTGCAAGTCACTTTTATCCTTGTTATATGCACAGACTGATTTAAAATTGAAAGGATTTACATATCTTTAAGTTAGCAATAGCAGACTGGTTTCATTCTTTTAAGCGATGACAACATATCCAGGAGATAAATCTGCAGTGTGGCTGGACACCACCACTCACCTATGTTGCCATTTGACTGATTTAAGGCAGATAGGGCAGTCCGGGCTAACTCTCCAAATTCACCTATTCTGTGGATTCCTGGGCAGTCCAATCTTGAGCTTGGTTATGGAAACAGGGTGCTGATGAGAGTCTGTCAGCCCTCATGTCTGTAATGTGGTGGTGTGAATGGACTTGCACACTGAAGGAGCACAGGAGACAGAATTTTTCAGAAAGTATCTGAGAGTACCTGCATACACGGCAGAAGTAGAAGCTTTGTAGGGACTGCTCATGAGACTGATATTTGCAGCTGGGGAGCATAGTGCCCATGGAAGGGCAGCCTGTCAGTGGTCAACCCATTCTGGGTGCAAATAAGGAGCTGAATGAACATCTCAAGTAGACCCAAGGAACGTTTTCCACTGTTAATGGATTTGGATGAGTGACCACAGATTAATTATAGAAGTTACTCATTCACTCCTGATCTCTCCAGAAAAACAAAACAAAACAAAACAAAACAACACAACAAACCAAACCAAACCAAAACAAAACAAAACAAAACAACAACCAACAACAACAACAAAAAAACACTTTGGAAGACAATCTGTTTCCATGCTATTTCCATTATTTCCATGTCTGGTTCACAGGTGCAGGAGGATCACATAAACATCCTGGCTTTTCTATTCTCCTCTAGTACCAAATTAAAATGCATTTGGACTTTTTCTTTTGGCTTGTGATGTTTTGAGCAGCTTCTGATGAGATAGATTAAAAACATTTCACTTATTTATAACAGAGTATATTTTAGAGTAAATCAGGAGGCCATTGGACAGGAGTATGCTGATTCTTTCCTTCATCTTCCCCTCCTTGAGTTAGGGCTGTGGAACACAGTGAGTTGATATTAGGTTCTGGCAATTTAAATCTGTTTAGCAAGGTTCTTAATAATCCCTGCATGTATATCACAGAGAACCTTGAGCATATTGCTTTAAATAATTCAGAACTACTCCAATATTGTTTTAAATAATTCAAGAATAGGACAGCCTTTGTGATTAATGATGTGTACCTGGAATTTCTGCAAATACAGCAAGGAGTCAAAGTATGCTCTAGATACAAGCGTCCTGGCATCAGATCCCCTTTACTCTTTGCCAAGGCAATAGTATCTATTAGAAAATTGGAAAAGTGCCTGCTACTCAATGGAAAACTGACTTAGGCCAATGGTTAATGTGGCGGTTGCTGCAAGAGTCTGTTCTTTCTGACAGACAATACTAACTTGGCTGAGAACCTCTATTGTCTTCTGACTCCTATTTTTAATCTTCATGAATAGCATTTGTGCCTGATGTGAAAATTAAATGGAGGTATAAATATTTCTGCGGGAGCTGAGGGTTTGTCCTGGTGTTTTAGCAATCCTTATCTGAGAGCACAGAAATGGTGTGCTGTGTAGAGCAAAGCACATAAGCTTATTTTGCATGTTAACTTAGTCCTAAAGGGCTCAGAGGTTGCTGTTCTTCCCAGTTGTGCTTGGGTCTGCGGTCATAAAAAGTACCTGGAGAATCTGTCATCCTTCTCCATTTGGTTTTGTAGGGAGATGAGAGTGGAACAACACTAATAGAACTTCTGATTTTTCACCCTGTTGGTACAGCAACTGCTTTCCCTCCTTAGTAAAGCTGAAATGATCCTTCTTTTAGAGAATCCTATCAACATTTTTGCCTAGGAAGTGAATAGATTTCTGTAAGCTCAAAATCTTTTTTTGATTAAGGGATTTCTCTAAGACACAAGGTAAATCAATGCTACATTGACTTAGGAATAAAGCAAACAAATCCTCCTAAATATCCTTTTTTAAATAAAGTATATGTTGGTAAGTGGAATGGAGCACCTAGCAAGGAGATAACAGATCTCAGCACTATTGGAAATGCTCTGTAGATATCTTTATCGAAGTCTGATATTGGACTCCCAGACCAGCTGCCTCAGTGAGCAGCCACTTTACAAACATCAAAAGGACCAGTTAATTTTATTGGATTTTGGATATTTTTCAATAGAAAGGCTCCACAGGGGAGACACTGAGATGTGTCCAGCTTTAATATTTAAACATGTTCAAGATTCCTAGAGGAAGAGAGAGAGAAAAAAAGAGGGCTGCTGCTGTGGGAACTGTATTTGGTATGCCATGGCCAGTATATTACCTTATATATTCCTTATATTCCTCTCTCCCCCAGCAGCAGCTGGTGGCCTCAGGGCCTTATGTATAAGGTAAGAGACTAGCCTGGATAAAACACGTTTTTACAGATGCTGAGATGCACAGGTGATCTTTACTTCAGATGTACAGTCTGGGGGAGGCATTATATTTTGGGTTTTGTTTGATTTTTCTTTTAAGGAAGGTGCATCTGAGAAGGAAACTCAGGTATTTAGAGACAGGGACAAAAGTCAAGGCATATCAAATGGCTGGTATCTAGAACAAAGCTCTGTATACACATTTGCATTTAAATAGCAGAAGTCATTGCAAATTGCCTGCACAAGTCTTTTATTTCAGTGTTTTTGAGATCCATGCTACAATAAACTTCGGCATCTTTTTACTTCGGCTGCCTGCAAAATGCTGCTCAGTGTTTCTTATTAAAATCAAAGCTCTGAAAGATGACCAATTAGAGTGTCCCTGGGAAAGTCTCAGGGGTGAAGCATCTTCCTTAAATATAAGAGGAATATGGTAATTTTCCATCTCTGCAGATTAACTGGTGGAGCCATAGGGCTCCTTTTGTGCTTCAGGGTGCCAAAGGTGGGAAAGGAAGAGAGAGGATCTTGTATGTCAGCCACTTTTGGGTTTCAATGAAGAGTTTACCTTCTGTAAAAAATGAATAATTCAGACACCCACCCCCCATAACCATTTAAATTACAGTCTTCCTGTTATTATAAACTGATCTCTCAAAGGAATAAATAAAGTTGACAAAAATAATCTCCATCAGGGCTGACACTGATTACACCAGACTGAACTCCCTCACTTGTGGGGCTCGTCCACCTTTAAATGTCATCATGAGATGACACCTGTCTATCCTGCTGTCAGTCTGAACAGAGAATAAGTCTCTGATCCCGGTGGCTTCTTTTCTTAGCAAGTCCTATTCTAAGTCATAAAGCACAGAATGACAAGTCTTAAACCACCCAAAACTGAATGGTTTCTTTTTATTCACTCTGTCTCTAAGAAGGGGAAAAATGGTGAAAAGGGGAAGTGAGAGGGAACTTTGTGGGATTCATGGCAGACAAATCTAAAACAAATACACTGCTGGATATTGGTTCTGTAAAATTAATTTCTGCAGAAGACCACACAGAATGATGATGAGGCAGAAAATGTTGTCACCAGCAATGCTTTAGATTAATCAGCTGTGGTAATTCACCAGCCAGCTACTTCTGCTGCACATCAAGGACAACTGGCCATGTGGCTCTGTGCTCCACAAGACTGGTCTGCTGGCACATATCATCTAATTTTTGTTGTTGATTGTCCATCTTTCAGAATAACAAGCTTAGAAGACCATAGGTAACGCTATACAGAGTGAAATCAAAGTCCTAACCAGCCCTGAAGCCCTTATTGTAAGCAAAAGAAAGTCTGAGAAAAGGAATCAGCCTGCTGAGAAACCAAATTGTGGCTGAGCTCTGTGACATGGCTGGTTTGAAACAGAAATTAGAATGATGTTCAGATTTTCTGAACTAGCCAAAAACCTTCTTCCTCAGTCAGAAAATAGTTTATTATTTCCTGATGACTTCCAGTTGTCTTATTAAATTTTTGCTAGTGGGAAAAAATATTCCAAAAACTGATTGTTCACTGAAACAGACTTCTTTTTTTTTTTCTGTTTTTGCTGCAGTTCATATTTCATTGCATTACCATAAATTGATATAATGCCCTCATGCCTCTTTCTATTAAAAGGTGCCTTGGATATTAACAGTTCATCTACCACAGAGCAGCTTAACTGGCCTCCCCTGCCCAACAGCACAAAAGTGAATGGTTATGGATACTCCGTGATACAAACTGACATACCCTCAGGGCAGCATATACATTTATAATTTAATTCCCTGTGAGTTATTTCTCAGTATTATAACAGTTTTCTGTGCTGGTAAGAAATCCTATTTCTGCTCCCAGATGGACAGCTCAGATAAGTGCCTGCCTGCCTATGTACCTTCGGTCTGTGCACAGCGAGTGGGGTAGGACATCACCCTCCTGCCACTGCACAGGCTCCCTGGGCTGGAGAAGGTGCTGAGAAGTAAAGAAACACACTTCAGGTGCTGCCAGACACACTCCTGGCAGAGAGTGAAGTCATGGTGCGGTAAAAAACACCCATATATACATATACACACCCATACATGTGTGCATAGAATATGACATTTGTTAGTTCATAGGAGAATTCAGACAAATATGGTGTGGCTTTTTGCCATTATCCAGCCCCTTTTCCTGTCTGACATTTCACTTCTTTGAAGCACTGAAGGTTCACTGAAATGTCAACTGGCCTGTTCAGATACTATATGTGTATAAATGAAAGAAAGAACTAGTTCCTCTGATATACCTCCAAATGTGAATTAAGCTGCACTTAGTGAAGAATACGTTCAACAGTAGCAGGAGTACCTTGTTCATATTTTGCATATATATTTAAAAAAAAACCCTATGCCTTCCCCATTTTGTTCTAATATCCTGTTAGTAAAGAAGTTCAGGCAAGAACTACAAAGGATTAAAATGGTTTTACATCTCTCCCAGCTCCTCAAGCAACAGCGCTGTGCTGTAGCTGCTCATATTGCTCAGACAAGATACAGGAGCAGGTAACTCTGCAATTGTTGGACAATGGCATACCATACCATCTAGTAATTCCCTGGTTAGTTTGTTTTTTAGAGGAGAGGCTAAGTCCTCTACAGAAAAAAAAAAACCAAAAACAACAACCCACCCTATTTTAATAAACAAATTTGACAATAGGATTATCTGAGCTTCCTGGGTTAACATCATGCCTTCCTCAGAAAGGCACTAGGCGTACCTTTGACACCTAATTAACACTATAAAAGAAACTAAACGTATTGGTACAGTTCCAAGATTTTCTTCACGCTAGTTGCATTATCATGACTACATAAAAAGGACTGATGTCTGGCTTTAAAAAAGGAGGAGAGAGAAGAGGTATGGTGAGAGAAAGGAATTACCCATTGATTTATTCTTTTCTTTAACAGCAAAGGGGAATGAGCAATTTAAGGTCAGCAACATATTGCTTAGCTGGCCTCAGCTCCTGCAAAATTACCAGCATTGTGTGTTGCAATAAATTGCATGCTTTTGTCATCTCTGTTTGTTTGAAATATGTGTGAAATGAAGAGGGAAATAGCTAAGACCAGCACTAAGGACTGCACTGATCTGCCCAGAAGGTGAACAGGAGACAAAATGGTCTGTTTTGTCTTGCCTGCTGATCAGAAACCCCTCAAAGGCAGAAGCGGAGCCACTGCTGTCGCAAATTCTCTCCCTCTTTATAACCCCTGACTCACCCCAAAGGGCCCACTTTTGAATCTGCACAGTTCGCATGTTGTTGTACAGACCTGTCCTGCAGGCTGCTCAGTCACTGTGCTTGCAGATATATTTATGTTAACAGCCCCTAAAGAGCTCATCCTATGCAAAAGGTGTAAATTAAACACTGAGGTGTGGCTCAGCCAAAGCAAGTGCATCACACAGTGAGCAGGTTACTGACAGTCCAAGTAACTTTCCAGACTAATGACTCTCTTATCAGTCCAGGAAAAAAGATCCTGTTGCTCCAGAAGGTCAAACTGGCCTTTATTTTGCTCCTGGCGATGCAAGTGCTGATTATAGTGCAGTATCCAAGACAGGTAATTCATGTCAAAAGGTGGAGAAAGTGGCTTTGCTTATTGATGTGTTGTCATCGCAACGTTCAGCCTTTCTGTTCATAGCTATTCATGTGAGTTACAGCAAACAATGCCTGCTCCTGGCATTAACTCACTCCCCAGGCAGCTATTACTCAAAATGCACAATGGCCTACGGGACACCAAAAGATCTGCCATTGGTCTATTGACCATGGGCAGCCTTGTATTGCACTGCATAATGATGTAGCATCAAAAGACATTTTTCCAGAGAAAGTTACTGGTTTAGCAGCCCACAAGGATAAAACCCCTCATTTACTCACCAGTTACGCTGCTTTTGACATCATCCAGTGCTGCACTGACCCCAGGAACAAGGGAGCAAACTGGGGTATTGCCAACACTGAAGGCAACTGGGGCAGAAGCATTCAGTGGAGTATTTCATCATAGACAAGAAGGACCATTTCATCGTATCCCCATTTTATTAGAGGATTGTCACTAAGAATAATGTAATAGGTTTCTATGACCTTTCTTCAAAAGACAAGGCAAATAGCATCCTGGTCACCTCTACACTAGTAGAAAGAAAGAGCTGCCAGAGATTTGGCAGGTGTCACTATGAATCCTGCAGTTCTGAAATGTTTCCCGAAATCCCAGCCCAGGAAAGACTGAGATTAAGTCCCTGTACAGCTTGATTAAAAGACATCCACTTGGGGTGATTTATTAGATCCTCAGTGAAATCTCCATACTCTCATGAATTGACCAGATGATGGTAGTTGTCACAGGCTGTGTATTTCAATGAGTCTGACACTAGATTTTAACCCATTTGACTATTAACTCTCAGCTGAATGTGGAAAGCAAAAGTGAACTTCTTAGTAGACATCTTGAGGCTCAGGTCACTGAGGCGAGCAGCTCTGGTGTTGGCACAATCATCAGTGGAGTGCTCTATCGCAGTGTACAGGATGGTTTCCTGAACTGGAGGAACACCAGGGGTGCAGAGAGACCTGGCCAGCAGCTTCTGCAACAGTGGCTGGCAAGACCTGCATGGGGCCAGGACAAATAGTCCACCACGTATAAAAGAAGTCCCTGGGGAGCACTGATGACCAGGGTGGACAAATAGGGCACGGCATGGCAGTTCTCACAACACTTGACATGCAGGAAGGGTGCTCTGACTCTGCTCAACCAGGGAGCAATGGTATCCACCGTGTCATAGAATCATAGAATGTCCTGAGTAGAAATGGACCCACAGGGATCATCGAGTCCAACTCTTGTACCTGCATATGACAACCCCACAGTTCACACCATGTGTCTGAGGACGTTGTCCAGTCTCTTCTTGAACACTGTCAGGCTTGGGGCTGTGACACCTCCCTGGGGAGCCTGTTCCAGTGTCCAGCACCCTCTGAGTGAAGAACCTTTTCTTAATGTCCAACCTAAACCTCCCCTGGCACATCTTCCTGCCATTCCCTTGGGTTCTGTCATTGGTCACCAAAGAGAAGAGACTGGTGCCTGTCCCTCCTTCCCCTGTGAGGAAACTAAAGGATGCAATATACTGTACCCACCATGTCTGACGGAGGTCCCAGGCAGAGCTGTGGTGCCCAGCTGCAGGGTCTGCCCTGCTCTTACAGCAGTGAGCACCCCTGTGGGAGCTGTGGCCAAGGGGAGGAAAGGTCTGGAGCACAAGTCTTATGAGGAACGGCTGAGGGACCTGGGGCTGTTCAGCCTGGAGAAAAGGAGGCTGAGGGGAGACCTTATCGCTGTCTACAACTGCCTGAAAGGAGGTTGTAGCATGGAGGGGGTTGTTCTCTTCTCCCAAGTGACAAGCAATAGGACAAAAGGAAATTATCTCAAGTTGCACCAGGGGAGGTTTAGATTGGATATTAGGAAAAAATTCCTCACAGAAAGGGTTGTCAGGCATTGGAACAGGCTGCCCAGGGCAGTGGTGGAGTCACCATCCCTGGAGGTGTTTAAAAGACATGTAGACATGCTTCTTAGTTATATGGTTTAGTGGTGGACTTGGTAGTGTTAGGTTTATGATTGGACTCAATGATCTCAAGGGTCTTTTGCAGCCTAAATTATTCTATAATTCTATGTACACGCTTGTCTTGTATATTCTTCCATTATGGACACTGTTGCACCTAACGGAGTACCATGAAACTCCCCATTCTCTCGTTTTATGCTTCACTGGGCAGCAAGATCAAGCTCCCCTAATACTACAGCTCAGTGAGCCATGCAGCAGCACGAGTACAAGGTATCATGGGAGGACTGGAAATTTGCTTTGTGTTGCCCCTGGTCCTCTGTCATCACTGACTTCAGTCTCAAAGTGCTCCTGTGAATGAAAGCACTTTTCCCCAGCTGAGCCATGGTAAAGGAAGGGAATATCCTGTGCGGCAATTAGAGACGACACATACCGGGACGCAGACAGAGATTCACGCAAAGGCAGAGACCTTGTTCAGGAAGGAGCACAGAGCCGGGCCGAGCAGAGGGCTGACCTAGGCCTAGGCCACCTTCTTTATTCACCATTGACAATTTATAGGATTTACAGGTACAGGCATGGACTAAGATGTTTACAAAAAGGTGTTTTTCCACTGGTTGTTATTAAAAACACACTAAACTCATGTGTTGTTTGTCTCACTTGTTTTTCCACTCATTCACAGGCCAGGCCCAAGGACATTCATACATTCCATGCATTTGGGGGCAGTTATCTGGCCTGAGATACCATTCTCACGAGTCTGGGCTATAACTTTTTGCAGTAATGAGAAACCTATTTCAAAGTAATCTGTCCTAGGCCCTTTATATATTATTATGTTAGTATTATGTCTTCGACCGTCCAGATGGTCACATTAGTATTGATCTTCCTTTATCATCCAGATGGCTGGAACCACACATCTTGCTTTCCCACATTTTACTTTCCAACAATCCTGTATGTCGTTTACCCTTGTTTTGAAGAAAAAAATTACTGGGTCCAAATAGGACCACTTTTTACTGTGTGCTTTTTCTCCCTCTGGCTTTAGTTCTGTGTGTAGAAGAGAAATCTTTTTCTTCACTTACATTTTGCTAAGCAATACATTGACCATGTGGAGGACAGAGCAAGACTCATCAATCTCAGGTGGAGCTTTCCACTGGTCCTACTGAGGCATTAGGATCTCCACACACCACCTGAACTCTGCACTGCAGGTTCTAGCATCAAACAGCCTCTGCAGGGACTTACCTGGAGCTGCAGGTTGCCTGGATCTTGCTTCTGGCAATAACTACAAATTCAGTGGGACCCAAGATCTCCAGCCCTGCACAGAGCAAGAGGCAGTCACCTCGCATAGAAATAAGGTGCTGCCCTTCAGCAGCATCTAGAATCATGCTTCCAACGCCTACCCTTGTCCCCAGCCAAGCTCAGGTTTTAACGATCTCTTGGACTTTCACAAGCAATGTAAATTGCCCTGAATATATCTACTGCATATGTTACTAGACATGCAAATGCAGGGAGCTGTCGTCCAACCCTTATCTTCCAGGGGAGCTTTCTCTAAATAAGAACTCCTCAGTGTCATGCAGTTTCAAAGATCTGGAGGAAGCACTTCTAGAGCTACACAAAATACTTAGCACAGCCCCACACATTCAAATTGGCACTCGTGCAACTGACAGACCTCTGTAAGCAGCTTTTAATTTATTGCAACAGCAAAATTTTTCAATGTATCCAAGATTTTTGTGCATTTTAGAGTGAAGGGATATTTATTGCCACTTTTATGTGTAAGCTGCCTATAGCTCCATATTACTTCTAGTATAAAGCAGATGAGCAAAAGGCCTTTAAACTAGTGTTGTTGCACCTCTGATCTTGATTGATGTTGACACCAATTAGCAGAAAAGGAATCTTCCAGATAAAGGAAAAGAAGATTTTATTAAGGCCTAAATGCCAAGAGTCAGAATTCAATGCAAAATTCATTAGTGCTTATGGCAGGAGTCCTACCAACTATTGCCATGGGGTTAAAGGGAAATAAAAATTACATAAATAAGATTTTCAGGACTTTTAAATCCTAGCTTGAACAGTAAATGTGTTTGGGTGATTTTAGCTTGCTATTCTATACCCTTACTTGTAAAGGCTGTTCTGTTAAACAGTTTCAATTAGAGGCAAATCTTACTGCAATCAGTTGTGTTCCTCTGAATGAAAAGCAAAGAGAAAAACAGACATAATTTTTTTATTTTATTCAGTTCTAAATCCATTTTTGTAAATACAACATTCACCAGGTAGAGGAAGAGGTCTTCACATGGTATAAATATAAATGTAAAATGTATAAATGTATTAATATATACATGCACATATTTTTATATATACAGGATCAAAATATGATTTAAAATTTCTCGCTCATGTACAGACTGACACAAAAATGAGACCTGTCTTTGCAGAATTTTACCCATAAACAATTCCTCGGAAAAATAAAGGAGCTTTGCGAGCTTCCTCATGTTGTATCAGCAATAAATCCCAATTTAACAAAGCTCTGAAACAGTATCTGAAATCTTTGTAAAAAACAAATATTAAATATGCCTTTTATGAACCAGAAATGAGATTGTGACAGGAGTCTGGAGAACTTTGAGTACCTGCTCTGTAATAGAAGTGCCACAACTGCCTGTTATTCTAATTCACAGCTCTCACAGAAACTATGTTTTGGAGCAGGAAGAAATATTTGGGCAAGTTGAGGCCGTTCTTCCCGTAGCTGTGTTCACAGCACTCCGGAATCTTCTTGCATATTCACATGTCTCTGTGTTCACTAGATTGTGTTTTGCTTTCTAACATTAAGCTCTTCAGCTTTGCAAGGAAAACCACAGGTCCCTGTTCTCAAAGACCAAGCACCTGCTCACCCAGAAACACACAAACAGATTTTCATTCCTCCTTCCTTACAGGGTGTCTATTCTTTCAATTCAAAGGACTGCACACACAAACGCTAATTTCTTACAACTCAATTTATCCAATGATTATTCAATTTCGACATGTCCCAAGACCTTCTTCCACTGACAGAGGATCCTGATGACCATCCATTTACATCTACTTGTCAGAAGCCCCAGGGCAAATGTTGACTCTGAATTTACCTTCCAGTCTCATTTACTGCATCGAATATCACCAGAGTTTTTGACAGCAGCATCCTAGACTCATAGATAGGAATTTATTGCCATTTCTTGCTTGCCGTGAACAACAGAGATCTGGTTTATACATCTCTCGTCTCTCAGGGCTAAGCAATACAGTTCTGTTTCACTTCAGTGGTGTAGTGCTATTCTGCTGAAAAGACTTAATCCCAGAGTTATTTTAAAAATTAAAGCATTCTGTTGCCATCTTTGTATTGTTTGTTCCTGCCTTCCAACCAACCATTCTCCCTTATTTAATACATACCTGTTTTCTACCTGCTGCTTATGGCATTTTCATGTTGTAGAACTGATCAACTTGCCACTCAGTAAAGCTTTGCTCTCTGTTTGGGGCTAAACACTGATTTTATTTATTTTAAACTATTGAGAGTTGCTTAACTAAAAAAAAAATAAAAATAAAAATAAAAAAAAATAAAAGTGCTCTGCTGTTAAATCACATATTCTGAAAATTCTTACTCTTATTTGGTAATATATTGCCTCAGTTTCTTCTCATTCTTTTTCAGCACGTTATGCTCTCACAGTATTTACATGTTCTGTAAATGAAAATGTATGTCTGTTCATTGATGGTGGTTATCTAAGCTGCTCTTGGATCTTGATCATACTTTCTAGCATACCTTTTTTTTTAATTGCAAAGCTTTTCCAACTAAACATTTAAATGTGGAGAGAAAGAGGCTCCTGTTCTGAGTGCAAAATCTATCTAGCAAAATCTCGGCACTGGAGCTGGGCCCACGTGCCACCAACCTTCATTAGTCCTTCAGCAGCAAGTAACACACCAGAAAGCTGCTCCCCACTCTAAATTATCTCAGTACCAAAATATTGAGGAGCCTCTAACCAGGAGACAGAGACTATGACTGCTCTCTGTGTATGTACATAAAAATTGAGAAAGTATCTACCCTGAGACCTCTGCACCTCTAGAAGGATCTGTGTTCACAGAACTGGGGAGAATGTTTGAGAAACTGGTAGATGAAGTGTATTTTTGTTCTCTTTCTCTTGCTTCTTGATGAGGAAAAGATAGGAAAAACCTTGATGTGGAAGTAGAGTGTGTGGATCTGTCTCTTATAATTATGCTGGAAAGTCCTTCGAGGACCAGAGTGGGACATTTCTGAATTTGAAATAATGAGGCGTTGACTCAATCACACAATAGATACATTCTCAGTCAGTTAACGAAACAAGAAAGAATTCTTGGTTAATAATCTGTTTGCAGGGAGTCAGATCTATTTCACTGTTATGGATAGATTTTGTTAGTTCTTCCTTCTCTACAAACAAAGAAGACGAGGGTTTCAAATTTACTGTATGTCAACGGGAATATTTTAAAGATTTCTGATGAAGAAACAGGGCAAAATTTATAACTCTGTTCCTTTTCTCACTCTGTAGTTACCTGTAAACAGTCATGCAGAGAGTAGAAAATGAAAATTGAGGTTTTTCATAGATATTCATATATAACAAGACCCCAGCAGAAACGCTTACACTGCCACCCCTGTCAGATTCTATGAATCCACAAATCCTGCTAAATACCTAATATCACAACTAAAGACATGCCTAGATGTGCAAGCTGTCAGTTGTTTATAAAAGTCGTCTTATCAGGACCAGCACTGACAATAATATCAACAAATGTCGAAGGGCCCTCGGCTGTCAAACAAGAAATCATCATCCAGCTGCGTGAAAAGTGTAACTGCCAGGTGCTAAGGCTACAAGAAAAATATAAGGGAATAAACAACAGGTGCTAGAGGACACCAAGAATAAACACGACCACAGAAAAAAGTGAGCAGAATAGTAGGGTTATCGTTAAGCCTGATCTTATTGTCATCATAGCATCCATTGCTGAAAGGGAACATCAGGAGTCTACCTAGAGGTGTTAACAGCATTTCCATTACTTCTGTCTATACACCACCAGATAGAATGGTCAGTTTTGATTGTGGTAAAATGTGAGTCATTATCAGTAATCTTCACAGCTACCATTTCAACTGAAGCTTCTACAGAAGTCACGATGGGTGGAAACAGTAGAAGTATGGACATGTGGATACTTTGAATCTAGCCCATGATCCAAACTGTCTTCACTCATGACTGAGAAAAATAATTATGATAATCTATATCAGGCCTCTGTCATCACAACATTGCTAAAAGGAGAGAAGGCGCTACAATAGGTCCCATGAACTTCTATAATGTCTCCTAGAAACCAAGGAAACTTGTAGTATCCACATTGTCCTATGTCAGAGAGCTCCACAGTTTATCTGGAAATGGTGCAAATTGTTAGATGTAGGAAATACGAAGAGGATTTTCTTGTCCTGTAAAGTAACTTATTGTGTGAGGATATATTTTTTTTTAAATGACAGAAGATTGAAGTCATGCTCCATAGAACTTGTTGACATAATCCACCGCAGCAGAAAATCACCAACAATTAGTCAGAACTCTTCCATTGACTGAGGTAAAGTAGACATATGCTATTAGCACAGACCAATCTTTTCAGTACCCAAAGTGTGTAAATTGTACTTAAAGTGTGTAAATTACACAGTAAGTGACAAGAATCTCAGAACATTGATCGTTTTGAGTCAGTCATTTGACGAATGAATTCGTTCAAGAATGATAAAACTGCTGGTCTTGGCAACATCTGACAGCTAAGTGGATAAAATATCTTGGTTGAATGACAAATATCTGAATACTCTGACCATTTATTGTGCATTACTGTCAGTGTGTTAGTGCATGTACGTCAGGGCACTCCAAATATCAGAGAAGGATGCTTCAGAGCCAAGGAACAGTAGGCCTGTGTCCATACGGCATCATCTTCACAAATGGCATTAGCATCTGATCTTAATTAAATTAGTTATCACCATTTGCTAAATGGCTCCTAATACCAAAGCAAGCTGGACTGTTCCCAGAAAGTCCCTGCTGTTTAAGTGCTTAACATCACTGAGCGGTTCCAAGAGAGCCTTGGGAGGGCATGGACAGAGACTCTGTGCCTGTAGATCTATCAACAGCTGCTCATGACACTGGAAAAATCCAAAGTAAGTAATTATTTGTAATTATTAAATTACAGAAACTGATCATCACTCCATAGGGATTGCTCACTGAAAAGTTTACATAAAATGATGCGAGAAATAGAACCAATGGAGCAGACAGCAATATGAACTATCAGAAAAGGGTACGTGTGCCAATATTTTTAGCATCTGTCCAAACAAATAAACAAACTATGATCATATAAAATCTTATTTCTTGCAGGTGACTTAGGCATCATAGTCCAAAATCAGGATTTCAGTTGTAAGGACTTGGTACAAAATCAAAGCCATGTTGACCTCAGCAGCTTTCCTGGATATCTGATTATCACTTCAAAAGCCAACTGTATATGCATTTGGATGAAACATGCAAGTCTCCTCCACTTTTAGACTCAATAAGCTACTAAACAACTTTGCCCATCCAAGGTGGAGGGTATTCACCCATGACTAGCACCTGGTCTATCTGGGTATCAGACTAAATTGCACACTTTTCTGAAGGCCAGAGAAACCAAAAGGCAAAGTGAGTGAGTGTAAGAGCCTGGGCTCCAAATGGAGGTGAGACAAAGATGAGGAGACCAATGGCAACCAAATAATGCTGTGAATCGCTGAACTCACACAATCCCACTCAGCAGCTGTTCGTGTGCTCTGTGTGGGAAAGGTCAGGGTTTGCAATGGATCAAAATTGCATTATCTTACTGGATATCTTGGATAAGCCAAAATCAGTATGTCTTTGTGGGGATCATCCTATCTGATATCATGTAAGCACTAGCTGTTACCAGAGAATGCATATTACATGTTTATGGTGGTGCTGAGAAGTTTTCTAGCTACAGCAGAAATACAAAAGCTGTGGCAGCCACAGAGTTGGTTGAAAAGGTACTACAAAATTGGTAGGATATTTAAAATTAGCATAGATAAAAGAGAAAAAAAAAATAGCTAGTAACCTGAGGATGAATCTGACAACTTGAACATCTCACATGAGTCAGCCAGAAGAACAAGAACATGCAGAAATGTGATCATTATAAATACACAGAAATGTGTGAACGTGGAGCCTGGTTGACCAATACTGCACATTGTGGTCTGTGGCATCATGAAAGACTTTTAAGACATGAAGAATTTAGCCCAGACAATGCATTGGTCCATCTCTTACGCTTGCTTTATGAAACTGTATCAGAAAACAAGAAAAGGTTGTGTAACAGGAAAAAGGAAGCACAGAGGTAGCAATGCAGGCATGAAAGGATAAACAACTCTTTTCTTCCCTTTCTGCAAATCAGAACAAAGGTAAAAGACTGAAAAGCCTTTTTCAAACGCTAATGGTCCTTGACAGGAAAGAGGAAATAATGTCCTGATTGCCAAAGATGGCAAGGAGAGGAAAGGGGGCAAAATGTCATGGTTACAACTTGTTTCCAATTCATTCTCTCTGTCCAAGGTTCCTTCTGCCCTTTAAGAAATCTGTACTTAAAAAAAATAATAGACTAGACAATTTCCAAACCAGAAGCCTGTTATAATTCATTTTAATGCCACTCCAGTTGGCTGGGCAATACAATAGATCATCACATTGTGAGAGAACCCTTTGGTCCAGACTATGTATCAGACTGAACTTCTAGATGTGGTGTATTTATCACGACTATGCTGTCACACAAGGTTATCGTTCTGGTATGCAATATTTCTCCATCTCTCCCTTAGTGAATTTGGTTCTTTTAGCCAAAATGGAGCTAGTTAACATCAAAAAATCTATGCTCACTTTTTCAGAGTCAGACGCCAAGAGTTAAATATTTACCATGACACACTCGGGGAAGGAATCAGCAGTTAATATGGTTCCACATAATCTTAAAGACTATTTTTCTTAGTCCTAGTTAGTGTTCAGTCTTGGAGAGATGTGTTGTAATTATACTTAGTTTCAGCTACACCAAACACCCTTCACTGCTTTTAATGTTTAGAACAAGCTCCATGAATAAACAGATGATTCTGTTTTTTCTTCAGGTTACTCCCATCAGCATAGAAAAGAAAAAAATTCTAAATGGTTTTGGCCCACATTTTTCCAGATCCAGGGACAAAACACACCACTTATGGTGGTCACTTATTGTTTCTCTACTAGGAAGCCAAGCTGAAAGGTCCAAGACATCACAGGAGACCTGTCAAAGACCCTGGAATCAGAAGAAGTGTCACAACTTAACTTTATTTTGGAAAACACTCAGCACTTGATATTTCCACTGTTTTCATGGGAAGTCAGTGCTATGAACTTCTGATAAATCAGGTCACTTATTCAAGCTTCTTGCTGTGAACTGAGGTCTCTGAACTTAGTTCTGACTGCTACTGTGAACTTTGATCTAGGAGGTTTAAAATATACGAGGGTAACTGAAACAAAATCCACTTTTCTCAAAGGTCATTGTCAATACTGGTTATTTTTCCTGGTCTTGTTTTCTCTTCCAGCACACATGTATTTTTGTCTGTAAGTGACAAGTTTGACCAGACCAGCATTGATTAAACCAAACTCACAGACTCACTCAATATTTCAATGATTGAGAATTACTGGAGGAAAAGAAATATTTATTTTTGTTTTGCCTTCAATATCCAGCTAGGAGTGAAGCCAGCAGTGACAAAAATCTGCTGTACAAAGGTCTTTCCATTCTATTTCCATCCAGAAAGCCTCAAGAATGTCCCAAGAAAGCCTGTTCTCATGGGCATCTCACCTTGTGCCAATGAGCTTCTGAGGTCTGAAGAGCTGAGTCAAGGTCCCTTCTGGCCAAGTAGATTGCCGAAAACTCTTTGCCGCATGTTTTCCTCCTCCTTAACATTCACAGCATTGCAGCTAAAGCTCCTTATCCGCTATCATTCAGCCTGTGTATCTATTTACTGACAGTCTTTAACCCTTTTCATCATATCTCTAATTCTGTCCTTAAGGCCTTCTGTTGCTTCTTATTGACAATATTTAGGTTTTTATCTTTATCCTTTCCCCCTTGTTCTGCCCTCACATGCTTTCCTCAAGCCCATTCTTTCTTCTGGTCTACCAGCACTGTATCACCTTCCTGTTCTTACTGGGACTTCTTCATTTTCTGTCCCCTCAACAGAATTCTCCCTCCACTCTCTGCAAGAACCAGAGCTGCACTCTTGGAGAGCAGTCCCACACGACAGTGTCCCCATGTTATATTTGGGTAGTGATTCACAACACATCAGCCACTCTATGATAACCAGTCATGTCCACACTCCCATCTCCTAACAGCTGTGAGGTGGTGTGTGCTTCTGAGAGGGAGCAGTTACTCCAGCATAAGATCCTCCTGGATCTCTAAGAAAGACAAGAACAAAGCTTAGAAGCAGAATAAGAAATAACAGGAAAGAGGCAACGAGAAATGCAAGATGTGTGGCTGGAGCAACCCATGCTTTGTTGCTGCTACTATGAAGTGACAACAACAGTAGTAACAGTACTCTGTTCTTACTACTTTTTAAGAACAGTGATGTTTGCAGCAGGGAGGAAAAGGAGACTGTGGCCACAAGCATCTGTAAGCATCTCCCCAGTGGGCAATAGCTCCTTCAGTGCTGCTGCTGGGCAATGGGAAAATGGTATCAAGATGGCTTGCCCTGGCACGGACTTCCTGCAAGTGTTGTCCCACAAATGCCTCGTGACAGCTGCCATGATGGGAATGAACTGGGGATGGAGAACAAGAGTCAGAGGTGAGACTTGGCAGCACTTCACCTGTATGTAGCAGGGAGCAGGGCTTTTTCATGCTGAGCCAGCAGCCCAGATCAGCCTCAAGCGCAGCCAAGGAGAAAGATGCTTTGATGTCACCCAAGCCTTTCTCCTGGGATACAGGCTTGAAGATTGTAAGGCCAGAAAGAGCAAAAACATCGTGTCTAGGGAGAGGTGACTAGAAAACTGTTCTCCCAGGGCATTCAATTACTATATTCCTCATCATGGCAAATTGAATGTTTAGTGCAGCGAGAGCAGAGTTTGACTAAAACCAAGCAAAGCCCTGGTTCTTGAGTTGCATTGCTATTGCAGAATGAAGAGCCTGACCAGACAAATCTCATATGATATTGGCACTAGAAAGGTGCTCCTAGGGCAGCATTTCTCAGAGGTTCCTCAAATGAGCACTGGTCCTTAAGATTTCTTGCTCTTGGCTATATCATACCCAGGAAGAAATGGACCAAGTAAACAGGCTGAAGCTCTTTGAAATTATTTGGCTACTGCAAATCACCCTGCAGGGTGCAGCAATGACTAAAAACTCAGGTCAGATGGTCACAGCAGGCAACTGGGATCCAAGAGTTCTTGCATTGGCACGTTGTCCTCGAACACTGGCATGCAGTAAAAGTATCAAAGTGCAGTAGAACAAGATCCCCAATCTGTTTGTATTGATAGATATGAAAATCAGCTCTCCTGACATCTCACGTTTCCAGGGTAATTGTTAAAAGAGAAAATGATCTATTTGTCGAGACAACTCATTAAACAAATTGAGACTTTGAACTACTTGATTTGGGTGCAAATTTAATCATGGAGTGAAAGGGTGAATTGACACAGAACTCACTTCCTATCTTCTGCCCTAGGGCCATTTTAGATATTATTGTAACACAATATTCTTACTGTTATTTTATAAGCTAGCTGAAAATCAGCATTACTCTGTGTGCTTCTCTTTCACAGTGAACAGAGGAACATACATCTGTAGTTATCATCATACATCTGTAGTTAAGATCCATTTAAAAGAGTAAACAGAGAGTGTAAGGCACTTAAATATCTCTCACCTGTACTGTTCAGAGAAAGGCAATGGAGCTGATGAGGGGCCTGGAGCACAAGTCTGGTGAGGAGTGGTTGAGGGACCTGGGGCTATTTAGCGTGGAGAAAAGGAGGCTGAGGGGAGACCTTATCACTGTCTACAACTGCCTGAAAGGAGGTTGTAGTGTGGAGGGCGTTGGTCTCTTCTCTCAGGTGAAAAGTGATAGGGCAAGAGGCCTCAAGTTGTGCCAGGGGAGATTAAGATTGGATATTACGAAAAATTTATTCACAGAAAGGGTTGTCAGGAATGGGAAGAGGCTGCCCATGGAAGTGGTTGAGTCACCATCCCTGGAGATGTTTAAAAGACATGTAGACATGCTGCTTAGTGATATGGTTTAGTGGTGGACTTGGCAGTGTTAGGTTTATGGTTGGACTCTATGACCTTGAGGGTCTTTTCCAAACAAAAATGATTCTATGTTATTTAATGCTGGCAGTAGGAGGATAGGGAGTGTGGTGCAGACATGCTGATATATTCATTTTAGGGATCAGTACCTATTTGCTGTTCAGGACTTTTACCTAACCAGGCAGAAGTGCAATGTACTGAGTCCTGTCTTGCTCCCTCCCATCTTGCTGCTGGCATGGTTCATGCACCTGCAGTGCCTAAAGTGGTCCTGGCTTCATGAGTGCACCCCAACAAATTTTCATCAGACCTCTCAGGTTGAATCTTGAGCTTTTCCAAGGATTCATTTCAGTATGTGAACAAAATCAATCCTACTCATTCCAATTAGGCAGGCAGTAAATAAATCTTGTGTTCTGTCATTGCAGGTTTTTATGTCGTGCTGCAGAGTGCTTGGAAATTTTCTGAAAGCACCTGTAGTGCTCCACTTGTTTCTTTTCGACAGTTAAAACTTTTTACTTTTGTGTAACTGCAGAGTGTTTGTTCAAGGAATATTTCTGTGCCGAGCAGAATCTGTGCTGTATTTACTAAGTAAAAGCCAATACAAAGAGCGCTCACTGTAATGAACAGTGTTTGGAGCAAAAAATCTAATGAGTATAGATGCTATCAAAGCTGTTCTCTTGCTCAGAAGTGAATGTTAATGCCCATTACTCATGTTTCTTGATTAAATTCTCTCCGAACATTAAGTACTGCAGAAAAAATATCCTCCATCACAAAATACACACATTGCAGTTGAGTCAGAAGCTGCTACCAAAAATCTAGGGACAAAGTGTACTCTGTGTTGTGGTCCTTTTATGAATATTATCATGAAAGTGCCTGGGATGTAATTTATAAAAGATGTCTGTGTTGAGTATTCTACTAGATCACGGTCAAATAAGTGGACATCAGACTAAGATGTACTTCCAGGGTACATGCATGAGTAAGTGATTGAATGAGGACATTTTACATGGACAAATAGGAGGTTCCACTAAGGATGTGTCAGTTCTCAAGATCTACAGCTGGAAATCATATAAACCATGAGAATCAGCTAGTGATCTTCATGTTCACTACTCTATTTGATAAACTGTTCTGGGGTACATCTGCATCAATTTTTTCTACCAACATTTTGATATAATACAAAGGGAAAGGCACCAACCAGGAAGAAAAGTCAACATCGGGTTTCTCTTAAAAGGCAAAACAGGCTTATTGTCAAAGCTACAGAAATGTGTGCTTGTTTTCCATTCATCAAATCAGAGTTTAAAGGTAAAAGGGATGCTTAAATAGACTATTCCCAGCCTCTGTGTCAGTCCATTGCACTTCATACAGCTGTCACTGCCTTGAGCCAGATGTTTCCTAAAGCTGTCACACAGTGACACTCTACAACAGCCCTGGCATACCCAGCTACACAGCAGATGTAATATTGGGAATAGGCATTAACGGGGAAGTTTAGAGTTGAGATAAAACCTAAGGTGACTGGTAGAAGAGCTGCTCTTCCTTTCCATCCCTGGATTCAGACTAGACTGAAATCTTCCATCCAGAGCTTTCAGGGCTTCATGAGCATCCAGGACCTGCCATACCCACCTTTCAGCCAGCAACTGTAAGACCACTGCTTGTCAGAAGAGTTCACAGCTAAATAGATGCTTTATATAAAAGTTGGGGGTACAGGAGTGGCAGGAACGGTGAAGTGTCTCATCCAGGGACAGGCAGGAAGCCATTAGCAGAGCTGGAAAAGGGCATGGATGTCCAATTCCAAAGACTGTGCTTTAAATATTTAACTACCTGACGTTTATCCCATTTGTTATTGATCACAGCATCTGGAATAAATAATGCTTTACACTTTGAAAATATCACTTCATATATCTTCATGACAGGTGTGTACAGTGGGTGGGTAACCGGCATTATCCCCAGTTTACCAAACTGGGACACTCAGGTATCACAGCAGGTAGGGACAAAACTGCCGAAAGATGCTCCTGCAGTGATTGGGTTAGGGAGAGCCTGAAAGCCAACAAATACCCACTGAAACCTCTCCGTGAACCTTGCAAATAGCAAAACATAGAGACTTAAATATAAAGCTATGGCTGCTTGAGGATAATTTACAAGAAGTAAGAGTGACTCTGGCTGGGCAGACCATTCACTAGGAACAGTTTAGCTAAATGACCTTCAGCAGGAAGAGGTGACTGGCGAGGTGGCTGGGCTGTGCTGAGCCTGGGAAGCAAAGTCCCAGCACATCAGGAACACCTGCACACCTTGCATGCCCATGCAGAGCCTCCAGCCTGCACCATCACTACCGACAGCACTACAATCTCACACAAATCCACATTAGGAGGAGAAAAAGGAAAGAGATTGGAAGTAATGGGGGACATATGAATCACATCTGCAAGTCTTTGTGTAATTTAGTTTTGAAATTTAAGATTTAAACTAAATTTATTACTTGGCCAAAAGTTATCCTAGCTTCTCTAGGCAGGTAGTAATAGGAAGAAATGTGATCTTTTTGATTAAGCCAGAACATTTACTGCCACTGCACATAATGTACCGTGGGGACATGGTGCTTTCTGCAATTTCTGCTACAACTGCAATATCTTACAGTAAACCTTCAAAAGTACAGCAGATACAGAGTCTCAAATCATCCTCATTAACTGCATTTATACAACAGAGCACCTATCTATTAAGGTGTTAAAGATACTTCCAGTAAAATAAATTAAGTCCTGATTCTGCTTCCAAACACTCAGTATAAATCTAGACAACTTGCCCTACTTCTGTAGCATTATTCCAAATTTAAATCTGTTCAACAAGGCACTCAAATACATGCCTTACTTGGGCACTTGAGTGTTTCCAGCAGCGTCATCAGGGCTGCTTACATAAGCTTTATATTCTCCAGTATCTTTGAAAATTTAAGCGTGTTCCAGGGACTAAAAACTGACCTCCAAGGCTAAAAACAACAGATTAGCAGAAAGTTGAAAGCTAATACAAAACCATTAATGAAAAACAAAAGGCACAAGAGTTTCAGAAGAAAAAACAAAAAAGACAACTTATAATGTTTAGAAAAGCAGTCGAATCCTGGGAGGAAAAAGGAGAGCTGAAGGGTGTGAACAGGCACCTTCATTTCAAATACTCCAGTATTTAGTCTGGCCTCAGGATCCCATCATATTAATGCTGCACAGAGAGAACCTGAGTCTCTGCCTCCTCAAAATCTTACACCCGAGATTTTCACACTTAAGATTTCCACTTATCTGTAACTACCTAAACATCCTACAAATTCCATCATTATCTGCAATCTACTATTAGGGAGAGTAAGGTGCAGGAAAGAGAAATAACTTACCTAAGGCCTTGTCATGCACTCAAACACTAGGAAACAAGACCTGGGTATCCTATTCTACTGCCATAAATAGGGAAAAATCTAGACATGTTTATCAATAAGTTTTTGGGGTTTTGTTTGCCGTTCAAGCTCATGCAGGATATTGGAATTTCCTGTTCCCGTCAACCTGAAATGCCTTCGAGGTCACAACTGGTCAGCTGGAAGCTGAATGCACACAAGGAAAAGATTAACTCAGCCTAAACTTATAAGTTTACTTTAGGATCATCTTTATGGTCCAGGTAATTCCCAGCTCAGCCAATGCAGGATGCTTAAGTCATATTGTAATACACATCATAAATCTTAACTTAGAACTAAGTGGGAAGCTATCGAGTCCTGACAAATGGTGCTGTAAGAAGCCACTTCAGAGATCTGTGCAAGCCCAGGGAAAAGATCTGTCTGGCTGTGGGCTCATCAGGTTGCCCAAAGCAGACACATGGATAGTTGTCTTGCTGTCTGCAGGCAGGTCTTTGCCCACCTTCTCCCACACCACACTTTGGACCACACACCTGATGCACATGTTGATCTCTTCCCTGAATAATTATCCCACTAATTAAGCTGGATGCTGCTTAATTCAGCCAGCTTGTAAACACCGCATTCATTATTCATACTTTTCCAGATCTGAGGGAACTGAAGGGAAGTGAAAACAAAGCGCCTCACAGAATTTAACACGCACCCCACTAGTCTGCACAGACCCAATTGCAGATGTGGGAAGAAATAGCGGCCGATCACCCACCAGGAGGACTTGGGGGTCTTCCTATAGAGTGGCCGCAGTCAACAGACATGGGGACAACGCTTCAACGGGACAAGGGGAAGAAGAAATAGGCACAGCATTCCAGGTGGTTGCTGCTGATTCCCCCACCTCCTTTCCCAAAGCACAGCAGATGCTGCCTGCAGAGCAGCTGCCAACCCCCAGCTGTTGTGCTGTTGAGCTCCAGCACGCCTGTGGTGCTCCTGTGTTGGAGCTCAAGGGCTGGATTCCTGGCTCCCAGCTGCCCAATGGCTCAGAGAATTGGAAGGAAATATTATACTCTCCCACCTGCATGTGCATTAGTCACAAGCCAGAGCAGCATCCAAGCCTTTGTGTTTGCATCGTCCCACCCCCTGGGGAAGGATGAGAACTGCTTGAGGCTCTAAAGAAAATGGCAACCCAGCCATTTGGCTTGGCTGCACACAAAGAGCCTTGCCTTGGCAATGGATTAGATTGGGCATCTCAACAGGGCTCCATCTTTATCTTCTTTTTCTTTAGAGGTTGCTGAAATAAAATGCTAATAGATCAGTGCAAGGATAGAACATGGAAACAGCCAAACATAACCACAGAATGGAGTGAGAGAGATCAAAAGTGGAAAGGACCTATTGGGTTTGCAGCTGGACACACATTTTCAGAGACTGTTTCTATTTGATGCAAAGGCATTTAGAAATTGCGTTGAATACAGTGAGGCAGAAAAATCCAAAAGCTGAGCTGGATTTACCTGTAGCAGTGATATTTTATTTCAGTTTTCCTGAGTAGTTTGACTCTCCCCTCACTGGACCACACAAAATAAATGAAAGTTGCTGTGGGAGCACTTATGTTCTCTCCATCCCTACAGCTGGTCTCCCTCAGTCAAAATGGGGCTCCACGTCTGCATTTTCCTGCTCCCAGAGGACTCCTCATACTCGACTGCAGGCTCTTCTCAAGAGCAGCTGTCTGCTCCTCTCTGGACAGCAGTGTTCGCTGAAAGAAAGCCAGGAGGGTAATTTTCACCCAGTGACAAGACCTCTTACAAAAGTGAATTGACTTCTGTCACTGGCCCAGGTTGCCCAGAGAGGTGGTGGATGCCCCATCCCTGGAGACATCCCAGGCCAGGCTGGACGGGGCTCTGAGCAACCTGAGCTGGTGAAGATGTCCCTGCTCATGGCAGGGGGCTGGACTGGATGAGCTTGGAAGGTCCCTTCCAACCCAAACTGTTCTATGATTCTATGATTTTCTCTGTAATACACACTTCGGGCTTGTTTTAGATTTCTCTGATCAAGTAGAGACCTGAAAGCAGCTGTCTCATGTCACCTCGAGCTTGGTTTGTTTCCATCTCCTTGCTTTCCTTTTTATTTATTTATTATTATTTGTTTTTAAAAGGGGGATCTCCAAGCAAAATTATCTGTTTCAGGTTGAACAAAACATCTATTTAAATCTAAATGAAAGTTTTTAAACATACAGGGAAAACAGCTTATTTTAGGTTGGCAACCCCAAAAAAAACACAATTACACTGCCCTAATCTGATCAATGCAAAGACACTGTCAAGATTTTTCACTGCAGTACCTAATCACTGTAACTAGACAGTAAAATTTCTGACTGTACAAGCATGACTTCTCTCATGCTTTCCCAAACTTTTAATCAAGTAGTCATTTTTCTCTCTCCATAGGCATCAATAAAGGAGGCTTTTTTGAATGACCATGAGGATTATTCATGGTAAATATTTTTAATAAGTGTGGCTATGTTCAGAAATTACATTTTCACATCTATGCATGCACACTCTATTATTGCTTTTAAAAGAGCTTACTAAATAGTTCTAGACAAAATCCCAAATTCAGGGCTGTTTGGGAACCATTCATATTTGCCTTATTTCTGACTAAGCTATTTGACACTGTTCTCAGTTTGTAATTGGACAATTGGAACATCATTTTTCATATTGAGAAATAACAAATATTAAAAAAAAAAACAGATCCAAGTATCAGCATTCAGCCAACTATTCACATGGATTAAGTGAACATCTGATTTTCATTAATAAGTGGCAATAGTTTGTATATTTGTAAACCACATAATAAGATTCCATAAATAATATTAAGTAGATTTTAGTCTTCAGAGCCTGATATTCAAAATTAGGCTTTCCAACAGTGTGCCTCTCTCCTCAGGAGTTTGGCTTGTCTTGTTGACTAGTGATGCCATGTAGGAGATAGGATATCAACAGTGGGATTATCAGGCATAACTTTTCCATTATTCACATATGTAAAAATCCACATTCCTTCAAATGTGCTATGTCAAACTTGACATTATGACTATCAGCTTCATTTGTCTTTATAAAGAAAAACTCTCTCTAAATGATGGCAGATTTATGCAAAACCCTAGATTACAAAGATCAAGAAATTTTCAGAGGGTGTCAGGTATTGTAAGAGTAGAAGTAGCTTGATATTGTGGACATAGCTTGTTGCAAAGATGGCATAAATAGATGAGCAACTTCAAATAATAAGAGGAAATCAGGCTATAAAGTGTACTTACATGAAGGGAAATAAACTGATACAAAAGGCAGTGCAGCTCTCAGCACAGACAGATAAACTCGGAGAGATAACAAAACCAGGCAGGCACAGAAGGGTGGGAAAACCAACAGAAAGTGTGAAGAAACAAGAGTCCTTCGGGCTACAAGATAAACTGTGAAAAAACACACCGAATTCACATTTCAGAAATACATAAGCTGCTTAGCCTGTGTCCTTTGCAAAAGTAAGAGAAGCAGACAGGCAGGTCTGTGAAGGTGCAGAGGACCATGGGGAAGGACTGAAATAACGAATGGCACATTCACGGAGGCACCTACATCCCCAAGAAATGATGCACCAACACTAATCACATACAACATCAGTGACAAATACTGTATCTCCCTTCCAACAGCATCAAAGCCTCAAATCTGTAGAAACATTAGATTTAGCTTTTTCACCCTTAAGTTCCAGAACTGGAAACACTGTTGTTTTCATAGAGTGAAACACTCTAAAATGCCTTAGTGGGTGAAGAACAAGATTTAGCTGGGACTTCAGATGGGCAGGACTGGGGAAAGCTGTCCCCCTATAAATGACATGAGTTAGTTATCTCCCATCTTTCAGTCTTTGTGTTTGCAAAGGGCTTCTACCTCACCATCCTACTGGCAGGAGATAAACAGTGCAAGGAGGAGGCACAAGATGTTTTCTTTATTATGGGGAAGCAGAAGATGCTTTATGCCCCAGCTGCTGAAGGATTTCTGCACAGGCACTGTGCTCTACACAAAAAGCATCTGGAGGAAGCATGTGGTCAGGAACCCTTGGGTTTTCCTACAAATGATCCTCCTTCATTAGGATCCAAGGAAAAAGAACTGACAGAATGCAAATATTCAACTGCAAAAATGCAAACAGCAGAATTCTATCTTTTTTTTCCAAGCTGTTCACTAAGCACAGGAATGTGTTACAAGCTGGTCCCACTTCATCCATGGCCCTCCTGGACTAAGAGCAGCCCTGAGGAGAAGGACTTGGGGGTGCTGGTTGATGAGAAGCTCAACATAACCCAGCAATGCGTACTCACAGCCCAGAAAGCTAAGCGTGTCCTGGGCTGCACCAAAAGAAGTGCGACCAGTGGATCTAAGGGAGGTGATTCCTCCTCTCTGCTCTGCCTTGGTGAGATCCCAACTGGAGTCCTGGGTTCAGGTCTGGGGTCCCCAACATAAGAAGTACATGGATTTGTTGGAGAGAGTCCAGAGGAGGCCAGGAAGATGATGAGATGGCTGGAGTACCTCTGCTATGAGGACAGGCTGAGAGAGTGGTCATTGTTCAGCCTGGAGAAGGCTCTGAAGAGACCATATTGCAGCCCTTAAGTACCCAAAGCAGACCTAAAAGAAAGCTGGAGAGGGACTTTTTACAAGGGCATGTAGTGATGGCTTTAAACTGAGAGGGAGTAAGTTTAGACCAGATGTAAGGAAGAAATTATTCACCGTGAGGGTGGTGAGGCACTGGAACAGGCTGCCCAGAGAAGCTGTGGATGCCCCATCCCTGGAAGTGTTCAAGGCCAGGTTGGATGGGGCTTTGAGCAACCTGGTCTAGTGGAAGATGTCCCTGCCCGTGGCAGGGATGTTGGAACTAGATGATCTTTAGGGCCCCTTCCAACCCAAACCACGCTACGATTCTATGATTTCTCTTCTCTGAGGACATCCAGCACTGGGATGAGCAGCACAACAAACCCAACAAGGCAGCCGCCACCTCTCCCCCAGCCACAAAATGCAGCCCGCAGGCAGTTGCTGCCTGCAAATAACACAGCTCTGCCGAGGCCGCCTGCAGCCCCGCGGGGGACTTAACAGCCTTCAGTGCTGTGTCACACGTAGTGAATCAAATTGGTTCCATGGGAAAATGGTTTCAAAGATGCCTAAAATGTGACTTGTCTGTTAGATTGCAAATTCTTTAGGGGAAAAATAAAAATCATGTTTTTTAAGGGCTTGGAAAGCGTCTTGTGTGTGGCAGGTGCTGCTGTGAATAAATGACAAGCTCCATCAGACCGAATGACTTGCAGGTTCCTCCTGTCCGGGTGGCACCTCAGCTAATGATGCCTGTGTACCCCATTACCCCTCCCCAGAGCCAGCTGCTCCCCACACCTGCAAAATCTGGGGAGAAAACAGTTCCCTTCCAGATTTCATGTCTGACTGGGGCAGGATGACTCCTGCTTCTGCTGCCCTAAAGGAAACTACACCTGACAGGAGCTGAGCCTTCGAATCAAGTAGGATTATCAACACTATGCATTTGTTTTTTTACCCCCAGAAGTTAAACTTTGCACAGTTTGAAGCAACTCTGGCAGAAGATGACAACAGCTGAAGGAGTCCGGCTAGAAATTGTGTTACCTCTTGATCCATCACTTCCACGTAGCAGCTCTGTGTGCAGACTCCCGCTTGTTTGAAGGTAGTTGGGATGGCTTCAGGCTTTTGGCTTTTTATGTGAGCATATTTTCACGCTTTGATATCTTCTCTGACATGACTTTTGATCTGGCAGAGGTGATGCTGACACTTTTTTCACTGGGAATATTTTATTTGTGTACAGTGCTGCTAGAGCATTGCTCTTTCACGAAGACACAGCCTAATAAATGCGATGAAAAGCAAGACCTCTTCTAACTACAATCAGGGTGCCTGCCCTGGTCTGGACCAAGGGATCATGGCTTGGCAGCACTCAGGGACCATCAGACGTGATCCAGGGGGATTTGTGCAGTGAGAAAAGCACTTTGGAACAGCCAGATTATTCCCCTCCAAAAAAGAGATGATGTTTGAAGCCAACAGACTGGCAAGTTTTGAGAAAAGTGAAGAAACCCTGGTGGAAAGTCTGCATTTTGCTGTCCCTGCCAGGGTAAAGCAGCACAGGGAATGAGGGTCACCAGCCAAGGAATGCTATGTGCCTCCGGGAACCCCCTGCTGAAGGACTTTCAGCTAATTGAGAAAGTCAAACATCCATATTCCTGCTAAAAAAGAGGCTGCTCTACCTTCATCAAGCATTTTAGCTACAAAGGGAATTGTTCATAAAGGCAGAATGAATTAAAGGACGTACTATTTAATGGGCCAGATTGATGTGCACACTGATGAGAAATCCCTCAAATCGACTAAATGTCTGTTTTGGCTGAAATAGGTTTGTTGTTTTTTTTTTTTTTTCTCTTCCCAATGTTATCTGTGATTTTTGTGCTTTGTAAGCCATGTCCTCTGCTGCAACCTCAGCCAGAATTGACACTACCAAAAATAAGGTATACATTAAAAAAAAAAAAGACAAAACCACTATATGCCTTAATTTATACCATTCTAAGGCCCATTGAAGCAAATGAATTTTGTGCTAATGTAAGTCTCATCCCACCTAAGATAAATCCCAGCCTGA
This sequence comes from Columba livia, assembly GCF_036013475.1. NCBI lineage: Eukaryota > Metazoa > Chordata > Aves > Columbiformes > Columbidae > Columba > Columba livia. Next base: position 154,912,947 of record NC_088603.1, on the reverse strand, counting down.
TTGCAGCCTGCCTGCACACACTTTAAGGACCCACTGGGCACAGTGTAAATTATACCAACTATTTACCAACACAGCTGACCTCTGCACTAACCAGAGGAGAGAAACAGGAGAAATTGGACTGCACACCATCATTTTCCTTTCCTAAACTGATGAGGTAGTCTTTTTCTTTGTGCGTATGTAATGGCATTGAAGGCACAGCAGCTTGGAGCTCACAGGCATTACAAAGAGCTAAACAAATCTGGGTTTATACTAAAGCAACTTTTCCAGTTGGTGTAGTTACCCACATGCAAGGCTCTGTCTTCCACCAGAGTAACTGAAGGAAAACTATCCAACCAAACTAAACCATTTCAGTGCAGAGCAGTTGTAAAATCTTGTTTGCATGAAGCTGCTCAGAAAAGTTGATCTGAATTTTCAAGTGGATTGGTTAAACTGCGTTAATTAAAGCCCTTTGTGGGAACTGTCAGAAGGAAAGTGGCTTTGATTTGATTTGGTTTACTTCTCTTCCAAGGCTAAGTCATATTACAGCCACTTTAATTGTGAAATGGGAGGTTTAATGCAATTTAGCTAATTCACTTTAAACTCCTGCTTTTAGTTAATTTAAATCAACTTTCCTGATTGTCCCTGTATAGACAAGACCAAGGAAAAGCACAGACCACTTAAATAGAAACACCTAAGGGTAACTTAGAAAAGAACCCAGATATTTCACAAGCACATCCAGGACGTTACTATCTTCGTCACCAACAAGCTTTGGGAATTGCAGGTAACAATGTCAAGGTCCAAGGAGAGACACTGAGAAACAGATTCTCAGTGCTGAGCTATTCATCAGAGACAGGATGGCCAGTCCTGAACAAAAACATTACTCCAGTCTAAAATAACAGATGACAAGTTAAGAAAATACCTCTCAGACCTCAGAAAAAAATAGGGCTTGGGCTATGGAGGGGGAAGAAGAGAGCTGCCTGAATATGTGAAAGAAGGAAAGTTTATTTATGTATTTGGTAACAATTCCTGCATCCTTTCTCTCTCCTGAGCCAGAAGGCACAAACAATATTGGTAAAATGTTGTGGAGGACACCTGGTCTTCTTTGCCCTGGAAGCATCATGCAGACCTGTTTCAGGCACTGGCACAAGCTAATAGTCATGCAGCAGCCTGAAGCTCAGAGGTTTGGGACATGGAGGCACACGGGTGACAGCATGGTGTCAGCCCCAGCTCTGCAGGATCAGCACTGAGCAAAGAGTCGATCTTGGGCTGCATCAAAAGGAGTGTGGCCAGCAGGTCCAGGGAGGTGATTCTGCCCCTCTGCTCCTCTCTGGTGAGACCCCACCTGGAGTCCTGTGTCCAGCTCAGTACAGAAAAGACATGAACCTGTTGGAGAGGGTCCAGAGGAGACCACAAAAACAATCAAAGTGATGGAACAGCTCTGTTGTGAGGACAAGCTGAGAGAGATGGAGTTGTTCAGCCTGGAGAAGAGAAGGCTCTGGAGACACCCTATTGCAGCCTTTCTGTACTTAAGCATCTAAGAAAGATGGGGACAGTCTTTTTAGAAGAGTGCATTGTGACAGGACAAGGGGTAATGGTTTTAAACTAGAAGAGAGGAGACTCAGTTCAGACATGAGGAAGAATTTTTTTTACACTGAGGGTGGTGAAACACTGGCCCAGGTTGCTCAGAGAGGTGGTAGATGCCCCATCCCTGGAGACATTAAAGGTCAGGCTGGACGGAGCTCTGAGCAACCTGATCTGGGTGAAGATGTCCCTGCTCATGGCAGGGGGTTGGATTAGATGAGCTTTGAAGGTCCCTTCCAACCCAAACCATTCTATGATTCTATGATCTGCCAGACCATCTCAAAGTGTTATCTATGAATTTAAGAATTCAGGGTGAATCTTTGAAAACTGTCTATTTCTACAAGTGCAATTTGCTTTCATAAGACTTCAATGCCTATGAAAATCTACACCCTTTTTGCACCATATTTTTAAAAGCTCATAGACTGGCCTGAAGCAATAGTGCTGCAGACAGGTAACGTTACAACGAGATGTGTTTACAGTGACAGGGTCGTCCCCTGCACCAGATGAATTATTAGAGTAGAGATCTGCCACATTAAACAGGAGGGAGTACAAGACAGGCTTCTTGTGGTGTGGAGATCCGTTTTAGTATTGAATCAGACTCCAAATGGCAGCCTGAGTGAGAGCAGAGGTGGTGATTAGCAGGACTCTGTTTGGGGATGGTTGTATGCATGACTGAGCGTGAATGGCCCGATTACGAGTGGGTGTCGCTGCGCTCAAGGGAGCGAGCGGGCAGAGCTGAGGTAGCAATGATTAGCTGCCACGCAAGGTAAATTATTGTCTCCTGTGATGCTAAAGATATGCCGTACTTAATAGTTCATTGGCTAAATGCATTGAAATGGTTGATATTGCCGCTGCCGGAAACATTCATTCACGTAATTAGTTTACCTTCCTAGTTTAAGCCAAATGGAAAATCCCCCTCTAAAGCATTCTTAAGCCGCTGCTGTGCCAGTGTTGATCAGCATAGTCCTTTCGACTTTGCAAAGTTGCCCAGTTTTCCCCAGGAGGACATGAGGTCCTTTAATCCCCTACCTTATTGCAATGCCTAATCACAAGGATGCTCTGCACTTTTCTCTGGATGATCTGACCTCAAGATTTGTAACAGCAGCTGCTGAAATTAATGGAAAATGAGCTGTCATGTGACAGGGTTGTTACCCGTCAGTGATCTTAATTCCAGGTGTGTGACAGGGAGGACAGGAGATGACTCATCCCTTGTCAGAAATCCTCTTTGTCACAGATTTGCGGTTATACCTTTTTACAGAGGAACCTGAACTACTTGCCTGTAATAAATGATCTTCAGGTGACTTCCTCTCCCTTTCCTGGGAGTCATGAATATTTGACTTAACAAATTAATCTTTTCACTCCCTTCATAGGAAGACAGATACCTTTATATATGGAGTGCATGAGGACAAAGAATAAAAAAAACAGACCACAAAGGTAGGTATCTGATTTTCAAGTAACTCTGTGCATCACAGGGGTTAGTCCAGACCCTCAACAGCAGTAGAATAATGCTATTTAAATCAGCAATGGCACCACTCCATCTCTTTCTGTCTCAATGGTCCTCTTTTGCAGGCAACAACACTCAGAGCCTAGACCTGGGTCTAAAATCAGCACTGACCCAAGCAATTTCAGCATAATGGATCCTGTCATCATCCTCCAGTGGAGTTTAGGAGGGAAGCTGGACTTTCTATCCCATTAAACTGAAAAATTATCTCTCTTTATAAAGCACCTGAAGTGTCAGGGCTAAGAAGGAGAGAATCCTCCAAGATCTCAACATCAGTTTAACCACATCATCAAACTTAGCATAATTTACTGTTTCTCCAAGGTGGTGCCCAGCCAGGCATGCTGCCTTCTAGAGACTCTGTTTGCAGGGAAGAGCTTGGATTTGGAATGGCTCTCTTAATGCACAGGCACATGGCTTTGTGGGGAGAGGACCCTGATATGAATGTTTCTTGTTAATATCATGTTCTGTCACCTGCACGTCAAGGAAGTATAACACAGTACTCAGGGGTGGTGCCAGCATTTTGCTGTTGCCATGTTATTCTACTTGTTCTTTTGTTTGAGTCTTTTTGTTTGAGTCTTTTTGCTAAGACTTCAGCAGCAGGGCTGGGTTCTGGAAAGGGCTGTGTGGATGCTCATAGTCCTCCTTGTGCGGTGTTACATCCTGTGAAGAGTTCAATAAGTACAGGCAGCACTTAAATTTCCACACACCACTTACAGTCATCCCCGGAAGGCCAATTCTGCTGCAGTCCACAGCAGGATGCCAGGGCCTTGAGTCTCATCCGTCTGCTTGTATTTGCTTCTGAATTCTTTACTTCTTGACCTATCAGATGAGTTATTGAGCTCTGCAATTAATTTTTCATTCATCTTCTTCTTTACTGACTCATTTAGCAAACAAATGCTTCTTGACCTCTTGGGCTCTGAGATGCAACGTCCAGCTCAGTGTGGTGGAAAGTGTGAATCTGCTGCCTTTGGAAACCCTGCAAGTCAATAGCAGGGAACAGTTGTCCCCTGGATATTTTGTTCCTGTTCCACTCCAGTGCTTGCTCATGTAAGAAAGTAATTTTTGGCCTATATTCATGAAAGAACGAAAAAACAGCACACCCATTTCCTATCTTTCAGCAGACTTCCCACAGATTGTAGGAAGAGGGTTGGTGGGGAGCCTGGGGCTTCCTGGCATGGAACACAGCGGGTGATCAGACCATTGGTGGAGTCAGGTGGCTGCTGTGCCCCAAAACACACCCAAACTGCTGAGTGCCACTGCCCACCTCTTGCTGATGTCCCTCCTGCACCAAACTGCACGACACCTAGGGCTAACCACACAGTGCAAACGTGAGGGGCAGCCTCTCACTGCTGTTTCTCTGCATTTTCTAGGCAGGAATGAGAAAAATAATGAGAGATTCGTACAAACAGGGCTTTACTGTGTACACCAAATGTCCGGATGGAGTGGCACACCCAACGCTTCCATGCTGAGCTGCCAGCATGTCCTCAAAAGTGTATCTCATCGCCACTGGCTATGTGTGATCACAAGGTGGCTATTTTAATCACAGAGAAGCCAACCTGCCTTTTTTTTCCAGCATTTCTAATGCAGAGCAGCACTGTTCTGTTGTCCATCTGCAGCTGAAGGGGAATGCCTTGTGGGAGACAGAGTTATGGGGCTTCTGAAATCCTTCTTTTGCCATTCCCTTTTGTTTCATGTTCTTTGTTCAGTGAGAAACGCAGGGCAGGGGCTCCGGCCTTATGTGAAGAAAAGCAGTTTTGCTATCAGGTAGTGGAAGTTGATACCCAAATGGAAAATTGGAATGAGGGTGAAAGATTGGAGTGTGTTTCCAAAAACTGAAAAAGGACATGTGCCAAGAGCTACGGAAAGGTGAGTCCTTTCAGTCAAAGAGGTCTATCTGGAAGAACCTGCCAATGGGGACTCTTTAGCTAAGATACCAAGGCTTATGCAACACTGATGCAAAAGGAAAGGCCTCAAAACGTTTCCCCCAAAGTGACAACACAAACCAAGAAGCAGCAGTCAATGGGTTTATTAAGCTCAAACTTCATTTTGAGATGAGTTTCACACCGAGATGCTAGGTGGTGCAGCGCTCCCCTTCTCCACAGCTATGGGGAGCTTACAGCTGCTACAGGATCATGACAGGGTACAAGGATGGTTCGTGGTGTGGAGATCCATTTGTCCGCAGCTACAGGGAGCTTCCAGCAGCCTGTAGGACCATGATAGGGTACAGACTAGGGCTATGTGTGTTTCTTTATCTTTAGACCAATGTCCCTGTAGAAAGTTGCAACATTTTCTAGCTGACTAGTAGAAGAAGGAGAGGAGAGGTGACTGCAATGATCCAGTCAGGTCCCTGTCTGGTGATGTAGCTGTCAAAGGCAGGAGCATCAAAGAACAGAGCAGACACCCCCATTGCCACAAGAAGCCCCTGCTTCTCTGCCCAATCTCTCCCAGCCTCACATCAAGGCTGCCCATCCCATAGGCATGTCTCCTGTCCATATGTCCTGTCCATCAGGGAGACAACCATCCTGAGCCAACCACGTCACCAACCCCATCCACCAACCACCAGTGATTTCCCTGCTGTGATCTTGATGCCAGGAGTTCATGTCTTGCCCAGCCCTTGGATACGTGGGCAAAAAGGATGCACGACTTCTTCACCATGGCTGGAGGGAGCTTTCAGCTCCCTGTAAGAACATAACAGGGTATAGGTTGGGGATATCTTATCTGTCCTGTAGTCTCTGGTTGAGTGTTGTAGAAGGGAGAAGACAGGAGTGTGCCATGGCCTGCCCATGTCCCTATCCAGGAATCCAGCTGTAATAAGAGAAGCAACAGAGGAGGAGCAGCCACCTTCAGTTACCTTGGGCAGCCCCAGCCCCCTGTCCCCTGCCCTCCCCTCTCAACCCTTGGTCACCTGGCTTCTTGTCTGCCAGTCTGGTGTGGAGCAGCCCTTTTCATACCCATCCTGGGCCACCCATGTCATCAACCCAACCTGTCACACAGCCACCACCAATGTTCCGTCTGCTGTGACACAGCCATGACATCAACAGGGAGGGTTCTAGGAGCTGGTGGCTGCCATGACATCACTAGGGCTGAATCTAGTGCTGCATCACTGTGATATGGCTGTTACCTTGCACCATTCAGGCAAGAAGAAACAATTAAATAAAAATTAATTAATTAACTAATTAAATTAACTAAATAGCAGCTGGCAATACAGGGTTGGGAAATTAGGTAGTTGTAGCAGCTATTTAAGGAACAGGACCACAGCAAAGGTTAGAAAATAATTAAAAGCAGAAAGTCCTACCCACTTCCCAGTTTTAAAGATTTGTGTGGTACTTGCTGCTGAGATTTGTGGGTTTGAAAACTAAATTCTGGAAGAAAAATGGTTGTCAAGTTGACTGAAGGTCATGTTTCACACTGTTGGAATTTGAAAGATGTCCAGTGCCAAACCCTACATCTGTAAATGTCTGACAGTGCTGAACATGGTTCAGCGTAAACTGCAAGACAACCCAAAGGTCTTGCCAGGGACTGTCCTGTGCTACATGCTTCAGTTGGGCACCAGAATGAAATACATGAATTAACTTCCATCTCCTTGGTTCATTGTGGGCTATTACATACAACATCTGTAAGTGATATGACCAGAGGCAGTTGGCACAAAATGAAACACAGGAGGTTACCTCTGAACATCAGAAAATGCTTTTTTTCACTGTGAGAGTGACCGAGCAGTGGCACAGGTTGCCCAGCATGGTTGTGGAGTCTCTCTTCTTCTGAAATTCAAAAGCCATTTGGACACAGTCCTGGGCAACTGGGTCTAGGTGATCCTACCTGAGCAAGGGGATTGGACCAGATGACCTCCACAGGTCCCATCCAACCTCAACCGGTCTGCTATTCTGTGATTGAGGTTCACGAAGATTTATTGCAAATCAGTTGACATGCAGTCACTGCTTAATCCCCATTGACCTTCTTTCAAGTTTGGCCCAAAGACAGATACTACAGTAGCTGATACAGTCAGTTTGCACGATGCCACAGCTAGTGACCTACCACGGTGAGCAATCAGGGGCCACATCCTCTGTGTGCAAACTCTGACCTTCCTTTGGAGAACAGCAAAATGGTAGATAATTTACAGTTATCATTGGTGACGGGTCATGAGCAGTGTTCCTCAAGGTGCAATTCTAGGGTCAGTTCTGTTCAATATGTTTATCAATGATCTGGACACAGGAGCTGAGTGCACCATCAGTGATGGTACCAAACCAGAAGGTGCTGTTGACTCTCTTGAGGGACAGGAGGCCTTGTAGAGGGATCTAGATAGACTGGAGCACTGGACAGTTACTGATGGGATGAAATTTAACAAGTCCAAGTGCTAGATTCTGCACTTAGGATGGAGTAATGCTGGGCACAAGTACAAACTGGAAGAGGAGTGGCTGGGCGACAGCCTTGCAGAAAGGGATCTGGGGATACCCATTGACAGCAGCTCAGTACAAGTCAGCAGTGTGAGCCCTGGCAGCCGCGAGGGCAAACCCCATCCTGGGGGGCATCAAACCCAGCATGACCAGCTGGTCAAAAGAGGTGATTATCCTGCTGTATTCAGTGTTGTGCAGTCTCAACTTGAGCACTGTGTGCATTTCTGGGTCCCACATTTAAGAAGGATGTGAAGGTCCTTGAATGCATCTAGAGGAGGGCAACAAAGCTGGTAAAGAAATGTCCTGTGAGAAGCAGCTGAGGACTTGCGCTTGTCTGGTTTGGAGAAAATTAAGCTGAGGAGCAACTTCATTGCTCTCTACAGATTCCTGAGGAGGGGACATGGAGATCTTCTGAGATCTTCTTCCTGGGATCCAGGGATAGAACTCATGGGAATGGTTCAAAGTTGCACCAGGAGAGGTTCAGACTGGACATTAGGAAGTATTTGTTTACTGAGAAGATGGTCAGACACTGGAAAAGGCTTACTAGGGAGGTGTTCAGTGCCCCAGGCCTGTCGGTGTTTCAGAGGCATTTGGACAATGCCCTTAATAACATGCTTTAACTTGGTCAGTCTTGAAGTGGTCAGGCAGTTGGACTAGATGGTCGTTGTAGGTCCCTTTCAACTGAAAATGTCTGTTTTGTTATTCCATTCCATTCTATCAGATAATTTTTCAGGCAGTGGACCTGTTAGCTGTGCAGTCTTCAGCTGGAAGAGATCAAGATCCAAAAAGGCTCCCTAGTCCTATATATTTTGGGCTTAAACCAAGGAAGTTGTCTAAGGCAGCTCATCTGCTGCCTTCAGTAACCACATTGCCCTCGAGGAAAGCAGGTGTTTAGACATCAGTAGAGCTGCCGGGATGAGAGAGAACCAGACTGAACAGCTCTGAACAGTTTATTATCCTTTTCTGTGCCTGTGCACGAAAGAAGGTGCTGAAACGCTGTAGTCCTCTAGCGTTCTACTCTTTTCCTTTCGGTCTTTGCAGAGATAAGTGGTTCTGTGAGGTGCAAAGCTGTGACGACTCAAGCCTGCTGTGTTGCAGATGGAACGAGTAGCACTGGTGCCTGAGAGACCTTATGAGAGCTCCTGCCTGCATTTTCGGACACTCAGAGTCCATACATTTCAGCTAAAGTCCAGATAAGCATGTGGACTTTGCAATGCTCCTCTGACTCCAGAACAAGCTCTGAACTATTTAAAGCTTTTCTTGACTCATTATCTCTCATTTTCTCCTTTTACCCAGAAAATCTAACCCCTCTGTGAAGATACCATTGGAATTATCTCAGCAACTAAACACATACAATATAAGAAAAGGAGTAATTGCACCTTACCCAGGTTTACATGCTGCAGGCGGCGCTGCAGTTTCGAGATGACAGAGCAAGTCGATAGTAAATAAATCCTGGCTGCATTCTTTTTTTCACCTGTTTCCTCTATAATGAGTCCTTTGGAAATCTGGCACGGCTGGGACTTGAGTGGGGGGCTCTTTGGCTCCCTATTTAGCTGCTCCGTCATGAAACGTAGTAAGAGTCAGAAAAGTAACTGCATAAAAATGGCACCTAGGTGTTGTAAATATGTGTTCTCTGTGGGTCTCCTGAGGCATACGTGCCAAGTTTAAGGACCATTTGGTTTTTCTCTCTCTCTCTCTCTCTCCTGCAGCTAGGGATGTGCTAGCCATGTTGTGCTCAGCTCTCCTGCCTCTCCCACGGCACCACCAGTTAATGTCTGATTCCAGAAGCTTTGCAGTTGGCAATGTTTTAATAAGCAGAAAGAACACAGCTTGACTCTCAGGTAACAGGCTGAGCTAGCTGTGCTGGCAGTCAGAGAAAAAAACAGGGTATTGACTTGAAGACTGAGCGAATTTGGAATAGAAATTGCGGAGGAGGAATAAATGTGGCATACCAAGATGTCACTTTTACACTTTCCAGATGATAACTGCACTTTAAAGTGGAGAATCTCTGACAGAGACGTTGACGTCCTCTTTTAAGCATCCAACATCTATGCCCGTACTTGGTCCTCCTGCAAACCCCCTCCTTTTCCAGCTCTGTCTGACTCACATTGTGTATTCTTCACAAAATACATTGACACAGGCTTTGTTTGTGAGAGTTCCTCAAGTTTGCTTCCAAGTTAGAACCATCATTTTATAAGGAGGTGGGTTCAGAGAGAAGTTTGCGCTTGTTGGGCAAGGACATTGAAAAGGACTCACTATGGAGAGAAGTTGCAAGTTAAGTAGCACACATCTGACTGTGTTGCATTAAAAAAAGGTCCTGAAAACTCTTTTCTTGCCCCTCACTGCAATATCTTTCAGAGTAATCATGAAATCAGCATGCAAGAGAAGTTTATTTCATCCCTTTCTGCAAGACCATTTACCAAGGTATTTATTCCTGAGAAATTAGTAGATCAGCTGGAAATCTGTCAGTTGGCTGAGATATTTGGGATGTCACCAAGTGGTACCATAGAGGGCACAGATGCTTTCTGCAGGGCAAGGCCACATCTGTGTGTGTGACAGCAGCATGCCCACAGTGCCCTGGCACAGAGGGGAAGGGGAGCTGTGGCCAAAAGCAAGCCAAAGGCTAAAAGTAGCTCATGTCCTTTCAGGTGGTAGGATCAGCCCTTGCTAGCAGAGCCTGTGGCACTGAAATATCTAATTTATTTTCAGGAAAGGGTGAAAAAGGATTAAAAGCTGGAGATGAGGTTTTTTTCACTTTTCTGGAAGAGAGAGGCAGCTTGATAATAAGCTGCTTTCCCATCAGCAGCTCAGGGTGATGCACTTCCAAAAGCCATGTCCCTTGGGACAACACCCTTGGCAAGTGCAGTCGACCCCCTAGAAATCTTGTTAGAGTGTGAAAGCAAATGTCTGTGTGCAGACGATGCTAAAGCCTCTTTCGGAGGGCGAGGAGCTGACCCTGCTGGAGGGATGTTTCACCAGCTGACATGCACTGGGATGTTTCCACCTCCAGGAGAAAAAACAGACCCTGCTCCATCCCCTGCATTTGCTCCCAGAGGCGACCCCTGCCTTCCAGGGCTTCAGAGACATGTCCAAACAAGTGTCTCTAAAAGACATCAAATCACTGTTTCGTCAAGCCACGTTTGGCACCAAAGATCAAAATCAAGCCTACGTAAGAATCGCTAGAAATATGTGATTCAAGGAAAAGTCAAAAGCACAGTGAAAACAGTCATTTTATTTGCCTCTAAAAGGTATGTTTGCAGCCTGGTTATAATAGTCCTGGAGAACCAGAATGTGAAAATAACTACAAAGCAAGCTCCGAATATGATACTCCACTGTCCAGACCCTGCATAATGTAAACAGTGAATAAATGTTCCTAATGGAAAAAAGGTTAGTTATTTTAAAAATTTATTTTAATGGTTACTGTATTATTAATAATACATTTGGAGAACTATTTTCAGCTGTGTCCCTAGACCCAGTAAAATAATTACATGCTCCAGGACAGTAGTAAAAAGATGAGAAGCTACATATATCTTAGTGACCAGTTCTATAAATATGCTACTAAAAATTAGTAATCATTGTCATAGCTGGCTCAAGAGAGACTTGTTAACTAATTATAGATCAAGCTGTGCATTAAAATTAAAGCCATTTGCAAGATATTACAGCGAATGTAATGTTCCCAAGAGATAACAGATTGACAGTCTTGGAACCTCGAATGGCTGCACAACCTCTGCAGCTTGGTCAGTGCAAAACCAAGTTTTCAAACATTATTTCCCTGTCACGACTTAAATCAGACTGGGTAGAAATACTATCTGGGATGGGTCATTCCTTGGCCATGGGGTCTGTGACTTCTTGAGACACCACCAACTGGGGTGACCGTAAGTCTGGTGAGGCCTGGTCTGAGACCACCAGGACATTTTCACGTTTTAACTGCCACAGACTAGTCACCAGACTGAAAAAGCACTTTTTTCAGCCCGTCTTACTTGGGACCTCACCCAAAATAATGCCCAGCCAATTGAATTTCTTGATTTGAAGACCTTGTGACAGACGCATTAATCACAACACTAATTGCCCCAGTGAACTATTTAGATATTGTAAGATCTTGGCCATTACTGTCTTGTTCTGTGCTTTACACTACTTTGCCTGATGGGATTTCGGTCCATGATTAGTGGCATTGCTACAATATAAAACACAGAATCATACCAGAGGCGTTATGCTCCTCAAAGGTCTATTTCACAAATGCAAAGATTATTTCCTGATTTAATGCTGCCACAGTCAAGCAGATTTGATGGATTACACAGGTCTAATAAGAAGGTTTCATAAGTATTTTAAAATTGTGGAAAACTTGAGAAGAAGGAAAAAGAGAGTATATTCACAAGCACATCATACACAGAATTTCTAGGAACTTATCCTGGAACAAAATCTGAGTTTGAGTGTCTGACAGAGGTTAAAGCCCAGTGAGCACAGACAGGGAATCTTTATCATCTTGCACTGCAGCTCAGTCGCTGAAAATAAAAATAAAATAACAATAACGATAACGATAATAATAATAATAATAATAATAATAATAATAATAATAATAATAATAATAATAATAATAATAATAATAATAATAATAATAAATAATAATTAATAATAATTAATAATAATGATAATAATAATAATAATAACAACAATACATTTTAAAAGGCAATTGTTGAGGGTTTAGATTGCAGGGTGACAATAAAACCCTGGCAGATGTATTGTTAACCCCTCTTCCCCGCCCAGGTCCCCCTTTGCCCCTCCCTCTCCCCGCTTCCCACCAAGGACAGGCGATTGGGAGGAAAAGGACAGAGAGAAGAGAGTTGGAAAAATTAAAAATGTTTTACTGATGCTACTAATAAGAATAGAGAAAATAATATAAAATATACAAAACCAATCTTGAAAGTCTCAGCAACTGCAGAGCCGGCACCCAAAGTCCTGGATTGGACTCTCCAGCCAACTGGAGCTGGATTCAGTCTGTCACTAGACCTCAGTTCACAGGGACGACTAGCAAGGTCCTCTCCTAATGTCGGCCATAAGCAGAAGGGACGAAAAAGGAAAAGGGACGAAAAAGGAAAAGGGATGAGATCCTCGTGATCTCCTACTTTTATATGAAGTATTCACGTGAATGAAATGTTATACACAATTGGTCAGTTTCTTGGTCACCTGTTTCTCGTTGCCCCTCTCATGAGATGGCCATCCACGCTTATCAATAACTTCACATTCCATTGCTTTGTTTACCAAGACATGTATCTGGTTCTCCGGGAAAATGCAGCTAATATGAAGCTTTAGCTGATGGGCAAATTCACTAAAAGAGAAACTTGTTTTTTAACAAAACCAGGACAGCAATATACAGTGCAACCTTGAACATCAAAAGGACCAAACAGGCTGTCAGAGAGGAGTGGGTTACTTCCACTTGTTTGATCTTTTTGCTCTGGCTAAAATATTATTAATATTTTAGTATATTGACTGTTGCATACCTTTCTGGAGCCCATGCAATATAGATAAATCTGGATGCTCACTGATTGAGATTAACTGCAAGAGACGAGGCTGTAAAAAAATGGACAAAATATGGAGTGAAGCTAAGCCTTCTTTTTTATTTTTTTATTTTTAATTTGGATTAGATTTTCCATTTACCAACAGAGAACAGAGCATCTGGGTTCAAAGAAGCTGGTAGCTGGACTGCAGCATTTGATTACAAGTGACCTGCATCACTAGATGTTTTAATGTGCCCGAAAACTATTTTGATCCAACAGAAATTGGTTTACTGTATGCATTCACCAGTACACAAAGAAAATAAAAATTATGACTGAGCTAAAATTTAGCTCATTATTTGCAACTGTGACAATAATTATTGACCAGATTCTTGTAAAACTGTACAATTTAATTCTGCCATTATTAGCAGTCATTCTTCTGAGAAACATGTTGGAAACTGGTGTATGAGAAATGAAGCCTTAAAATGTAGAGTAATAGCACAGCCCAGTGGTATATCAAAGAATAAACCACCAATTGGAGATCTAGTGATCTGGACAATTTCATGTTGTATTTTATTAAAAAGTCTGGAAAATGTGAGGATGGGAAATTATCTCAGGGTCAGGTAGAAGAAATCTTTATTCACATCCCTTTTCTTTATCCAAAATCACTGAAAAACTGCTTCCAGTTATGCTGGCTATAAAGCCCAGCTGTCATTCTCATGCCATTTAATGCATAATGATTTAGGATTATTATTTGAAACTCTATTTAGAAAAATACTTTTATTTAGAATAATTCATGCTCTAAATTACATTATTTTTAAAATTCTATTGTTATAAAGAATTATTCTGTATCTCATTATTCCCTTACATACTTGCTCGGATCTGTTTTTATTCTCTTGTACAATTTGTATATACCCCAAGCAGTCATCTGAAATCTGTCTACACTGGCTTACATCCAGCTTTTTATTCCAGGAAATCACAGAATCACAGAATGGTTGTGGTTGGAAGGGACCTCTGGAGATCATCCAGTCCAACCCACCTGCTAAAGCAGGTTCACCAGAGCAGATCACACAGGAATGTGTCCAGGTGGGTTTGAATGTCTCCAGAGAAGGAGACTCCACAACCTCTCTGGGCAGCCTGTTCCAGGGCTCTGGCACCTCAAAGGAAAGAAGTTTCTCCTCATATTCAGAGGGAACCTCCTGTGCTTCAGTCTGTACCCATTGACCCTCATCCTGTTGCTGGGGGTCGGTGTCTGAGAAGAATATACACCCCTCATCACCACGCCTCAATTAGACCTGGGTGTCTCATACTGTGTTAACAGGAACATGTTGGATGAAAGGAGAGGCTCGTGGTTGTTGCATGGGCACCAGCCTGTACGCTGGAAGTTTCAAAAAGATGCACAGACTGATGCAGGGAACACTGTGGGGAGACATTTTGTCACACCAGTTGCAGCTCTGGTCCTCAGCTGTGCAACCTGAGGGTCTTCTTGAGACCCTTCTGGCCCACACATGCAGGTCTCCACCCATGAGCAGGAGGGGTTGTGAGGTGTGAGGATGTTGCATGCCCAAGTCTCATCCCATTAGGAACTCAGGATGCATTTGTGGGTGCCCTGAGACACAAGACAGGGAAGGGCTCTCCAGTTCTCATGAGCAGGGAGAAGGGTCCAAACAGGACACTTGGAAATAGAACCCATGCATGTTAGCACATGGAGAAGGCAAATACTTGACCAAGTCACCAAGAAAAACGGTGGAAAGTACTGTGCCTTAGGTCTGGCTCCCCAAAGCAAACAGAATATTTTAATTCAGGAAGCACTGCCCTTTCTCCTGGGATGGTGCTGAGCCCACCCCTCCACAGGAGACACTGCTCGGGCATTCAGATTGCAGTGAAACCAGCGGAGTCCAGAGCTGGGGTATGGACATGCCAGCTGGGAGGAAAGGGATGGGAACTCCTATTGTTAGTGAAAACGTTTGAAAGGAAAAAAAAGAAAACAAAAACCAAATCATGCAGTGATCAAACAAGGCAAAAACGCTGCCGGAGAAGTGGCAAATGAAAAACAATGAAAAAAGGTGTGTGAGGTACATCACTTGACCAGAAGTCAGGTCAAAGAGCCTGCATTGATAGCATAGCAAACACAGGTCCCCAGAAGCCAGACAGGCATAGATTTCCCTCTATTGACTAGAGGAAACAATGTACCTGTCCTAGATAATTCCCTAAATTAATTCTAGCAGAAGATGCTGCGGATAAGAGGTGACCTTGCATGCTTAGTCCATTTGTTAGACAGGGTATAGCTGATATAGCCAAGTCCTGCACACCACAAGTCTCTGAATCTGAATTTTAGCATTGTGTGTGGGTTACATGCATCAATTTGAATTTTGACCATCACTAGTCCAACAGGTAGCAAATAATGGGATTAAAATAACAATTAATAGTAAAGCTTAAAAAAAAAAAAAAAGGAAATAAAAAGAGCTGTATTCAGTGCTTTTAAATTTCAGTACAGTCCCAGGGAAAAATAAATGTAATCTGCTGGCATATTGTCCAGAAATAAATTAAAAAAAATTAAAAAGTACACTTCACTGGTAAGAAAGTGGATTTAAGGTTGCACGAAGAGACAGTCAAAGGAAAAGCTCAGCCCCACTCCGGGCTCTGGGTGCTGGCAGTTGAAAGCAGTGTTGGTTTCACAAGGTGTAACCTAAAGGCCACATGACACTGTCACTCTGAAAGAGGGTTTTCACACCGGAGTTGTGGTACAGTGCTAGCAAAGAGAGTCTCAGCTGGCCGTTATGCATGAGAAAGTCCCAGAGAGTGACCCAGCAGCTGGATAAATGAGTACATCAGAAATTATAACATCTCTTATGCCGGTGACAGTGACACAACTCCATGAGAGCTTCAGAAGGAGCAAAGTGTCAGAGAACAGCTGGACTATGAAGCCTGGATGGCTTCCAGTTGGTAAGCTGGATGTGGTTCCTGGTTTTGAAGGTTTGTGTGGATGTTTATCAGTGTTAGTGTTGCCATAACACTTAGAATCATAGAATCATAGAATCATCTCAGTTGGAAGAGACATTCAGGATCATCAAGTCCAACCATAACCTAACCTTAAATCTAGCACTAAACAATGTCCCTAAGAATGTTGTCTAAACGCCTTTCAAACACCTCCAGGGATGGTGACTCCACCACTTCCCTGGGCAGCCTGTTCCAATACATGACAACCCTTTTTAGGAAGAATTTTTTCCCAATATCCAATCTAAACCTCCCCTGGCACAACTTGAGGCCACTTCCTCTCGTCCTATTGCTTGTTACTCAGGAGAAGAGACCAACCCCCTCCACTCTACAATCTCTTTTCTGATAGTTGTAGACAGCTATAAGGTCTCACCTTAGCCTCCTTTTCTCCAAAGTGCAGTCCCTGGATGGTTTTGTTGTTAGGACAGAGGCAGCAGACAGCCATGAAGCAGCACTGTGGTGCACTGCCTCTGCATGGAGGTGAAGCCGTGTAGAACTGGAGTCCTTGCAGAGAGTTGCTTAGAAATCTGGACTGGAAGGCAATCAAAGACGAAAGTGCCTATTGTGGGGCTTCAGCTCCATGTAGCCATCTAAACCAGAGGCAAAGATGAAGGGAAGGAGTTCTTATCACACACATGTCCTTGGCAGCACAAGTTTCAGACTGTGTGAAGCTGCCATGTCATGTACATCCTTTCACTCATCTAGGGCCCGAATGCGGCCTTGCCCAAAACTCCAAAGTGTGGTTCCCAGTAATCCTGCTCTGTTACAACCAAATATCAAAGATGCCTAAATTTGGCGGGCCTTGCTGCTTGAGTTTACAATCCTCCAGGAGGCTGCAGTGACACTTCTGTACTGCTGAAAACTCCCCCAGGCCCAGCATGGCTCAACCGAACAACCTTTCAAAAGCAGGATCTCTTCCACCTATTTTCTCTCAGATGCAGGATCTGCTAGAAGAGGATCTCCGGCATGCATGTTCCCTGGGTGACAAAGGAGTGGCCTCAATAACAGAGAAAGTCCACAACTGTGGAGCTCAGCTCCATCGAGATGCTTCCCCGCAAGCCTCCATGTGCCACTGTGTGCTGCAATAGAGGACTTGCTCTGTCCTGAGTCTTCTCCTGTAGATCAGCTTTAGGCAAATGCATACTAACTAGGATACTTTTTGTGGCTGCCTGTTCATCAGATCTCACTTTCTCTTGTGCATCACGTTCTTACTCTAAGTCTCTGTGTCTGATTAGGGTCGATGTCGTCTCCTCTTTTGGCAGGGCACAGTGTGCTTCCTTGCTGGTCACTTTACCTTCTTCAGCCTTTCAGGTACCAAGCCTGTTTTTCTACCCATGTTTCCCTGCTTGGGTTTGTCTCTTTGACAGAACTTTACACCTGTGTAGTTGGTGCTCCAGAGCGGCTCTGCCCTCCTGGCTCTCCTGTTCAACAGGGGTCTGCAAACTCTTCAGTTGTCCATACAGCTTTCCCTCACTCTTGAATCCATGCCTGGACCCCGTGGTTTCTTCACTTGCTTCCCTGTAATCTTTTCCATGAGTTCTCTCAATCCTCCCTCTGGGCAAAGAAAACCCGCACCAGGAACTTCCTCATGTTCCACAATTCAAGTTCCCAGACACAGAATACAAGGATATCGTTCAAAATACAGTTCAGCTTCTCAGAGATCTAATCCCGATCTTTGGGTTTTGTTCCTTTTTCCTTTGTCCAGTCACTTAATCACAGGAAGGAAGATTATTTAATTCTATTCCTTGCCACATCCCTCATGAATTTCATTTTTTCCGTGTGCTTATATTACATCCCATTTTTTCCATCCTCTCTCAGCATCTGAATTATTATAATTTAAGGCTCGTAATGGTTTCAGATGGATAAAACACATCATTCACAAATGGCTTGGACTGTGCTTGATGTGTTTCCCTTCCTCACTCAGAAAGTGAAGAGTTTCAATAAAATGATGTCCTTTTTGCCTAATTTCCTGCTTTGACTTGGTCTGTTCACTCCCCTTGAAAGCAGAGTGAGTAAGTACTTGGGGACTATGTAATTCACTTATAATTGAAACAATAGACCATAAAGGCTCCTTGAGAGCAATTACATCTATCGAGCCAAAGAGTCAGTTGTGCATTTGCACTAAGTCCAAGTAGTAAAGTATATTTATGATTTTTTTTTAATGAAAGTTACTGCTCACTTAGTCTTTAGAGGCAGCACAATGCATCACAAGACAGAGAGAGGCTTAAATGTGAAGCTACATCAGCAGTGTGCGTGACTCGTCATGAAAAAGGAGTGCAATATGCTTTGCCTGGGCATGCTGCATCCAACTAAAGAGTTAGTACGTGTGTAATTAGATGCAGTCTGAGACATAATAGTTAATCTAAGAAAACTAAAGTAAAAGTTAAAGCAAATTTGAGAGCGTGGTGCTCAAGACTAGATAGTGAAAAGGAGAAAAACTGCATGTTACTAAAATTAGAAGTGCCTCAATTCTTTTGTTTGCCTTTATCCTCAACTACATCATAGGCTGACTCTGCTGACAGGCTTAGTCGAGGGCAGAAAAAAGCAATTAGACCGTATTAAGCCATCCATCCAAGAGAGATTCTGGACAAATCAAATCCTGTGCAAGGCACTGGACAACAAATGAAGAAGCCTGGGATCAGCTGCTAATTGTGTAAGAAACATGGTTGTGTGTGTAATCCTGGATTCGGCTGTGTCTGTGCCCTGCAACCCTCTGTGATCCTGGGCAAGACACTTAGCAGGGTAACAATACCCAAATGATGGTCTCCATAAAATGCTGGGTTTTTCTCCCCTTGCATTTTCAAGGTCACCAATAGGACACCTGCTCCTTCATTAGGCAGTACAGAGGCTCTAAACTCCATGGGGGCTTTGTACAGGTGTAGCAGCCCAACCCTACTGCAATATGTAGGAATTAACCTTAGGCTGAAGGGCTACATCACAAAATCACAGAATCCCAGAATGGTTGGGTCAGAAGGGACCTCTGGAGATCACCCAGTCCAACCCACCTGCTAAAGCAGGTTCACCAGAGCAGATCACACAGGAATGTGTCCAGGTGGGTTTGAATGTCTCCAGAGGAGACTCCACAACCTCTCTGGGCAGCCTGTTCCAGGCTCTGGCACCTCAAAGTGAAGAAGTTTCTCCTCATATTCAGGTGGAACCTCCCGTGCTTCAGTCTGTGCCCATTGCCTCTCATCCTGTTGTTGGGCACCACTGAAAGGAGTCCGGTCCCATCCTCTTGACACCCACCCTTGAGATATTTATAAACATCGATGAGATCCCCTCTCAGCTTCTCTTCTCCAGGCTGAACAGACCCAGCTCTCTCAGCCTTTCCTCATTAGAAAGATGCTCCAGACCCCTCATCATCTTTGTGCCCCTCCACTGGGCTGCCTCCAGTAATTCCTTGTCCTTCTTAAACTGGGCAAAGGAAAAAACATATTCAGGGCCTCACTGAGTTGGGGCCCAGCAGCTATGTGGTCTCACCAGCCTGGAGGTCCACCCAAGCCAGGTAGTTCCATGGGGTACCTGCAGATTAGTGCAGTAAGAGTTTTGCACTATCACAATTGTTCTGCTTCCAGCATCCAAGCCAGTGGCCCGTGTCTTCAGCACCATGTGGACACAGCAGCACATTTGGAGGCTGCTCAGATATCTCTGCTGCACCTCTACAGTGTGGCTTTGCAAGAAATATGTGCTTTATGTGCTTTATGTGATGAGGTTTGTTCTCTGCTCTGCAAAAGTGCTCTTTTCCACGGCGAGTGTTTCAGCTGCCTTTTAAAGCTAAGCATGCGTTAAACTGCTTTTCACAACAGAGATAATTGAGTGCATGTACAACATCTATCACAATAAAAGCCAAATCTCAGACAGATACTAGGACACTATCAAAGGCAAAAAAATAATAAATAAGAATTCACAATGTTTTCAGTCCAGCACTTTCTGCCCACACTAAATCCATTAGAGAAAATTCAAGTGTTTGTACAGCACCTAATTCTACAGAGTGAATGGGCACAACTGCAATACAAATAAAACCTACAGCTGTTACAACAATGCTGACATTTGTAGATTCTTCTCTCTTTTTTAAAACTGCCTTTCTTGCTTTCTAAAACCTCTCATATTTTTCTACTTCAAAAATTATCAAGTCATTAAAAAGAAAATTGAATGTTTTTTATAACAAATACCAAGTAACAGCTAATGTGCACGTCCAGGTTATAAAGCTGAGGTTTATAAAGGCAAAGCTGATAGATCGTCACTGTTACCACAACAGCAGGGAACCACCAGAACATAGTGCTCCACAAAAATGACCTACCGAGCAGTACTGAAAATAACAAGAAATTTCTTGGTAGGTCTGATTTTTTTCCCCTGTTACATCAATGAGCAGCAACCCTGGCTTTCTTCGTTTGCTTTTTTGGTTTGGTTGGTTTGTTTGGGGATTTTTCAGAGATGGAGAGGAGGTTGCTAGAAAACGTGGGGGCTTTTATCTGTGCCATTTTAATTTTTGTATTTCCCCTGAATTGCCAGCGAGAAAATACTATTTAAATACCAGTTTTACAACACTGATGACAATAAGAGACTATAACTTTCCTTTCATGACACCAGATATTCTTTAGGAAAAACACAGGCTTCTTACAGCCTTTTAGGGTTTCTCTCTGCTTTTTCACAGAATAACAGCAAATTCTAGAAACAGCAGACCACCTGCACCTCCAGCTTAGTTGAAAAAGGAATGGAGGTACTTAGCTCTTTGCCGGATTCAGGCCAGATTCTGTATTTACAGTGACATTTATTTAAAACTGATTAATGAGTTTGTGCTTAGAGAGCTAATGCTCAGGAAGAAAACCACCTGTCACCAAGCTGGGCACCTCATCCAAGCTCATGTGCCAGGTGGTCAACCTCATAGACCATTGGTTTCTGAATCATCCAAGCCATTACTTCTATAAGTATCCCTGGCACAACCATCCCTGGCTCCTCCAAGCTTCAGTACCCCTCCCTGTGCTGGTTGCTCCTTTGCAGGCATTCCCAGAAAGTTTGTGAACTTTAGCTAAGACACAGATCTGCCAAATTTTAAAAATAGTGAAATAAACTCTCAGAACCCATAATTTCTTAATTTGGAGTATGCATAAGGGGTCCCTCTTAGTTTCTCTATTGCACAGAGCTTAAGGTATCTCATACAGTTTTTGGGTAATTACCTCAAAGACATGTAAATGCCTCACTTTCAGTTCTTGAAGAGGTCCACTCATTACAGAACCACAGAATCATAGAATTGTTTGGGTTGGAAGGGACCTTAAAGGTCATCTAGTTCCAACACCCCAGCCACGGGCAGGGACACCTTCCACTAGACCAGGTTGCTCAAAGCCCCATCCAGCCTGGCCTTGAACACTTCCAGCGATGGGGCATCCACAGCTTCTCTGGGCAGCCTGTTCCAGTGCCTCACCACCCTCATGGTGAAAAATTTCTTCCTTATATCTAATCTAAATCTACCATTTTTCAGTTTAAAGGCATCACCCCTTATCCTATCACTACGTACCCTTGTAAAAAGTCCCTCTCCAGCTTTCTTGTAGGCCCCCTTAAGTACTGAAAAGCCACAATAAGGACTCCTTGGAGCCTTTTCTTCTCTAGGCTGAACAACCCCAACTCTCTTGATCTGTTCTTACAGGAGAGCTGTTCCAGCCCTCTGAACATCTTCACGGCCTGCTCTGGACTCTCTCCAACAGGTCTATGTGCTTTTTATGTTGGGGCCCCCAGAGCTGAACACAGGACTCCAGGTGGGGTCTCACCAAGCAGAGCAGAGGGGCAGAATCACCTCCCTTGACCTAATGGTCAGACTTTATAAGCTCAAGTATACAAAGCAAATTGGCTGCAAAAAAAGAGCGCAGTGAAATAGAACGCAGCTATTCCACATCCAGAATAGGAAGGAAAACACAGGTAAAATAATTTTAACAAGCTTTTTAAATGAAACAAATCTGGGATGCATTGCAACGAGCAAGAGTCTTCTACAGCTTGACTGGCTTTTCAATCCATGGGATAATGAAAATGTACCTGTGAAATCTGCAGGTGTGATGCTTCTGTGTCTGCCCTGAGCACCCACACGGCAGCACCTGTTTGCCCACCACTTACACACAGAGTGCACAACCTCCTGTGACTGAACAACAAATTGGGATCAGGGCAACTGAGGCGAAGCTTAAAGCCAACCACAAGATGCCACAAATGACTTGCCAAGGTCACAATGCCTTCTCTTCAGGCTTAAAGAAAGCTCAGGTTGAGAATGTCAAGTGCCTGTTGACCACAGCCCCACTTCTGCTGTCCTGCAGAGCACAGAGGGAGCAAGCACAAGAAGGTTCAGATTGGGGCAGTTCAGAAAATAGCAATGTTTGTTTTGAAAACTCCTGACTTCTTGGGCATGAGTTGGTAGGATTTTTCTTGGCTTTAAAAACACAGTTTCAAAACTTATCATGCCCAAAATGACTGTGCCAACAAATTAACGTAATCTCAGGCATGGGGGAGAACAGTTATCCAAAGTGGGAGGGTGGATGAGCTGAGAGATCTTAAAGAAGAATATCATGAAGGAGGAAATTGCTGCCCTTTCTTCTGTATATTGTTGTGATTGCTTTCTTGTGCTCTTACCTGTACTTCATGCTCATTTGAGAAAAGATATTAAAAAATATAACACAGCAAGAACAGGCAAACCCTGAAAATATAATATAGCTATCAGAGGAGGACTAGAATTAGGGAGAGAAAGGCTGTGCATTCACTTCTTATTGCCTTTTCTTTACGATGGTGAAATGGTGTGAGCTGCCTCTGTCCTTCAGGCCTCCTCCTGCATCTCCAGCCACCCACCTCTGCCTCACCAAGCTGCTCTGTGCTCATGAACCCTCCTCAGATAAACTGTTGCTGACCTGGCAGCTCCCACCTGAGAGTGTGGGACTGCAGAGAAAAACACTGTTTTTCTGTTCTCTCACCCTGCCTGGTCTCCTTGGCCTGTGGCCGTGGGTCTGGCCAGCTTCCAGAGAGTGAATGTGGTGATAAGGGAAGGCAGAAAGGATTTGGAAGGCACAGATATAGTGTTACACTGGGCACCAGCAAGGAAGGTGATGTTATTATCGTGATGCTGGTATGCGATACTGAAGGGTAACATGGTGCAAACTCAACTGTACAGTTGCAATTTATCCCAGCTCTTGGAAATGACTGAATTAAATGTTCAGTTAAAAAAAAATAAAATAAAAGTCTTTTGTAATAGTACCAATTTAAAAAAAAAAAAAAAAAGGAAAGTAATTTTTGTTTTAAAAATATTACCAATGCAAATTCAATAGAAAGTTTAAGAATATCCTAAGGGATAGGGACAACAAACAAAACCAAACCAAAACCTAAACCAAACCAAACCAAACCAAACCAAACCAAACCAAACCAACCCAACAAACAGACAAACAAAAACACACACAAAAAAAACAAAGCCACCTCCTGTTTGTGGCTGCTGGAAAGGTCTCCTGCCCTGCTGCAGATGAGACAGAAAGCAGGGGAATGGGCAGGCTCTTTTCTCAGGAACCGCAGTGCCGAGGAGAATTCAAACCGCACCAGTTCCTCACTCCAAGGTGCAAGGAAAGGTACCTACACACTCCAAAGATGCCCGCTGCCCTGACCTGGGCATTCATGGCCTTCCCAATAATGTTCCAGTATGTAATTATCCTCCTAATTGCTAAGTGCTGCCTAATGTCTAAGCAAGGTTGTTCTTAATGTATGACAAATGCCACTTTAGCCCTGTCCTTGGTCTGAGGAACAAATGGTGACTACCCCCTGTGTAGCACTGTTTGAAGCTCATTTCCACATCCACATTTGATGCTTAGTTATTATTCTAACAACCCCCTTTGGTCACCCTTTCTTGGTAGGTCATGCTGTCTAAATCTCTTAGTGCTCCTGTCGCTCTTGCCGAGCTCTCCTCTACATACAGAGATGTATGCATGCACATACACACACCTTCCTTATTGAAGTATGAGTGCCCAAAATGGGATGCACACCACAGGAAAGGTCTTGCCCCTGCTAAATAGAGTGGAATAATAGCCTTTCATCTCTTACATGTGACATACATGAGAACGGTTCAAAAGCATCTTATCCACTGGCTTATATTCAGCCTCTGGTCTAAGTCAGCCCTGTACTCTTTTTTTTACTATACTGAGGCATAGACCAATAGTCACCATTTTGAGGGGCTTTTGCATTTTGTTTTTCTTCCAGAGGTGAAACACTTTGTACTCGTTGTTATTGGATTTTACTTTATCAGTTACAGGCTATTTCTCACTTGAATTCTAACGCTGTCTTCCAAAACACTCGCATCTCTTCCCAGCATGTTACCTCCCGCAAGTTGTAGAAGAGTACACCCTATGTCATCAGGAAACTTGGCAACAAGAACATCCAGCCATTCTGGAATTGAGGCAGACCTGTCAGCCCCAAATGACCTCTGTGGTGGAAAGTGAATTATTTACAAGTTCTCTTTGATCATGGCTTTTCCAGCCAGTTGTGCTCTTCACCTCATGGCAATTTCCTCCAAAGAAGGATGTTCCTCCTTCTCAGACATTTTAGCTCTTGCCTTCCTCCAGCTGGTGGAGGCTTCCTCGTACCTCACCATGGCAAGTGGCCTCAGAGACTTGATGTGTTGGACTTTGTCTGTGGATATGGGGCATCAACTGCATTAAGCAATGCTCAGCTAGGCTTGTTTTCCTCATCTGTCAGTGAGGACATTTCACAGGACTATGCCAATAGTTACACTACAGCCAAGACAAAACTGTTTTGCCTTTATCCACTGGGTTAAAGAACTAAACTGAACTCATGTGATATGCTTTATTCTTAAGAAATCTATGTTGGCTGCTTCTCATAGGGTTATAATCCTCTAGGGGTGAGCAAATAATTTGTTTCAGTATCTCTTTCCAAGTATCAGAGCTGTAATGTCTGGTTTACAGTTGTGGGTCCTCCCTTTCCCTGTTTTTCAAAAATACAACCTAATTTAACATAAATCAGCAGAGCTGCCATGCAGGTTACACCCATGCGAATGGATGGAACAATGCAGGGAAAGTTCCTGGGCATTGGGAATGAATCCTCCCTATCTTTGACTGATACAAGAGTGATGTTTTTATCTCAGCCAGCCAGCACTTTCCCGAACAATTCCAGCACACCATGCAAGAGCTGGTGCAGTCCGGATGAGGCCATCCTGTTTTGGATGGTAGAAGTTTAAAAACACAGCTGTAGCCAACCATGCCAGTCAGCCCTGAGCAACACAATGGCCCTAGTGTTATTTTGTAGATTTTGCTAATGTTTTTTATTTTGTAGGTTGCGCCTTACTGATCGCTGTAGAAAAAAAACAACAGAATACTTTCAGATATCTGAAATAATTAACCAAGCAGGTAAATGAAAGAATATGATCCACTTCCTACAAAAGAAAGAGACTTTGGGGAAATGGCTGATGCCAAAATTTTTTGTATACTTGATATATCTCCATCAGCAAGAGTCTGACACAGCGAACCAGAGCATCACACACTGTCCTTCAGGACTTCAGCTTAGTTGCTGGGGCTGGATCACTCCTGCTCTCCATACAGCCTGTCCTCAGCACCTGAGGTTTTGCAGAACAAATGCTGGATGCAGGAGAGTTAGCCATAGTAATTAATACACAGCCAGTCTCTGGAGCTATATTAAGCAATGTTTCCAATAATGTTTCCAATTAATTTTTAGGTAATAGTGGTGCATGGTGTTCTGCGAGGAACGCTGAAAGTTGGTAGAGGTCCATTCATCAAAAAATGATGGGAACCATGGCCTCTGTGGTGTACACAGATGTTGTTCTGATCTAGGGAAACATTATACAGAAAAGTTAACACAGCAAGACGAAAGACATACCAGAGGAAAAGACTTCTAGCTTTATAATTAAAAAGAGCATAAAAGCTTATCTATTCAGTAGAGAGCGTGGAGTAATAACTAAAGATAATCTAATTACAGTGTGAAAACAGAAAGGATAACTTTTTTTCAGTTTTCAGTGAGACAGATGACTCTGTATTGTGGAGGGGACTCAGAAGTGAGCACAGACTATAATGATCTCCAGAAAAATCCCTCTGGCACGTGTAGCAGGAGAGCAGAGGTGTGACAAGGGCAAGATGCGATGGCAGGTTTGACGCTCTGTGAAGGGACCAAAGCTGAGCCAAAGCCTCAGTGCGGATCCACTTGCAAATTGTCAAAGTGAGCACACCAAACCACAGAAAGAGAGATGACTATGAAGAGTTTGTTTTTATTAAAAGGACAAATTAGAACAATCAATTTTTAAAATAGAGAAAATTAGATGTTCTGGGTGAGAGACTTCATTGTTAAAGATTTTCTAAGCAAGTTTTCCTCCGTGTGCACTTCACTTGTGAAATAGTCGATGAAAACTTCTCAAGGGCAGATCTTGCTTGACCAGCCTCATGTGATGAGCTGAGGGGCAACTTTCGATGAAAGCTGAATGTCCGGCATGTTGCTCTTGGCATAGTGTGGCCGTGACCTGGTGTCAGTGGGTGGCTGCAGCTCCTTTGTGAGGAGAGGGTTCCAATGGCCCCACCACAGGACACAGTTGAGCCCCTCAGCCAAGGTGGGGACATCAGGGGTGAAACAGGTTTCCAAGAGGGCCCAAGGTGGCCCAGACAGAGGAGGAGGAAGCCAAGGAGGGAGCAGCAGCAGATGGAGCCTGAGGCCAGAGGAGGAGGAAGAGGGCAGGAGGACGTGGTCATGGCACCAAGCCTGTCTGGGTTCAAGAAGCATCTGGACGATGCTTTTAGTCATATGGTTTAGTTTTACGTAGCTAGGAGAATGGAGTTTGCCTCGATGGTCCTAACAGGTGCCTTCCAACTTGAGGTATTCTATGATTCTATGACTGTAACTAACATCCCCAACCCCTGCACCATTTGCAGGGAGAGGAGTAGAGATTAAAGGGGTTAAGCTGGGCCTGGGAAAGGTGAGAGCGGGAAAGTGCCATTTTATTTTTTTCTCTTTGTTTCTCATTACCTGAATCTATTCTAATTGGCAGCAAATTAAATTAATTTCCCCAAGTCAAGTCTACTTTGCCTGTGACAGTACTTGGTAAATGAGCTCCTTTTCTTTCTCTCACTTTTTTTTATCCTCTTTTCTCTACCTGTCTTGTCGAGGAGGGGGAGCAAGGGAACAGTAGGGGTGTTTTCTCTGGAAAAGAAGTCTAGGGACCATCTAAGAGCTGTCTGCAGGTACTAAGATGAGAAGTGTAAAGACAGTCAAACCAAAGTCTCTTAGCAGTGGCAGACAATATAAGAAAGAACAACGGCCACAAAAAGCAACATAGAAAATTCAGGTTGGACATCATGACAAACTTTTTTCACTGGGAGGGTGGTGAAGCCCAGGAACAGGCTTCCCAGAGAGGCTGTGGATTCTCTGTCCTTGGGGCTTTTCATGACTTCATAGGACAAAGCCACAGCTGACCCCACCAAGTGCTGGTCAGAGCCCTGCTTTGGACAAGTGGATAGACCAGAGGCCTCCACAAGTCTTTTCTGGTCAGCATTTCAATGACTTTGTGATTATAACAGCTGTAAAACAAAAAATGTGACCGACTAGTTTTTAGAAGTAAGGAAAGTAATATAAATCAGGAAGAATATTTGCAGTCACTGCAAAAGAGTTCTCATGTTTGGAATAAGGAGTTTGAAGGTTAAGTTCTCTTGAGGAAAAACTGCAATGAAAATAAAGGTGGTATAAAGAAAGTTGGTGAGATCATAAAGATAGATGACCTGAGGGATCACACATTCTTTATTTTGAACATTTATTTTGTTTTGTTCTGCTTTTTAGAAAAAAATAATAATAAAAAATGCTGCTGTCTTTTCAAGGGAAGCAAAGCAGGGAATGATCCTTGTAGGAAAGACATAGCTGAGCAACTACTGCCATGTCCCTGCAATTGCTGGAGGGCTGGCAGGCTTGGGATCCCTCACAGAGCCCCAGCAATGCCGCTCAGCTCTGTGGCAGCACCTTTTCCCCATGCACTCCAAGATTTTGGGGCTTGGACACAGGTGGTGGATGCAAAACTAAGCAGGAGCTGAGAGCTGCTATCTTAATTACAAGTATCATGGTTTAATTCAAGCTAGCAATACAACCACAACAGCCGCTCACTCACCCCCCCCACCCCCCTCCCCAAATAAGGGAGAGAATCAAAAGGGAAGGGAGAAACTTGGATTAAGATAAACACAGTTTAATAAAATAACAAAATACTAATACACTACTAATAAATATATATGTATATAATAGAAATAGAATATAAAAGATACTCAATGCAATTCCTCACAAACTCTGTCAACACCAAGCAGCCAGTCCCAGGAAGCAGCAACTGGTCCCAAACAGCTGATCCTGTAAAGAGAAAAAAGGAAAAAAAGGCCCAGAGGCCTCTGAAAAATGGCAAAAGGCCGAACTAAAGAAAGTCCCAAACAGAACTCCCCTGGCTCTGACAAAAAAAGTGAAGAAAGCCAAGAAGCAAGAAAGAGACTGGAAGATCCCCGCTCTCCTTAAATATGAAGCATGAAGCCAAAGGCATGGAATACTCTTATTGATCAGTCTGGATGTCAGTCAAGCTCTGCCCCATCCATGCCCCCTTTCCTCAATGCCTCACACCTGTGGGCAGAGCACTCAGTGTCCTTGGCTCTCAGACCAGGACAATTAAAAACATTGACTCTGTGCTGAGGTGTTATCTCTTGTTCTCAAGCTACGTCCAAATAATGACCAAGCTAGCTATGAAAAAGAAATTTTCTAACTGCATGAAGAAAATTAACCTATCTTCAGTCAAACCAGCACAACAGGTATGACTCCAACTCATCTTGCACAAAGGGTTTGCACACTGGTAGAAGTGAGGAGGAGTGGGAATCAGCGCCTCCCTGGAGGCAAATTACCACTGGAGAGGAGATCTGCAGGGTCCTGCCTCCGTTGGGGGAATGGCTGAGTCTGACAATCAATATCCCCTCAGGTGCTCCATTGGGAAGAGCAGAAATGGGATGTAAGGACCATGATTGAGAGATGCTGTGGATGCTGTAAGTGAATAAAGACTGGCAAGGATGAAAGGAAGTCTTGGAGACCTGTGGTGTGCAGCTGTGGTCCCAAGCAAACACTGCCATCCATCCAGCCTCTCAGAAAAACTGTGATCACATCTGACTGACCAGCTTTGGAAAAGACAAATTTAGTGTGGCCTAGGTAAAAGGAAGAGTTTTTTGAATGACCATAGGACTGGGCAGCCTATTTTATAATGTCCTATTTCATAATGAGTCTTGTTTAGTCTGGCAGAAGAGTGGCTGCAAGGGAACATGGCTGGTTTCTATAAATACAGCATGGAAGGAAACTCTGGGGAGAACTATTTAAGTGAAAAGCCAATTCTGATGCTAAAACAAGTGGTATAAATTGACTAAGAAAAAAATTAGTCTGGAAGATTTCTAACCAGCTGAATAGGGATGTCCTAAGGCTGCCTAATAGCACCAGTGGGTATGTGTGGGTGGTGGTGGGAACATCCAAACTATTTTTCTGACAGAGTCTGACAGGTTTTGAAGGAGATCATGTGTCTGTTTGTAATAGCAGATGATCGGACTCAGTCACCCTGGAGCTGCTTTGCCTCTGGCCCTGCAGGGCTGGTGTGTCGGAGGGCAGAGATGCTGCACCCCCCATGCTGTTCTGCCATCAAGGCAAAATTACACGGCTCTTTACGTTGCTTTAGTCAACACAGCCTAAATGTTTTCTTTTGCTTTCACAAACGTCTTGTTAATCTTAGCACTGTTCTTCCTTCTTTGTTCTCCTGGTGTCCTGGGGACACACTGTAGTCCAGCCAAAGGACCAACGCCTTCTTCTGTGCTTTATCCTCTACTTTTTCCAGCAACATCTGACAGTGCCTCTGAAGTAACATACCTGTTATTGCCTCTTCTCCTTTATTTCCAAGCTCTCTCATCCATCTCACTCTTCCTCCTCATTTCTTTTCTTCTGCTTGATCTTCCCTGTCATCCTGGATCTGTGACTTCAACTCCCAGCTCTTCTTCTACCACCAATCCCCACTTGCCTCCATATCTTCCTGAAAAGGGTTTGATATTACTTGCCTGCAAACTGATATTGCATGGGAATCTATGCCTACCAGATTCGGTGTGGAGTGTGTGCCTAGCAAGCATATTGTATGGTGGAGAACATAAATTAAACAGGAGCAGATATACATTGATGTGACATTGAGTGTGGCTTGAGGGACTACAACTCCCCATTTTGATGAATAGACCATCAAAAACTCCAGGAGTTTGCAAAGCAAGTGTTAGGGGACAGAGAAGCAGCACAGCTGGGTTAAGGTGTATTTTTTGCTTGGGAATTTGCTTTCTTTTTTGACATGTCGGCCTTCTAGCTACAAATAAAGAAGTCCCAGATCCCCAGTCCCTTGCTGCATGGCTCCTTCTATGTGTGACTGTTGTCTGGTGTGCAAGGAGTGTTTAAATTAGTTTCCAGCGTGCTCACTAATGAGCAAAACACACCCTGCTCTGAAAAATGTGTCATCTGAAAATAAAGCAGAGAAGCATGATGATTATATACCCTAAAGTGGATGTTTGAGGTTAACCAGACATTCTCCAGTCTCTACTGACTGGATCTCCACTGACTATAGCGGGAATTTAGACACACAGCTCAGAGGTAGATGCCTCCATACGGACACATTTAAGCAATTTATACACAAGTATCAAGTGTCATTAGAGATGCCCCAGGGTATCTCATATGTATTTATGGGACTAGCAGAAATTCCACAGTATCTACAGTGGACTTGTCACCTTCTGAAGCAGGAGCTGGAAGTTTGGCGAAGTCCTCTAGAACATCTTAAATGGCACCAAAATTCTATGGGTAGGCAGCCAAATCTAGCTCTTTGTGTCTTAATCTGGAACTGGACTGTCCCTGAGGTGGCTTTCAGCTAAACCAAAAATTTTCGTGTGCTTCTAAAAAAAAACCCCGAATAAGTCAGTTTTGCAAGGTTCAGAGTTTCAGTGCAACACTTGCCACTCAATATTGATTATCCACTAAGAACAAGACAGGCCTAGAAAAAAACACATCTCCAAAGAGGAGCAAAAGCAAAGTTTGAGTGAAAAATGACAAAGGGAGGTGACTGCTAATGGATTTATGACATAAGATATAGTGGCTGAACTCTTTGATACTGTAAATAAGAAAACAATGTTAGAAACGGCCTAAACTGAAGTAAGACCAACTTTAAATGAAAATGAAGAGTTCGCTGGCTCAGAGATGTCAGATTAACTTGGCTGCTGATTCAATGGATCAAAAATAGCATTGATCTAATGCCTCTGACTTTCCACATTTTGTCCAGAAAATGCCTTTTTTTTTATTTTTTTCCCCTCTTAATGGAAAATTTCAGCTCTATTTTTCCAGCGGTCCAGAACACCCTCTGCTTCCCACATTGTGAGATGACAACAACGTTCAGCTGTCTTTGGCCTGAGTTACGGTGTCATGCCAGAAAGTATCTCGAGTTGTGAGAAGTCTTTAAATCAACACATTTTACCACTGAAGAGCGAGGAAAAACAGTTTCTAAAACATATGAAATATTCATGCCTAGCATCTTGTGAGATACCATCTGGTTAGATCAAACCAAAGCAGAGCTGATAGTTACATAGAAACACACTGAAGAGAAAGCAGGATGATGTGACTTGAAGATTCATGACCTACAAAAGGCCACTGCAAAACCAGCGAGCATCGCTTCAGGAACAATTAACTTTTCAAACAAAGAATAATCTGGAAGAGAAATGTTGATGCTTTGGGTCTGCTATTAGGAAAATCATAACGTACTTCAGATAAAACCATGCCTCTCGTGAAGGCACTGACAAATTAATTGCAATTTCATATTTGTCTAAATATTAAGTGCTTTAAAAAAAAAAAAAAAAACAAAGAAAACAAAAGCCACCCCCAAAACAAGCAGTTCTACAGCCAGAAATATAAAGAAAGGGTAAATCCTGTTGCAAACATTGTGATCTCGCAGCATTTTATATTTATACTCCTAGAAGTGAATATGTCCTTTTTTCACTAAAAGCCATTGTTCGCAGGGCATAGTGCTGGGACTTGGGAGACCTGAGTTTTTCTGCTGCCAGAGCTACTTTTCTGATATATGACCTTGAGACAAATATTTTGCTCCCGTTGCTGCTTCCCCTCCCACTTTAAGTGGAGTTTTACTGTCCCCTATACAATGGGGCCTCTAGGTGCTATTGCAATGTAAATAGTGGCAGCGCAGGTGCAATTGCGAGTGCGATATGGCTTTTATTATCCAGTTACAAGGTCACCGGTGGGTGAAAGAATCGCTGTATAAAACATGACTGAGCCACCAGCCTATGGCTGCCTTGCAGATATATAATAATGTTATTTCCAAGGCGGGGACAGTATTTGAGGATCTCCCAAGCTCACCAGTTTTCATACAGGTCATCATGGAGATGTTTAAACTGCCGGGGCCTTCCCCATGCTGTCCCTGTTGTTTGCAATTTACCCATCCCTTTTCTCAAGGTTAATTAAGCTTAATGACACCTTGGAGGGTATGGAAATATTGTACCCAGCTCTGTGCAGAGGAGACAGAAATGAAATGTCTGCCTTGGAGTGGCAGAGCCGGAGTCAGGACCGGGGTAATCTCTGTTGCCTCGCCGTGCTGTGAACCTTGTGATGAAACTGAAATGCTGCCAGTTTAACAGCACTGTCAGTCACACAGTATGGGCCCTGCACGGGCTTTGAAAACCAGGGAAGAGAGCATCAAATGTTCCAGCCCACTTAATTTGAAAGCTGCCTGTAATAAACCCTTGGGAACATGTAAAACAGACAGGTCAAATTACATAGTTCCACAAATACCACTGGATTTCTGGCGTTTAGGAATAAAAGGCTTTGATCTGTTCAATTTAAAATTGCCTAAAACATGCGTACACTATGTTAAAATCTAACATTAAATGTTTGTCTTTTTGCATTTTACAAAAGCTTAGCTAGAGACAATTTGTACACAGTGTGAGAAAACTTTTGCCTTAATAATATAAATATCTACGTACAAGTAATTCGGCAGATGTGCTATTGCAAAATATTTTACATTCAATAAAATATCAGTTCTTGTCTAGTTCTTATACACAGAAACCCCTAAAGAAACAATCTATTGCCCTTTAAAAGCCCTTCTCTATTCCTCACTTTCCCATCTGTCTTATTTATAGCTCTCTCCTTTGTAAAACCCTCCAAGATCTATGAATTGACAAGTACTCATAAAAACCCCAGTGTGAGCCGGGATTTGAAATCAGCGGCACTTATGGATGTTATGCATATGAAGAAAAGAGTTCAGCTCAACGCTCCTGAACTCAAAAACAACCCCACATCAGCATCCTTGTCAACAATTTTCACTTCAAACCAGCATTCACTCAAAGTCTGTATAAATGCATCAAAATGTCTCTTTGCCCTCCTCCCACTTATCTTCAGCAGACATTTCTCTGTGTGGATGAGCAGGGATCCTCTCTCCCTCTTTCCCCTCATTGCACAATTGGTTTTCCATGGGCCTCTTTGGCAGCTCCAGCCCTTTTTGCAAAGGAGTTTATTCTATTCCTCCCCTCCTCTTTCAGCCTCGCATTGAGGAGGAGGTTTGCGTTGGGGACACGGTGCCGCAGAATGTCAATGCCACAAGTGGCCTTTCTCATGGAAATAAGGCACCAGAGCCCAGCCTTGTCTGTGCTAGAAGGAGATGTGGCTTCTTTTTTCCCCTCTCCCTTCTTGGGAGATCATATTTGGAGTGATGAGCCCTGGCTCCTTCATGCCTTGTGAGTGCCAGATCCCTCCTCAGGACTGATTTCTCCATCTCCTCCCTCACCTACACTGTTGCGCCATCTCCTCTTCCTCACACCCTATTAGTCGTTACATGCTTATCTTGGCATTTTTAAGAATTCATAGATAAAAATGCCAAATAAGTGGATTTGACATGAATTTACTCATGCTGAGGAGTGTATTTACCTACATCAATATACGTCACACAAGCAGTGACTACATTGTTTGACCCCTGGGAGAAAAGGAAGGACTGTCCCCACCAAACTAGAGGGCAAGAGGAGATGTGTGCGAAGAAAATGACTTTCCTGGGAACACACTTGTGTCATATCACTGTCACCATCCCTGGGGGTGTTTAAAAGATACATAGATGAGGGTCTTAGGGACACAGTTTAGTGCCAGTGTAGTTTAATGGTTGGACTCAATGATCTTGAGGGTGTCTTCAACCAAAATGATTCTATGATTCTCTACTGATGCATCTCTGGTGGCATATTTAT
Source organism: Columba livia (assembly GCF_036013475.1). Lineage (NCBI taxonomy): Eukaryota > Metazoa > Chordata > Aves > Columbiformes > Columbidae > Columba > Columba livia. The sequence continues at coordinate 154,878,722 of NC_088603.1, read as the reverse complement.
TTATACACTTTCTAAGAGTTTGCTGTTCAAAGTCTTCCTCATGATTTGAATCAACAGAGATGTTTTTAGGGGGGGGACCACTAACACAGATGCTGCAGTTTTCCAGTGTTAGAAGCACAAAAGCCCAAGTCTTGGAGTCTTAATCATGCAGCCCATCAAGGTTAAGGGTTAAGGGTCCAACAGCCCCAGATGGTTGGTACATTAGAATATGGTCTCTCCTGGTTGCTGCTGACTGGCCAAACTCATGCCCTTTGTAGCCCTGCAAGCCAGGCACAGTCAGGTTTGTGGTTTGGGCACTGGAATTAAAAAGAGACCCATCAAAACGCAAGGTGCAGAAGAGCTGGGACCCAGCAGAACTGCTGTGCAAAGCCAGCAGGTCCCACAGGGGCTCCCTGGGACAGGTTGGTGTCACCGTCACCAGGCAGGTCAGCACCTCACCCAGCACACACCACACTCCACCTGAACTCTCCTGCTCCAAGTGACTCCAAAATTCGTGTGTTTTGCCGGTAGCCGGTAATACAACACTAAATCCAGTTGGGCTGATAAAAAATAAGCCATGTTACAAATTCAGTGACAGATAGAAAGCTCTCTTTAAAATACTTTCCCTATTAGATCTCTTCAAATGAGCAAGACCCAGACCACGTATGAATTCACGCTGCAGATCCTGGTCTTGCCATGGGAGGATTTAAACTTATTTGTTAATATTCTGGAAGCAAGGTATCAAGCATTTCAAAGGCAGGGAAATTGTATCTGTGCCCTTTCATTCACCTTTAGAAAGAGTTTGGTGAATACTTCTCAATATGTATTTCTGATTATATTAAATTGTATTTCTGAATTAATATTTCTGATTAAAAATCACTTGAAACTGTCATTTTGGAGAGATGGCAGATATGTGGCCCATATAAACTACACTGTGTTCTGCATGTCAGGTAGATGGAAGACATGGGGTAATTGCTAATTGATTGTGTATTTAAATATCATACATGCATACTTATATCAACTTGGAGCCTACAATACGTAATGTGTTGTTAATACACGCAACTTCGGTGAAATAAGGTACAACCCCAAAGAAGACCACTACACCGGCCTTGCACAGAAGGTTGCATGCTGTGTGTGCATAACCTTTTCACAGCTGAGAGTGCTTGAAGCGAAGTATTCATACATTAAAAAAATCTGCACACATTGCGCACTGAGATATGCAGCCTTCCATATGTTATACACATTACATACATGAGATCTATGCCAAATATTTTTGGGAAAGTAAATGCAGTCGCCCATATGCTCCCCAAACAATGGGAACGTGCTGTAAACTGTGGACTGGGGAAGGAGTTGGATCCTCAGGGAATACAGAAGCAAGGCGGGATAAGGAAGAACACTAGAGACGGAGAGGAGCAGGCGACCAATGGTGACCAATGACAGAACCCAAGGGAATGGCAGGAAGATGTGCTGGGGCGGGTTTATGTTGGACATTAGGAGGGTGCTGGACACTGGAACAGAGGGTGCTGGACACTGGAACAGGCTCCCCAGAGAGGTGTCACGGCCCCAAGCCTGACAGTGTTCAAGAAGCATTTGGACAATGTCCTCATGACACACAGTGTGAACTGTGGGGTTGTCATATGCGGGGACGGGAGTTGGACTCGGTGATCCCTGTGGGTCCCTTCCAAGTCAGGACATTCTATGATTCTATGAAACTGTGATGGCACTAGCTGAACTTGTGCGTGTGTGTGCAGAGAAAAGTCAGCATTTAAACTCGTGTCAAGATTTCCTTTCACCCTCTGGAGAGGAGGAAGGATTGACTCCACTAAGGAACGTGAAAGAGCATGTCCTCCCGCTCTCACCCTTGTCTTTCCACTGAGGATTCAGAGGCCTTCGCTGTAACACGCTGCTCTGCCCTCGGCTCCTCAGCACCCACGTGCAGCATTGCTGCAGCTCCTGCTCCGCACCCTCTACCTCTGCTCCCACCGCAACCTCTCCCTCATGAGAACGTAAGCTTTCCTGCTGATGTGCTCTCCCGCGTGCTCCATCACCAATCCTCCATCGCCGACAAATATTTCCACGGTTTGCAGGGTGAAAACGGTGAAGTGCGGTTACTAGTATGATGAGGGGTCTGGAGCATCTTATAAGGAAAGACTGGGAGAGCTGGGTCTGGTCAGTCTGGAGAAGAGAAGACGGGATCTTGTTTATGCTTGTCAATACCTCAAGAGTGGGTGTCAGGAGGATGGGACCAGACTCCTTTCAGTGGTGCCCAACAATAGGATGAGGGGCAATGGGCACAGGCTGAAGCACGGGAGGTTCCATCTGAATATGAGGAGAAACTTCTTTCCTTTGAGGTGCCAGAGCCCTGGAACAGGCTGCCCAGAGAGGTTGTGGAGTCTCCTTCTCTGGAGACATTCAAACCCACCTGGACACCTTCCTGTGTGATCTGCTCTGGTGAACCTGCTTTAGCAGTGGGTTGGACTGGATGATCTCCAGAGCTCCCTTCCAACCCCAACCATTCTGTGACTCTGTGACTCTGTGATGTTCGCAACACAGCATATAGTGCAATGCAAATGACGTGCACAGTGCACCGTGCACGCACACAGCGCACACCGCGGTCCACAGAGCACGCATTCCACACACCCCGCACCTCATGCACCGCACACACCATACACAGCCTGCACGCTGCACACCCTGTACACCATATATACCCTGCTCGGTGCAACCTGCGCACCCTGTACACCACACACACCCTGCTCGGTGCAACCTGCGCACCCCGTCCACCATATACACCCTGCTCGGTGCAACCTGCGCACCCCGTACACTACGTACACCACGTGCACCGCTCACCGAATACCGCGCGCACCGCGCATCCCGCACGCTCAGGGTGCGCGCCAGCGGCGGGGCGGGGGGGCAGCGCCTCGGCGCACGCTCATTGGCCGCGAGGGAGGCGGCCCCGCCCCTCGCCGCGCAGCGCGTGCGCGCATGAGTTTGCGTGCGTGCGTCCGTTGAGAAGAGCGGGGGCTGGAAGGGGGCGGGGATTGGTTGCCATGGGAGTGACGTCAAAGTGTGTCGGGGACGGCGAGCGGAGACACGGAAAAGGTCAAACTGAAGGCGAAGGGGGAGACGCGGCCGCGCCGGGGCGGGGGCCGAGCTGGGCTGAACCGGGCCGGGCGGCTTCGAGGGATCTGTCGGGCGAGCGAGGGCGGCGGCCGCCGGCGGGGGAGCTGCGAGCGGGCCGGGCGAGGCAGCCCCGGCCGTCCCCGCGGCGTAGCCGGCCACCCCGTCTCACAGGTATGGAGGAGCGGGGCCGCCCGGCTGGGGCGGGGGACAGGCCGCGGCCTGGAGCGGAGAAGGTGAAGGGGCCCGGGGGCGGGGGGGCGGAGGCGGGGAGCGCCTGTGCCCTCCGAGGGGCGGGGTGGGGGGGGAGGGTAGTGGAGAATTTGCGGCCTCCCGTCCCCTGGCGATGGGGGAGCCTGTGGGGAGCCCCGCTGCACGTTGCGGGCCGGGAGGGGAGGTCACCCCGCCCCCCGCACCCTTGACCGAGCCCCTCCGTGGGTCCATTTCCCACCACACCGCCCTCGGGGACCGTCCTCCCCTGCTCCCCCCTCACCGCGCGGTGACCCCGTTGACCTGGGAACAGAAGTTTTTTGTTGGGTTTGATTTTTTTAGTCTTTTCGGTGGGCTGTAGGGACTTCTGCCCCCCGCCCCGGCCCCCAGCTTTGCATAACTTGTCTCCCGAGCTGACTGTCCCTTCCTCCCTGCACTTTGCCCTTGTCCGGTGGTCTGTGGTGTGAGTGAGTGAAACTATTCAAGACTGTTGTTTTTTCTTCAGTGAGAGAGCTGGATCACAAACTAGGCAGACTACATAATTATATATATACATATATATATGTACACACATATATCCCCTTTTGCCCATAGCAGCTCAGTGCTGAAGTAGGATTCTGTGACAGTATAGAACAAGGTCCTTGGCCATGATTTTTGTTTTTTTAATTATTATTTTTCAGAAAACCCTGGAGTGAAGCTGCTATTAGTGTGCAGAGTTTGGATGCCACAGGCAGTCTGTTGTCTTTTCATATTCAGAGAATGATTGAGAGGAGCAGAAATGACTCACTAGAAAGTGTTAGTTGCGTGAAGGCAAGACCAGGTGAAGTTTCTTGCTTTACCATAGACTTACTCTGTGACCTTGGATCAGTCTTTCTGCACGAGTCCTCTGTTTGCTTATGAATCAGGAGTAGCGGTGCTTTCCAAAACCGTACTGTGAATAAATATACTGATGACTGTGAAATGCTTATCTGCTATAATAATAACAGATAGATACTGATGTTATTTCTATTACAGAAACAGAGGCTGTAGCCAGGGTATGATTGTTTTGCTTGCAGAATTTTCCTGTAGTAGCTGCCCTTTGATGGGAACAGGCACTTGCTTAAAGAGACGTTTAATAAGCTGCTGTATTGCATGATGTGCACTGTGTGGTCATCTTACACTTCATATTTTTATGAAGTGTGTGCTCTAATATACTTTTAAAGGGCTGCCATTCCACACTGCATATTGTTTGTGGGGTATTTTTTGCCCAGTTTGTCTAGAACAAAGCTGGTGTCCTCTTTCAGTGTTAAGGAAGCCTTGTGAATTTGTAATGTGGCTGATTACCTCCGATAGTTGGCATCTCTGAGCTATATGGTGTTAGGTTTGGTGTTTTGGTAGGGAACTGGAAGACAGGCGTTTTGATATACTTGATATGGTGAAGAAATTACTTAAGTATTGGTTTGTAACTTTCTGTGACACTACTAGGTTGTACATGCCAGGGTTGGGTAGTTGCATTAACTCGATGCAATCTCAGGGTGCCCCTGTATTTGCAAGAAAATACTAAAGGGAATGACAATAAGTTCCTTACATGTGTAATGAAAGGTAAACTGAGTAGTTCACTTTTAGGAACGGTATTTTCCCTCTTGTCTTATATGATGCTCTCTACAGAAAATTCTAGGCAAATTCATAGGCAAAACTTCAATACTGAAGTCCCAGAACTGTGAAGGAGTTACCTGTTGTGGTTCACGTGCTGCTCAGAAGTGATGCACACCCACTGCGATAACTGGTGAAAGCTGGGAATACTGACCTGAGTGGCTAAGTATTCCATCTTTACTGTTGTGCTTTATACTAACTTGTGCAGCTAGATTATTTGTACACCAGGAAGAAGCACAAGCACTGCTTAACTGATATCTTACGTTTTTTTTGAAAGCAATTTGATCTGTAGTTTCTCACTTGTACACTCAAGTTAGTACAAAACTTCCATAATCAGTTTAAACATTAAATAGGAAAGCTTTGTGTGGAGGAGGAGGAGGTAAGCGCAGCACAGTTAGGATTGTTGTAGGATTTTGTTGTTTTGTTTTGTTTTCTTTTTTCTTAACAAAATTGAAAGCAATTCATTGTTAGTTTATAATATGTAGGTGCCCTGGAAAAATCAAATACCTAGTTTCATGGCTACCCTTAGGCATCTTTAATTTATGCAAGGAGGGCTCACCCGGTAACTCCTGTAAGTCACTGTAGGTTCGTGTAGGTCATATTTTAACATGGATAAGTTGTGCTTCAACTGTTTTTTCAGTAAGTATTAGGAACAAAGATGTGTGTACATGATTACATGTTTTTTTCCAGTTCTCCGTTATATTTTCTGTTTTTATTCAGATTCTTCCTTGTAAGTGCTACAGTAAATCTAGGGTCTTCTTGGATTTTGTAATTTTATCTCTCATCTTAATATTAGGAAGACACACAAGTTTTTGAGAACAAGTTATTTTTCAAGATCTCATTAAAACAGAGCTAACTGCGAGGTTTTAAAAAACAGCTAGAAAGGCCGATTTTAGGATCTGAGACACTTGGCCAGCACAACCCAAACGTATACGAGTGACATCAGCATTTTCCTGAGCCATTTATGCTCTTGCTGTTGTGGGTTCCCAGCAGCGCCTCGTGCTTTATGTAATCCTGCCCTGTACATCCTGTCCTGCTGTTCTTGTGCGTGGAAATTCATTGGCGTTATCTTACTGTAGGTTTCGAGAGCTGAGTAGTTACCGGCTGCTTGTTGTCTCAAATGTCTACATGCAAATTTCTGACCAGCGTGCCGAAGAGATCTGTGCCAGGAGCGTAATACTGACCTCCTAGGAGACATCAGAGGAATAACTTGGAGGGAGACACAGCTGGTCCTCCTGCTCCTTTTGGTAATGGGAACTGTAACCGCTGGGAAGTTATGTGGCTCTAGAGATAACCGTGAGAGAGGGGTTTTATGGGATGGAAGCTTTGATCTGTATCGTACATAGCTGGACCACTAATGCAGTTTTGATGGCCGGTGATAAAACAGCCATAAAAAAACCAAAGGACTAAAGTTTCAACAGAAGCTTCAGTAATATTAAGACCGGAAAATAAAGGCTTTTATATACTATTGCTATGCACTTCTTATTACAAGGTCCTCAAGAGGAATTGTGCCTTCAAATACTTGTTCTTGTAGTTAGCACTTAGTCATGCTTAATGAAGATACTGTCACTTGATGGGTGAAATTGAAGCAAACCCTCCATTATAAGCTTTCCAAAACATTCCTTCTGGTTTTTGTGCTTGCTAAATCTAGCTCAAAACTGCTGGCATAAAATCCTGCAGTAACACAATGTTTATAGTTCAATTCTAAGTAATCAGGCATCTTCTTTGAACAGTATCTAATGTTTCAGTTAAAAAAAGTTTCTTAAATATACTGTAGCTGCTTTTGTTCTCTAACAGTGTGAGGCAGCCAAATTCCTGGTTACCTGTCTTGGTGAACATGGTTGTCCTTGTCTGGCTCCACAGCTTGTTTTGAGCAGCTGGATCTGAGCACTGATGTAGCAGAGTCCTGTATGTGATTGTACAGGACGTACAGCTCTGCAGTAGAACCGTATACAGAAGGGGCAAAGGGTTGATGTGGAGGAGAAGCGCACCTGGGTGCGGAAGTAACAAAGAAATCCTTCCTGTGACTTTCCGCAAGGGATCTGTTCCATACCGCGCAAAACAATTTCTCATCCTAGTGGAGAAACAAGAGGAATAAGAGACTTGACAAGGAGGCTGGTTAACTGAAAAGGAACAGGTGCAGTGCTTTGACACTTGAAAGCTAAACAAAATTCCTTTAAGTGAGCTGTTCTTGCAGAGTTTAAGGAAATTTATTGGCAAAACATCTAAGAGGGACTTGAATTTTCATTTTGAGCAGGGAATTGAATTATCACTATTGCTTTTATCACACAAATCTAGGAATGCATGAGCTTTTTTTTTTTTTTAAATGCTTTTGTTATTTTTGGAAGATTCACAAATCTTTCAAAACCATATGCAGAAAAATGGACAGCAATGCTTTTTTATATGTTTTAGCAGAGACTTGTAGCAGCTGTACAAGTGAACATTGTAACAAAAACAACTTCAAAAGCACCTGCATGTAGCACATTCAAGATTCCATTGCATTATGTTTTATTTCTTTACAGATATTTATGTGAATATGAAAGTCCATATACAATTTGTCATTGTTCAACAGCCTTTTCATTCTGTAGATGTAGTCAAATGTAGTCTGGTTGCTTAAATCTGCTAAAATATTTATAAGCAAGTTGGCTCTTGGAAGAAGTTTCCCACAGGATGCAGTGGGTGTCAGGTCTAAAGGTCAGTGGCAGACAAAGTGAAAGCTCTTTTGAATTTATTTTCTACATGTTTTTAAAAACAAATTCTCCTTATTTAAAGAAGCATGGAATCTTCCTTTGTTACTTTATAAATTCCAAATGCCAACAGGCATTTACAGATTCATTTTTGCTTAAGTGTTTTGTTGAAAGCTTTATTTTTTTCTGGAGGGGGAAAAAAAAGATCAGTGCAGTGAATATATTCATGAACTCTTAGCACGGAAGTTCCTGGTGTAAATAAAAAAAGCCAGATGGAGTTTTAAGTGACTGCCATGTACAGCTTACGAAACGGACATTCCTGATACTAATAAAAGGGCCAGATTGGAACTACATAATTAATCCCAGCATCCTTTTCAGCACGTGATAAGATTTGGCTATAACAGCCGTAGAGTTAATAGAGACAACTGCTAATTTCTATGAGGCAGTGGATTGTTTGCCTAAAATAAAAATACCTGCATGCCTGCTCTTGTATGTATCTACTGGTGATTAATGCTCTTGCTGCAGTTTAAATGGGAAAATAAGTGTAAGTAGTGGCTGACTTGGTTTTGAATCTATTTCTTGTCTTAAATATCTATGTAAATATATTTATATTCACATTTAATATGTATACTTTGTGAACATATTTTATGTATATAAATATATCTAAAGATAGGAAATAAGTATATAGGTTTTTTGAGTGTTACATGGCAAAACCTTCTCTCCATTGGAGCAGATTTGAAAAGTAATGACTGGGAAGCCCCAGGGAGTGATCTTGCATTAAGTTTATTCACTGTATGTATCAGTGACCTGGAAGAAGTGTGCAGGATGGTGCAAAGAAAGAAAGAAGGGAGGAAAAAAAAGGCTTAAGAGGTGGCAAAAAGTCTGTGCCAGAGACAGGAGGAGGAGTGGGCAGATGGCAGCCAGTACAAAACAGGTGAATAATCAGATTGAGAACAAACTCCATAGACTGGGGGTGAGTGCTGTTTGCACGCTGCTTGTATTTTTGGTTTAGTTTACATGATAGGGACTTTTCATGTTGTGATATATGGAACAGAGGTAAAAATGGTGCATTGGGAAGCATATACAATGGTGGAAACATGCTTGCCATTGTCAGAGGGAGCTTCGGGGATGAGTAGATAGATAGTTCTTTTGGAACTCTCTGGACTGGAAAACCTTAAAAAAAACAAAACTGTTCAGTTTTATAGGCTTGACCTACAAGTTTGTTCAGATCTACATTTGACATGCATAATACGGAATAATATTAGTGCCTGGATAATATGGATGTGCTGCATGACTATGGATTTTTTTTTTTAATTTTTCTGAAATCAAGAAGTATTTGTGATAATTTGTTTACATAGTTTATTTTATATAGCTTGTTTGAAAACTTTTTGGGTGGCTGTTTAGCTTAACTGTTCATTGCCTGGCTCAGGGATCCTTTCCATATTGTTGCTTTGAGGCACCGTTGGAGTGAAGAAGGTAAAGAAGAACAAAGGGATGGTTGTACTGATGAATGATTGATGCTGTAACACGTAGCACAATGCTAAGGATTATACAAAATAAAAGGAGACGGAAGAATCCTCCCCTGCTGTTTCTTGCTTCAAAAAGATTAAAATATCAATTTATAATAATAATAATAATAATAAGGCATACAGATATAAGAGTGTTTTAGATCCTCTTGATCTGCCTGTCGGTAACTTTGTCAATACAATAGCAATTACAGTCTTTCCTGTTCATATTTACTTCAAAATGTTCCTGCTTTTTTCTTCTTTAGGGAATTCTATAAGTTAGAATAACAGTGAACTGGTCCAACTGGAGAATGCACTCCTACCCAATAGGCAGATCTCTCTCTGAGCTGGCACTTAATGAGAAGCAGCACAACTCACCTTGCAGTTTAAAATTTATTTAGAACAGATAAGTTTTCTTCGCCTGAAGTTACCCCTCAGTAATATTAGTTTGCTCCTTCTATACTGTCGTCTTAGGATGCCGCAGTCTGAACAACACAAGCAAAGAGTTTTAATAGCACAAGAAGCCTGAGAAAACTAGGTTTATATTTCTGCAGAAATGGGTAGAAAGATAAAGGAAAAAAAATATTAAAATATTCACAAGAAGTGCCCTAGATAAGATTGTTTCATGTCTGAAGGCATGTTGAATCCTGTGGGAAACGAGGAGGCTGAACTTCTAGAAGGCTGTTTAATTCCCATGTTTCACACTCCATCAACACAGTGTTAGATACCAAAGTGGTATTAGTGTAATTTGTGAGAATGCGGGCATTTTATATAGAAATAATAAGTCCAAACCAAATCTTTTGCTGTGTAAGAGCTGTGTGGAGAATGAACATCAGAGGCTTAAAATGAGTATAATAAATCAAAATTCCAGATGAGCCTCAGAGGACTTTATTCACTTCATTGTTTTCGCTGCAGATCTAGCATGGTTCAGCCAAATGCAGACTTGGCGTTCTTCTGACGTTCAAAGCATTCCTAAATGTTCCTGAAGACTGAGCTCTTTTCTGTGCGTTGTCTTAAAGTGCTCAGTCCATCATTTAGAGTGCTCAATGTGCTGTGTGCTTCTATGTGCAGAAATCACGAGTCCACAGTTTTGGGTGAGTGGTGTGAGGTATGTTGTATACTGTTGATAACCTACAGAAAAGGCTCAAATTTGTGCCTTCTGGAGAGTGCTGTTTCCCAAAGCTGACGCTTGGCAACAGAAGATGCATTGCTGACCCTCTGCTGCTTGGCGGAAAATGCATATGAACTTCCTAAGCTTATATCCCAGCGTACAGACCGGTCAGGGCTGCTGACTTTTTCTCTTTTGAAACCTTCACCGAACTGTCTCCTTTGCCCATATCCTCGGTACCAGGCAAACAGAATAGTATAATAGGGGGCAGAGGTATTTACTAAGGTAGAAATTAGAAACAGACGGGTAAAATAGAACAGACTGAAAACTCTGTTCTGGTTTAAGCAGATGGTGACCTGTCTAGCTGCTGTTACCTGGAATTTCTAGGGCATGCCTCAGCTGTTGGACTCCTAGCAATAGTCTCTCATCAGTGGTAGCACTGGTTAAGTATTTTAAGTAAAAAATGCTATGAGTTTTCCATCACATCTTCCTTTCTTTTGCCTCATCCTTAAAAGTGCTCTGACAAAGCTCTTCCTGGAGATGGGAACCTTTGTGCTTAAAGGCTGGTGGTCTTTCTTTTTGTCCAAATTCATTCTGCTGGATGACTGGTCCATATTTGATGTGCATCATTATTTCAACATACATTCTTAAACGTACTCATAGGCTTAGTGCAGTGTGTTTTGTTAACCTATTGTTTTCTGAGAGTATCTTTATCTTTTATAGACCACCTGATACATTATTAGCACTGTTGATAAACTTTGTAGCTAAATGATCTGATTATATGCAGATCTTCCTTGTAAATAAATATTCTTTCTCATCACTGCCCTTCAATCTACTTCTTTTGGAGTTTTGTCTTAATTTATTGTTCAGTAAACTTTACCAGTGAAACTTTAACTTAGGAGTGATCAATATTGCTCTCACTTCTAGAGGGATAAGTAACACACTTTTTCCATTAAATTAGGTTAAGACAAGAAATACTACAGCTAACTAATTTTTAATATTAGTTTGACAGGTGTATACTTTATCTCAATAAAACAAAGGCAGTGTTTTCAATAATGTTTTTCTTGATGATGGTTCTGTGAGCCCAACTCTGATCTCCCTGTAGGTCCATCTTCATTTTCACGTCCCCTTGGCTGGATCACTAAACCATTTGCTGATGGGTTCAGGCACTTTCCGGTCACCAGAACACTGGGAATGTTCTGGTATCAGAGAAGCTACTTCTGCAACCTGTCCCTCGTCTTGTTCTGAATATATCAAGAGTGTTTCAAGGAAATATCAAGGGAGGTTAAGGTGACTTTCAGAGCTTTATGAAGATTGGTATACCGGATCTATAGCCTTTATAGCAGAAAAGAATACTCCAAACAGAGCTTGTTGTCTTCAGAACTTGAATCAGTTGAGATACAAGGCAAATTCTTTAACAAGGAGACTTGCGATATTTTCTTTACTTAAAATGCATATCTGTCTATTTTGACTCTTGCCCATCCCCTGCTTTTTTTTTCCACTTACCACTTCTGATCCAGTGCTTTTAATATTATAATTACAAAATAAGCGTAGTAGCTTATATCCTCAGATATTATGTAGTTAGGCATGAGTGATTGGTCTTTGTATTTTTCATTTGATTTCAAAGGTAGGACTGCTTTGAGTTCAAAAACCTAATTAAAATTTTACAGTGAGGTTTTTTTCGCTTTGGATATGCCGACTAAATGACTTGTTGTGATAAGCACATTAGCTGGATCGGGAACCGTCAAGCTGGTGGTTCAGTTAAAAGTCAGGCTGTGCCAAATATTAACTAGATGCTGTAAAATCTCAGGAAATTAAAAGGAATCCACATACTGAAACATTCCTTGGTTCTGACAACCTGATTGAATTTGTGATTCTGCATGTTGATGTGAAGTTGCACGCTACAATATCAGGGAGAAGTACTGATTTATGTGTTGCTCTTTCTTATGCAACATAAATTCAGTGGCAAGTTCCTTATTGTTGTAGTTCATAATACTTCTTGGCTATACCTAAATTAAGAAACAAGACCTTTACACAGCTTGAATTGCTGTTATGTGCAGTATTACTTCTAAATTTCTCCTAAGAATACCAGGTATCCCAATAAAACCAGATCTCTGCTGCAATTCTCAAAGACTCTTAATCATTAATGATTTTTCTTTTATGAAAAGGGGAGTGGTTTTCTTTTCACCTGCCTTTAATGAAAAGGTGAATACTGGTTTTCTGTCAATTTACAGATACAGTAGAAATGTACTATTGCAGAATTTTCTGTAATTGTTTAGACAGTTTATAACATGCAGTTAATTGGAACAAATCATTGGACTTTGAAGCACCGTGGTGTACAGGCTATTGATAACACTGTTCCCTGTCTTTTAAGCTACTGCTTTAAGTTGGAGATTATAATTAATTTGAGGAGTTCTGCTTTTAAATGGTGTTGTAGTTAAGTTGGAATTCGAAAGATTGCTTGTGAGATTTCATTTGTTTACAGTGTTTAACAAATAGAGCCAACTATGTTGCTTTTTCTTATAAGTGGAGCCTAAGGCAGCTGACTTCTGGCTTTGTGGTGAGTTTTGGTCTGTTGTTAAGTAAATTTTATGCAATGACTGGAAGCCTGTTTTTGTAGTATTTCCTTAAGTGTACCTTCACTGGTCCCATTGTACACATTTACTTTTATTTAACTGTTTTCACTGAACATATTTATTTTAGAAATGCTATAGCTGCATTATTATTTTTTATTTGAATTGGTTACTTAGAGGAATTTCTTGATGTTTTTACAACATTACTGTTGAACAAAATGATCTCGACTGACCTCTGAGATGTAACAGTTCTGCAAAACTGACTGAAGGAGGTTCACTGAGAATTTGCAGTTGTTCGCTCAAATGAAGCATAAAAGTAGTGGGTACTTGTAAAAAGTGTTTTCGGTAACTTGTCCCTCACTTACAGATAAACAACATAGAAAGAGCTGATGTACAAATGGAGCCAATCTCCAAACACCCTGAGAGTTTTCTTCAGTTACCTTTCTTTCAGTTACCTTCAGTTACCTTTTGCTTATAAGAAAAAGCAACTGAAGCAGCTCATAACCCTTGTGGAAAGCTGAATTAAGATACCATTTAGCTCTTTCAGCAGGTGAAATCAGTGATAAGGGCTGTAGCATCCTTGTTCTTCAAACCTCTTTCAGGGAACATCATCTTTTTTGTGAACTGAGTATGGCAGGATTCCTTTGAAGAGTCATGTGTTTTCTTATTCTTTTTATTTTTGTAAATACATCTGTAAGTGTCATGAAATGAGGTGGGCGGCTCTTTTTTAGCTTGTTTTGCGGAGATGCCTGGTTTTAATGAGATTTTGTTTTGGGTTCTAGTGAAGTTCACTTTAAAATCCTGATAAAAATCAAAAGTATAGTATAGAAACTCCAGACTTAGTGATGCGTTTGTGTGGGAGCTGCACTGCTGGGCTTGGCTTGCGTCTCCCATGCAAACTGTTCTGCAGAGCTGTGCCCTTGACCTCATGAAGGGAGTTACGTTAATGTGTTAGTAGCCAGCCAGACACCGAAGGAGGGTTGAACCACATCCTTGGTTAGAGGTTTTCACAAATATTTTTTGGAATATTAGCATTCAGAAATGTATTATACTGCCAAGTTCTTCAAGGGAGGTTTTGCCTTAAGTGCTTGAGATGCCTGTGTCTACTGAAAAACATTTTTGTTTATTGTTGCATTCCTTTGGTTTGTCCTTGCCTCTCGGAGGTCAGGATGCCTTCTGGACTGTCCATGTACCCACAGGCGGGGTGTTGGTAAAGACAGACAGACTTGTGACACTGTCCTTCGTTTGGAAAAGCGCATCCGGCTCAGTTGATTTACGAGGAGTTGGAGTCTGCAGTTGGGCTGAACTTTGATATCGAGAGTGAAAGGCAATTTGATGTTCCTCTGCTGTTTCATTCAAATGATAGTTTCTTGTTGCAATGCATGGAAGTATTGAAGCTACATCCAAACGATTGTAAAGTTGATACAAGCTTTAAGGGAGCATCGTGTTGCCGAATTCCTTTTTTTTTGCTGTTTACTGTGTCATTATGAGACGTGCAGCTTGCTCGTGTTACTGTTCCCACTCAAAACATTGATACCAGGGGTATCAAAAGTATTGCTCTCTTTTTTTGAGGAGGTGGTGGGGAAGGGTTCTTATTGTGGTTAAACAATTCACCTATATTGATTTAACACTATATTGCCACCCAAATAGCCAGTCCTGCCCTATACAGCACCTTTGTCCTGTCACTGCTGAGGATTTTACTGCCACCCAGTAACTGAGACAGTCTACCTTCTGTAGCAGAAAACTAATATTTTTCCTTTTTTTCTTTTCCCAGTAAAGTTTGCAGCTAATACAGTGGTTGTCCAAGTAACTTGCATCATGAAATTATAAAATTCCTGTAAGAGAAAGCAGGAATCTCTCAGCTGGCCGACATAGAGCAGGACTTCTCTTCCGCCACCGTTCTGTTACCATGTTCAATTTAAACCATCCTGAAAATGCACCAGAAATCAAGCTCTGTGCTGTGAGTATTCGTGTTTTTGGCATGGTCATTGCGCAACAGCCTCCCTCATTAAGGGAGGCAATACTAAATTGCACAAAATGATGTTCTTATTGCACGGTTGTTTTCTGTTTGAGGTGTTACAAAGATCTCGGCTGCATGTAATTGTTGCATTCATGCATTGCTCTGTATTTTACAAATGTGCATAAAGTTTAGGTGCTTAGGTTCTGTGACTTAACATGCAGCTAATAAAAATTGCTTCAGGATTAACTTTGGAAAAACTGTGTGGTGTTATCTTCAGAACGCCTATGACTGTAGGCTGGATAAGGGTTTTCTTTGCTGCTGATTCTTTATTTTCCCCTAAGAAACAGATTATTTTTTGGTTAGTTGGTTTCATATGAAAAACAGAGAAGATGATGAATCTTGAATAATTCTCTTTGAGTACTTAGCCAAGACTGAATGTAGCAATAATTTGTAGCAGATCCTACAAAATACTTTGAAATCCTGCTCAGAGCGGGGCTCTCCATGTAGTAGAAGTAGCCCTGCCTGGGTAGCATTTGGCAATGCAGGTTTAGAATATTTCTTGACATTGTGAACATCGATATGAACCCCAAAATGGACCTGTAAATTTCCATCTCTTTTAGAAAATTTGTTGCCAAATTGAAACTACATTGGGATATTATTCTAATTTGTATTGCTGAATTATCTAATGGCTTAAAGCTTTAGAAAGGATTTCCTGCCGTATGTGCTGCTTCTGCCATTTACTTTGGCACTCAGCAGACGTCTCGCTAAACTGATTCAACTTGCACAGCAGTTGAAAAGTCACATAGTGAATTACATTCATGTTTTGATCGGGTTCAGGAATGCAATTTTGACGTGACTGTTTTGATGGTGTCCAGTTACCATTCTGCAGTTCTTGTGGAACACGCAAGTCAACTTCTTTTGGATCAAACAAAATGGAAAGGTGTGCTTCTGGATCGGGCTAATGCGTTTGCTTTAAGACTATTTAAACCATAGGTATGAGATGAGAGCTCATTTTGAAGCAAGACCTCCTGGAATATATGTAGTTTGCCTATCGCCTTCAGCACAAACTGTTCTGTTTTTACTGATCTGCTCCTGTTGGAATACCCGCCAATGGGGATGTAGGATTTATTTTTTTCTTTAGATTAATACATTGGCTGGTTCACCAAAGAGGTGTGAAAAACCCCAGTCAATGCAAGCAAGAGAGAGTTCATTTTAGCTACTAGTCTTAGTGATTAAATCAAGTACTTTTCTTATTTTGAAACTCGAGTGACATCATGAAATAATTCAAGGTTCACTGGACGAAAAGTACCCCAAAATCAGGATTATAATGTCAGGTGAATGACACAGGTTTCCCCTTCACCAAGCCGTTTTATCTATTGCATTGAGTTGTTGCTTAATCTGTGTGGCCCTGGAAGTGAGTCAGTCCTACTCTTGAATTACTTCCAAACTGTTTGTTTACTGTAATTGGTTTAATTGTCACTATCACTAAAGCTCTGCATTTGTGGTGTGATAAAATAAACAGTTTGGGTCATGCTGTCCATCTTCTATATTTAGTTTATTGTGATTTGAAAAGCTGTATTTAACACTGTGAGGAAACAGAATTAAGACTTGTTAGGGAAAAATGGAGACTCTAAAAATCTGTAGCGTGTCTTCAAATGTAAGGCATCCTTGTATATTGCTTAAGAATGACATTTTAAAAATTTAATGTTCAAAATTATGTCTTGTAGGGAACATTCTACTGCGTTTTTCAAGTTTGAGGGAACTTCTACAAGCAAGCAAAGTGAAAATATCTCTATATGTTTCCTGTTCTTAAAGGTACTGACATAAAATAACAATCTTGAAGGTTGTTTTTTTCTGGAAGAACATTGAGTGTGATCTACAAAGGTGACCCTGGGATGGTGGTTGGCAGCATATTTAAATTCAGTAGGCTTAGGTATGCAATTTCTATTTTCTCTATAGATTATTTGGCACTCTGATTAAAATAGTTTTAACATGAAATATTTGTGCTTCCAGAACTGTTGGAGCTGCTAGCACTTTATTCTATTGATAACAGTTGGGTATTTATAGCAAAGTCAGTACTGATGTCATCTATGCATAATACCTTTTCCAAAGACTTATTGACTTCACCATGACTGAGGATAACTATTTAAGCAAGGCTATAGCCGCTGGAAGCATATCACAGGAATTAATGAGATCATGGAGTTCTAAGTATGGTCAGATGGGACTTCTGGAGGCCTCTGGTCTATCCACTTGTCCAAAGCGGGACTCTGACCAGCACTTGGTGGGGTCAGCTGTGGCTTTGTCCTATGAAGCCCTGAAAACCCCAAAGGACAGAGAATCCACAGCCTCTCTGGGAAGCCTGTTCCTGGGCTTCACCACCCTCCCAGTGAAAAGACTTTGTCATCATGTCCAACCTGAATTTTCCATGTTGCTTTTTGTGTCCATTGCTGTTGTGTCTGCAGGGTGTCCTTGCCAGCGGCAGGCAGAGCAGGGCTGACACCCTCACCTCACAGAATCACACAGAATCACAGAATCGACTGGGTTGGTAGAGACCTCAGAGATCATCGAGTCCAACCCTTGGTCCAACTCCAGTCCATTGACTAGATCATGGCACTAAGTGCCATGTCCAATCTCAGTTTAAAAACCTCTAGGGACGGCGAGTCCAGCACCTCCCTGGGCAGCCATTCCAATGCCTGACCACTCTCTCTGTAAAGAATTTCTTTCTAATATCCAGCCTAAATTTCCCCTGGTAGAGTTTAAGCCCATGTCCCCTTGTCCTATTGCTGACTGCCTGGGAGAAGAGACCAATCCCCACCTGGCTATAACTTCCCTTCAGGTAGTTATAGAGAGTGACGAGGTCACCTCTAAGCCTCCTCTTCTCCAGACTAAACAACCCCAGCTCCCTCAGCCTCTCCTCATAGGTCTTATGTTCAAGTCCCTTCACCAGTCGTTCACCCTTCACCTGCGGTTCTCTCTGGGCTTTGCCTTCTCCACAGTGAGATGCTGGCTTCTGGTTCAGCCGCTTCATGGTCATCCTGCTGTCCAACAGGATCCCCACATCCCTTTCCTCTACACTGCTCTCCAACAGGTTATTCTACAATTTATACTGGAACATGGGGTTGTTCCTACCCAGATGCAAGACTTTGCACTTGCCCTTGTTACATTTCCTCAGCTCCCGGGTGAGGCTGGGGTGGGAGACTGTCTCAAAGGCTGTCCTGAAGTCAAGTTTGTTAATGTATCATTCAGCTTTCAAAGTAGACCCCAGTGCTTCATGTAGGGCTGGTTGGGTACCTGCTGCTTTTGCTAAATCTTTAACTGTTAATTATTATATTTCTGTCTACATCTTGAAAAATGAAATCTAAATGGACGCGCTCCCTGTGCCTTCCAGAATTGGTGGTGGTCTGCACCTCCTCTTTTGACTTTCTCAGACTCGAGTATGAATCATAGAGTCACTTTGGTTGGAAGAGACCCTCAAGATCATCATGACCAACCATTAACCTAATACTGGCACTAAACCATGTCCCTAAAAACCTCATCTTTTATGGTCATTTTTTTTGCTTGTCAGAAACCCTCTGAATGTCATGGCATGTTTTCTAGATGATACTGGTAATTCCATGTAGAATACAGCAGAAGTAGACCAAAGCATTTGGTAGTTGATAAGCAAAATTTTTAACAGTTGGTATGAGAATCAAAACTTAATTTCATGATTTAGAAAAAAAAATCCTGCTAAAAGTTGCTTTTGTTGTCTTCTCCAAAAAAGTGTCTCCTCTTATTGTAGTCTAAAGACTAAATGTTACGTTGCTCTAAGTAGGAAAACATGACTCAGGTTTGTCAGATATACTCCTGGCGTATTTACAGACTAGGAAGGTCTATTTTAATTCTTTTTGTGTTATAAATTATTGAAGGAGGTGGCTTGATTCTAGAGGCAATGGTATTTGAGAGAGAGAGACTACGAAAGTAGTAATTTTCTACGTAAGTTGGTCAGATCTTATGTAGAATTGATTTAGGATTATGGAGTAATGTTTTCAAAAGGAACTGTTTGTCCAGTGCATTATGTCTGTTTTCAATTACTGTCAGTAAATCCTGAAAATTATTTTCTCAAAAGAACTTGGTGAAAGCTGCATTTTAAATAGACATAATAGTTCTGAGAGTAGTTGGAAGGTGTTTGGTACTTACATTGTATGGGTTTTGGTTTGGTTTTGATATCGTTGATCCAGAAGTGGATGCCATGATCACATGCTGGTTTTGTGTGGACTGTTTCCTTTGTGGAAGCGGGCTATATATTTGTACTTAAAAGAATGGGTCTTTTGGGTATTATTGCAAAACAAATATTTAACCTTTTTTTTAAGTTGTGCATAAGGACAAAGATGCTTTGTAAAACCAAGTGCCGTGCACTTGTCTGTTGCTTGTGACTTGCATGCTAACTAGGTTCAGCTTATTTTCTTTCAAGTAACTTTTTAAAATGCTATATGCTCTGGGAGCAAGGTTAGGACTGATGCTGGTGTACAGATAGTTTTTCAGTCTGATATCTTTCAGGATTAATTGCAACAGAGAAGTTGAGCTCACTCTGTACAGCAAAGATGCTGCTGGGACACTGACTTCCACAAAGGCCACAGTAACAATCTCTAGATTCTGCTTATCAAAATTAACAGCGTGACAATGCCAGGATTTCTCATATTTACAGTTATACTAATTTGCATGGACTGGAACGCGTTCACACAGGCTTACCATTAAAATGGGAACATTTGTCCTGTGTTGCCTGTCGATCTCTTGGTGTCCTGTCCCTTACCAGCTTCTCCAGCAACATAGTAATAGGGTGTAGAATTAATTGTTGGGCTGCCACTGTTAACAGACAGGTGAGCAAAGGGGCTCCGCAGCCTGAATGTTTCCTTGCAGTTCTCAGCTTGTTTCCATTATAGTGTCACAGAGAACTATTGTTGGCAGCTGGTATCACCAGAGAATTACCATTGCAAATGTGAGTGCGAAGTCATTAAGTGGAGTGTGCTAAATGTGTCATTGACACAGAGTCTGCTACAGCAGTCTCAATTGATAGCCACTCAAAACCACAAAAAACCTAGCTTAAAAAATGGTGTATTTATATGGCATTTTTGGTTTCCATCTTTTCAGGAAGGTTTTTCTGTTCATGCTTGGCTGTATTTGGGTCAGCAGACACAGAGGGCTTCAACATTTTTTGAAAACTTGCTGCTGGAAATAAAGCCTGATTTATTGGTGTGTATCCTTTGATACTGCTGCAAAGAACATCTATTAAATGTGTTCTTTGTTTCTGTTTCTTGTCAAGTCTTAGGGTTGTTTTTTGCCCTCCTGCTTCTGCCTTCCACTCTCTTTAAGAGGTGATCACACCAGTTATCGTATATTCAGTAGTCTGAACTTTGTGTTTTCCAGACTGGAGGATCATCTGAATCTTAAAGACACTTTTAAAAAGCAAGAGTTCATTTTCTGCAGATGACTCTGTCATCTTGGAATAGAGAGAAGACAAGGCAGACAGTGGGCTCAAATTAGGAACTGGAAGACTTTCCAGGCTAACATCATGTCATGTAGAGGTAGCTATATAATATTTAAAGTGATTTGTTTTAATAGTTTCTAATTAAGTATGTCCAAGAATCTTATCAGATTAAACAACCTACTTTCATAGTAGCTCTTTACTAGGAATGAGGCAAAAATTCCTCTAAGAGGGACCAAAAGAGAAAGGTAAATAGCTGAAACTATGAAATCAGAAATATACTGTGGACAGCAATGTTGAGTTATATATTAAACCCATTGAGTTTGTATCTTCAAAATTTTTTGATAGGTAACGTAAAGAAAGGGATGGAGCCTTTGTGTGAAATCTGGCCTAATACATTCAACCTGTTTATGTTTCCCTTAAGTTCATAGGTCTGGTTGTTCAGGTTTCTCTTATGGTGAATGCACTGTGATGTAGCTACCCTGCTGCAATAGTTTACAATCTAAAGAAATACATTGAAGAGCACTAATATTCTTCATTGTTCTGTTCTTAATTGCTGGTTAACCTATTAGTTGGGATTTTTGTGAGTGTAACTCAGTAGTGTGGTAGATGTATTTCTCGAATTTGTGTTGTGGGTTTTTTTGGTGGGTTTCTTTTGTTTGGTTGGTTTTTAAGCTCACTTTGAAAGCAAAATGATCTTGGATTAGCCACTTCATGCCTCCTGTGGTCACTGTGGAGATGAATGTTTGTTCCAGAACTCCCCAGGTCACCTGAAGTAAACACTTAATTTGGCTGAGTAACTTCTTTGGTACATTATTCCACCTAATGGAGAGCCAAGATGATATTCTCTAAATAAACATTTGATTTCTTCAGGCTGAGCTGCTGCTCAGCCCGAGGAATACAGGACTGCAGTGGTGAGGTGGGGGTGTCTAACTGCTGCCATCATTCTTAGCCACAGCAAACTAAATTTATAGTTTTGTTCTTTGTTCAGGCTCAGATGTGGGGCAGTTGGGCAGAGGCCCTTTAGAATCAGGATCTGAACTTTGTTTTGGCTCACACCATCGTTCTTTGAATGTAGTTTGTCCTGCTTAGATCTGCTTCGGTCAGATAAGAATGTTACTTCACAACACAGACTTGTAGGTGTTTGGTTTTCTGAAATGATTATACATGACATATGCATCCAGCCCTCAAGTAAATTTGGTCTCAGCTGTGTTAGTAACATTCTACTTTTGTGCTTTCCCATACATTTTTAAAATATCAAGCCACTTTTTTTCCCCTTTTTCTTTACAATTCATAATGTTAGATTCAATCTCTTCCATAGTTTCAGGATATGTGGCCCAATTTAAAAAATCACACCTCTTTTGACAAAATTTTTAGTTGTACCGCATGCATATTAGTGACCAAAAGCAGAAAATACACAGGAAATCAGTGTTAAAATTGCTTATGTACATGTAACACTTCATAATTCCTCCTGTGTTGTTAACTGCTAGTGCTACAGTGAACTCTGGGTGTAGCATCTCAGTACAACATACAACCAGTATTGGAGGCAGTAGCTCACAGGTGAATCACTGCACGACATAAGTGCTGTTGGAGATGATGTGATTTGGATTGCGTACGAACTGCAAGCTACAGTAATGTAAAAAATGTATAAAAATGGTGAGAATAGAATCAATTAATACTCCAGAGTTCAATAAATTTCTTGGAATATTTAGTTTAGAAATAAACTATCTAGTGAAAAGTTGTTTTCCTCTCCCTGACCCCTCCTTCCCACACCAAAGAAAGAAAACAAACAAACAAAAGGACTTGGATATAAAATCTATTCTGGCTACTTAACTATAATATCAGAGGAATGCATTTGTATTAGTTTGGTATAATTACTATAAGGTAAAAAGGGGAAGAATCTATTACAAACAGATGTGATTGATATTATTTTTTTCCGAGATTTATCCTCAGGAGGAGTTTGTGGGGGAGGGAGAAAAGAGCATATTGAGAGTGTGTCAACTCATGTAGCATTAGTCTTTAACCAGACTATACTATAGTATACTATAGAACTTATAAATCCAGATATATCTACTAGAAGATTGGTGAATCCTGGCTGTTGATTTCACTGTGAAGTTCTTCCTACTATTTCTGAAATTTGTGTGCAGTTCAAGAATTCCTTTTATATTTAGGATTTAATGTTTAATTCTCGATTCTGGTGAATATGCATGACTAAAAGAAAAGAATAGTAGAGAATAGTAGCCACATTGAGCATCTGTGTCCTGCTGTCAGTCCTTGTCACTTGTTTTGCTTGCATTAGGCATCTGTGGCTAAACTGCTTTGACTGATGGACTGATTGACAAGGCCTCGACTTCAAAAACTGTCATATTTCTGTGTGACAACTGAGGCTTCAGATTCAGGGAGTTATTCTGGTTGTAGAATAAGGACGTCTTAAGACGTGGGAAGAGTTAGGACCAAGTTCTGTCTGGCTACTCAGCTTCTCACCTCCTGCCTTGTTGAGCTCTGCTTAAGGTGCTCAAGCAGCGAAAGTTCAGCGTGACTGGTGAAATGATGCTTGAAGCTTTGGAAACTTGCAGTAAATCTGTGGCCTGCATGGCTTTGAGTTTGAAATTGTGCATGAACACAAACTTTAGGTATCACAGAATCCTTTTGGTTGGAAAAGACCTTTAAGATGGGTCCAACTGTTAACCCAACGCTGCCATGTCCACCTCTAAACCATGTTCCCAAGAACCTCATCTATGCTGGTGTCCCTTTTTTAGTATGAAACCTTTCTTTTTGTTGTTTTTCCAGTGTGCTGGCAGCTGAGGAACAGTTCCTAGGCAGATGATCCTACGTTACCACTGGAAAATGACATAATAGGCAAATTTCTTGTGTCAGAAGGACTTAATGTAGGCTTAAAGATTTGCATCCCTCTGTGTGTTCTTGACATGTTAGGAGGGGGTTTCACACTTCAAAGTGTTATCTCTTTACTGTTCTGAAGAAAAACAGTTAAAGCCAGCTGTCAATAATCTTCAGCTTGTGATGACAGAATAAATCCTGTCTGCTTTCAGTGCTTTTAAGCTTTACAAAAATGAGAGGGCAGTGCCTTTAATGAAAGCTGGGGTGTGCTGTCTGCTTATCTGTCTTTAAAAAAAGAAAGTGAGTGGGAGAAAAGCTGATGGTGCTTCTTGATAAATATGTGGCTCCAGTTTTTCTGGAAGTTGTACCTTTCAAGCTTGTAGTTGTACAAAGTGAGCTGTGATGCCTCTGCCTTTTTTAACACCACATTTGGAAATGAAAATTTCGGCTCCTTTAATACCAACATAATAGCTTTGTAAGATGCTGTGTCAGCATTTGTAGCTGACAGTGAGTTTGCTAAAACAGCAAGAGACTTCATTATCGTGTGTATTGGCTATTTTGTGATGGCTTATGTGTTAAAACAAAGGAGGTTGTGGAGAGTTTGTTCTCTTTGGGCAGGTGACATTGTAGTAACCTTCATAATTCCTTAAGAAGTGTTAAAGGAAAGCAGTATAAGAAATGTTTCATTGCAACTTAATGCTCAGCAGCCTAATTAGCCAAATACCACGTGCCTACCTCTGCATGAAATAGCGCATTTCTTTGCAATGTAAAATAGGAATTTTCAGTTTTGGAACAGCCTGAAGAGGCCTTTGTTGCAAATGACCACTGGCTTTTTAACTATTTCTTCTCAAAAATAATGCAGGTCAGCACGGTATCCATAGCGACTGCATGCAGCTTCCTCGTTAATCCTGGCATACTGCTGCAATAATGAATTTCTCTTACTTCTAACAAGGTTTCATGTTTCAGGAGGAAACCTTTATTTGAAAACTGGATGTAACTGGGTTTCTGTAACTGAAAAATCTTGAATATTCGTCATTTTTCTTCACTTTTAAACTCCTGGTCATAATTATTCTTTTAATGAGCTGCTGTGGAGGCCTAAACACAACCCCCACAGAAGCAGCAACCTTAAATTCCTAAAGCCTGTATATAGTCTGGTAGTAGAAAACTTTGTACATGCAAAGATCTTTCTGAAGGGATAAAATCTGTTAAATAGGAATATATCAATCTGCTTTCAGCTCTGTTAGTAAAAGGAAGAAATTCCACTATAAACTACAAAATTAAGGCATGTGAGTATTATGTGAATATGATCAAGCAAGAATTATGTAGTTAAACATCTGCTGACAGCAGTTTCAGACCCTCTGTGGCTGTTGAACAGACGGGGGAAACTTTGCAACAGCAGGAATGCCGCAGGAGTCCCTTGAATTTTGGCTTTCTGGTTATTTCTGTGCGTTAGGGGAATGTGCAGCACCCAGCTCAGGGCAATGCACTTAATAAATTAATTGGATCAAACACTTAAAGACGCAACCATTTAATTTATTGTGAATATTATTTTTTAACGTCATAAAGGTTCTTTTAACTTAGAGGAAATAGTTGCAGAACAGAATGTCGTCTTGGGGGAGTGTGGATAGGAACTTGTTGAAAATGGGAAGTGAAATGGTTCTATCCTGAGGCTGTTATTGTTTGGTTTGTGGGTTTTGTGTTCATTCGTTTTTGTTTTGTTGAGGTTTTGGGGGGGTTTTCTGTTTGTTTTGATTTTAATTATTTGGTTGTAACAGAGCTTCAAACTGCTCAGGTAGTATTCTGACACAGAAAATAAATGTTTTCAGAATTCTGTCAAGTTTCTGATATTATGAACACGGCTTGTTTTCCTACTGTCTTTAATTTGCACGTAGCTTTATTTAAAAATATAAATAGTTATGGAAGGAGAGCTACCTGCAAAATTCATAGGATCTTCAAAGTGGAAGTCCCATTTATTTTTGAGAGCTTCAGAAATAGGGGAGTGAAGTCAAGGGATCTTTAAAAAAACAATTTGTTTATATAGATGTATATTTTCTCCATGGTATATTTTCTCCATGGTATATTTTCTCCATGGTATATTTTCTCCATGGTATATTTTCTCCATGGTATATTTTCTCCATGGTATATTTTCTCCATGGTATATTTTCTCCATGGTATATTTTCTCCATGGTATATTTTCTCCATGGTATATTTTCTCCATGGTATATTTTCTCCATGGTATATTTTCTCCATGGTATATTTTCTCCATGGTATATTTTCTCCATGGTATATTTTCTCCATGGTATATTTTCTCCATGGTATATTTTCTCCATGGTATATTTTCTCCATGGTATATTTTCTCCATGGTATATTTTCTCCATGGTATATTTTCTCCATGGTATATTTTCTCCATGGTATATTTTCTCCATGGTATATTTTCTCCATGGTATATTTTCTCCATGGTATATTTTCTCCATGGTATATTTTCTCCATGGTATATTTTCTCCATGGTATATTTTCTCCATGGTATATTTTCTCCATGGTATATTTTCTCCATGGTATATTTTCTCCATGGTATATTTTCTCCATGGTATATTTTCTCCATGGTATATTTTCTCCATGGTATATTTTCTCCATGGTATATTTTCTCCATGGTATATTTTCTCCATGGTATATTTTCTCCATGGTATATTTTCTCCATGGTATATTTTCTCCATGGTATATTTTCTCCATGGTATATTTTCTCCATGGTATATTTTCTCCATGGTATATTTTCTCCATGGTATATTTTCTCCATGGTATATTTTCTCCATGGTATATTTTCTCCATGGTATATTTTCTCCATGGTATATTTTCTCCATGGTATATTTTCTCCATGGTATATTTTCTCCATGGTATATTTTCTTGTTATTTATAATTTATCTATAGTACTATTATTTACTCTATCTATATAACTATAGTACTGTTAGTACTATATATTTACTAGATTAATAGATACTACTGTACTATTATATTACTATTATATTACTGTTACTATATCTGTTATAGCTATAGTATATATAAATATATCTATATCTTGTATCTTTTAAATGTATATATAAAGTATATGTATAAATAAATATACAAATATATAAATAACAGAAAAAGAAATATATTTGGGCCTAAAGATGTCTTAAAATGTATTTTAAGAATAGAGAATTTCTATTCTAATATGAATTAGTATTCTAATATCTGTATTCTAATTAAAAATTTGTATTTGAATATATTTGTATTCAATTTTTTAATTTGTATCTAATTTGTATTCTAATATCCGAGTAAGTTGAGAATCCAGAGCTGTATTTTTGTTACAGACTGAAAATAAGATTTTCCTCAGGAATGCCTGAGCAGTAACGTGTTGGAATGTTATGGAGACACACCTGACATCTCTTTACCGTCCTCCCCGGCAGGCGAGCGCGTCTCTGCCCCGCGGCGCTGGCGCTGACGTGCCGTGGTCCGGTGCTGTAAACATCCCCGACTGGAAGCTGTTCCCGTCCAGCTTTCAGTCAGATGTTTGCTGCACCTGGCTGCGCTCGGACAACTGCAGAAGGAAAAGCTGCCGTAAATACACATGGATTGTCTTCAAATGAGTTAACTCGCTGGCTTATTAATAGCGTAGGTGTGATTTCTTCATGTCCAGTCAGGAATGGAGGTACCAAACTGTTGCTTATCTTTCCTCTTTGCTGCTTTGTGGTATGAGCTACACAATTACGCTTCACAGGGCCAGAATGGCAAGTGGCAGTTAATGACACGTATGAGATCCCTAAAGCAGACCGGCTTTGTGAATTGTCTGGTTTAACAGCTCCTGTTCCTTAATGACTCTTAGGAAAAATATAAACGCTGTCAAGTACTTAGCAGGCATTTGATCTGATGTGCCTTGCTTTTTTTGTTCTGTTTGATTGTTTTGTTTGTTTTTCTGGAATTCCCCATCCTGAGTCCCTATGAGTGGGTAGTGCTCTTATTGCTTGTAAACTGAATATAACCCAAGGCCAAAATAAAGGTTAAAAAAAAAAAACCCAAAACAACAACAGGCTATATTTTTGCACTAACAGCGCATAGCGTATTACACTTGTTTGTGGTAAAGTCATCTTGGTTTATGCTAACCCAACCATGGCAATAAAAGGTTTTATTTTTCATGTAAAGAACAGCTTTTGAAAGAACTGCTTCACTGATCCAGTTCCAGAGCGACTTGGAGCAGTTGTGTCCACATGTCTACAAAACAGCTTCAACGCTTCCCGCTTTCTTGGGGCAGGATCTGCACACGCTGTTTCCTCATATCTGGGATTTCGTTTCTCCTTTGTTTTTCTCTAACATTCTATTTTTAAAGGAATGGCCTATGTAACTGCTGCTGCTAAGACAAATATTCTTGTACTACTTCAGCTCTCTGGTCCCCCTCCTAAACATTAATTTTTTATTCCCTAACACTTAAAAGACTGTTCAGTTTGACAGTACGGTAAACCTAGATATTATTCATTCAACTTTACTATAGTTATTCTGTAAAAGTAGACTATGTCCAAAGATACAAATACTTTAAAAAGTGAAATATTTTCTCTTTAATTTATCAGAATTAAAACTATTAGCATTTCTTAGGCCTGGGAAAGCTGGGCTGACAAGGTCTTGGTTTCCAAGCAGGCAGTGGATGACCACACGTGAACCAAGGGCAGCCGCTCTTGTGCCATGATCCTGTCACTGGAACTATTCTGTGTTACCTGGATGCTCTTTCTCATGACATACAAACACCTGTGATGACAGAAGGTACTGAACTTGATTATCTAATTCATAGCTAGCACCTCTGCAAAAATTTCTAGAGCAACTTGCACACTCATACAATCTCAGTTAAAAGCACATTTTTAAGATATCTCTTTGGCTTGATAATTCATGTAGGTGTATTTATAAAAAGGATTTTTAAGCAGAACCTATAGATCTTGATGTCTTAAAAATGCAGTTAGTTGTTTTCCAAGTTTTCTTTTTTATTTAGTATTTCCTGGTTCCGCGTAGTATTTGGACTTGGAAGAAAGAAAGTGCACTGTGTTAATGAACTTCTCTCATCAAAGTAAACGTTATATGCATATATATAAAATATATATATCATATGTTATTTATATATGTATATATATAATAACCAAAATGTCTACTAGAGTAATTAATGCTGCCCTAGCCTTTTATATATATATATAATATATATATATACATATAATATATATATATACATATATATATATGTTTAGTTCATGTGCAGTTTGCCAGTCCAGTATTGTAGAGCTTTACTTACGCATACATTTATATTGGCCTAACATTTAATACACATACTTAAACACAGCTGCCATGTCTTCCCATGAAAACAAATCGAAGTGGTTTGTAACTGCAGGAAATCAATAAATTGAAGAAAAACACACTGCATTTTTGTTTTGAGCTTTTTTTGCCAGGTGTTTGGAATACAAGGACTCTGTCTTCTATGTACACAACACAAAGTACTGAACATCTTGTCGTGCTTCACGTATGGCTGTTGTTTGCAGCTGGAGAAGGTGAGGGCTGTTCAAGTGTCCATGTGCGCGTTTTTGCCGCAATTCCAGGTGAGCTGGCGCTACTGGGATTGCTGGGAAGGGCTCATGGGAATTTGATGGGCCGCGCAGTTCTGAGGGTGGAAGGAGTTGTTGAAGCAACTCCGGCAGAATTGGGCAGCACAGGGCCACAAATACAGTGAATTTTGGGCATGGAAGAGGCAGATTTGACACATCAGCCCGGTGACTGGTAACGTGAGGCCTCTGTTCAGTATATCGTAAGGAGTCATGGGGCAGCTTCTGATGTTTACCAGTGCACTGATTTTTGAAGCAGAGGAAACTATGGGAATGAAAACCAGGTTGGTGGTCCAGAGGCCAGCAGGGGACACACAGGTACCAACTGAGGGTGGGTCACACATTGTATACGCAGGTACAATATACAGTTACCTTTGGGGGTGGCAGCTGGGGAGGAACACAAAGGTCTTTGCCGGCTGAGCAGTGTAGGGGAAAGGGACCTGGGGGTTCTGGTGGACAGCAGGATGACCATGAGCCAGCACTGGGCCCTTGTGGCCAGGAAGGCCAATGGCATCCTGGGGTGGATTAGAAGGGGGGTGGTTAGTAGGCCGAGAGAGGTTCTCCTGCCCCTCTACTCTGCCCTGGGGAGACCACACCTGGAATATTGTGTCCAGTTCTGGCCCCGCAGTTCCAGAAGGACAGGGAACTGCTGGAGAGAGTCCAGCACAGGGCAACAAAGATGAAGGGAGTGGAGCATCTCCCGTGTGAGGAAAGGCTGAGGGAGCTGGGGCTCTGGAGCTGGACAAGAGGAGACTGAGGGGTGACCTCATTCATGGTTATCAATATGTAAAGGGTGAGTGTCAGGAGGATGGAGCCAGGCTCTTCTCGGTGACAACCAATGATAGGACAAGGGGCAATGGGTTCAAACTGGAACACAAGAGGTTCCACTTAAATTTGAGAAGATACTTCTTCTCAGTGAGGGTGACAGACACTGGAACAGGCTGCCCAGGGGGGTTGTGGAGTCTCCTTCTCTGGAGACATTCAAACCCGCCCGGACACCTTCCTGTGTAACCTCATCTGGGTGTTCCTGCTCCAGCAGGGGGATTGGACTGGATGAGCTTTTGAGGTCCCTTCCAATCCCTGACATTCTGTGGTTCTGTAGAGTATCCCATTTACAGATTATTTTCTAATTCTCAAGGATTATAAAGTAATTAAGTGCTTAAGTAACCCTGAAAAGAATATTTCCCAAAGTCAGCGTGCTACATGAAAATTTTATCTTATGGTATTTGAAACTTTGCCGGTGTGTGGTGTTCTTACAGCTGCTATCATAAAAATGGCAAAATATTAAGTAAAAGGAAATATTCAGAGTACTGTTCTATCACTCTTGGTTTTAAGAGCATTAGACGTACACTATGACACAGACCTGCTCAACTGACTGGTAAATATGGGAATGCAGGAAAAGTTGCTTTTAATTTACTCTCAGTGTTACAAAAACACTTTAACATTTTATAAGGATTTTAGGTGCTTTGTGGGATTGGTTTAAATTACACCTTTGGTAACTTTCATCCTGGGAAAATCTTTTGCTACTTCAGCTTTGGTTGGCTGGCAATACTGAAACAGAGTACAGCAACTGTGACTCTTTACTGTAAATGGAATAAAGCTTTGTTTCTTCAAGATAGCTAAGAAACAATATTTGACCACATTTGACTGATTTTTCTGAATGAAAAATGGGATGTAATTTTACTGAAATATATTAAATATAAGTAAACCTAAAAAAAAAAAAAATAAATATGTATCAGTGATAGCCTCTACCAATTTATTTTTAACTACGGTGCTAAAAATTGGCAAAAATGCCTGCTCCACCCTCCCCTCAAAAAAAAGAGCTTAATGCCCAAACTGAAACTCTCTATTTATTTTTTAGTAAATTGTGGCGTGACAAAATACAGAAGCAGCCCATCTGTGTCATGTCATCTGTTTATTGCCACTACCCCAAGCACAGCTGCTGTTTGGAGTTGCTACTTCTGAACATCTGCTAAAAATACCTTGGAAAGCTTCACTGAAACTCTCTCCTTGTGCCAGATCTGCTAAGCTGGGTTATTCATCAGGGTTCAGTTGTTCTGAGGCAGCTGCCGGTCACAACGAGCGTCAGAACATTTGACTTTCATATTTGTACATGCCGTATTTTAAACACGGTGGGCTGAATCACAGAATCACAGAATGTCAGGGACTGGAAGGGACCTCAGAGCTCATCCAGTCCAAACCCCCAGCTGGAGCAGGAACACCCAGATGAGGTTACACAGGAAGGTGTCCAGGTGGGTTTGAATGTCTGCAGAGAAGGAGACTCCACAACCCCCCTGGGCAGCCTGTTCAGTGTCTGTCACCCTCACTGAGAAGAAGTTTCTTCTCAAATTTAAGTGGAACCAACTGTGTTCCAGTTTGAACCCATTACCCCTTGTCCTATCATTGGTTGTCACCAAGAAGAGCCTGGCTCCATCCTCCTGACACTCACCCTTTATATATCTCTAAACATTAATGAGGTCACCCCTCGGTCTCCTCCAAGCTCCAGAGCCCCAGCTCCCTCAGCCTTTCCTCACACGGGAGATGCTCCACTCCCTTCAGCATCTTTGTTGCCCTGTGCTGGACTCTCTCCAGCAGTTCCCTGTCCTTCTGGAACTGAGGGGCCCAGAACTGGACACAATATTCCAGGTGTGGTCTCCCCAGGGCAGAGTAGAGGGGCAGGAGAACCTCTCTGACCTACTGACCACCCCCCTTCTAGTCCACCCCAGGTACCATTGGCCTTCCTGGCCACAAGGGCCCAGTGCTGGCTCATGGTCATCCTGCTGTCCACCAGGACCCCCAGGTCCCTTTCCCCTACGCTGCTCTCTAGTAGGTCATTCCCCAACTTATACTGGAACCTGGGGTTGTTCCTAACCAGATACAAGACTCTACACTTGCCCCTGTTATATTTCATTAAATTTTTCCCCGCCCAACTCTCCAGCCTGTCCAGGTCTCTGATGGCAGCACAGCCTTCTGGTGTGTCAGCCACTCCTCCCAGCTTGGTGTCATCAGCAAATTTGCTGATAGTACACTCTATTCCCTCGTCCAAATCATTGATGAATAGATTGAATAGTACTGGTCCCAGTGCTGACCCCTGAGGCACTGCACTAGGTACAGGCCTCCAACTAGAGGAGGACCTTTTCTCTTGTTTATTTGTATTCTTTCTGTCCTGCAGGAATTCTAACAGCTACCCAACATCACCCCCTAGTAAATATATACATGTGGAAAAACTTAGTGAAAACGAAGTTAAGCTGTGAAGAATCTTTTATGTTCTCTATGTCATGATTATATGCTTCTTGATCAACTAAATCCACTGATCTTCTGTCGGCTTTCAGTGCAGCACAGATTTCACAGATTGCTAAATTTTTTTGTCCTTTGAGTTTTTTCCACTGCACTTAAATGTTCCTATTTTTAATCAGTGAATTCAGGAAATGGAAACTTTGGCCATTCACATGTTTAATATAATAGCATCCAATAAATCTTGGATGGTGCTTCATGATAAAAGATTTGGATATAGTTTTCAATCTTCATTTTTATAAGACTAGAAAAATCTATTGCGTGCTGAACAATCAGAAATAATTTCCGTACAGATCTTTTTATTAAAACATTTTTTTTCTATTTGTTGCAAACTTAAGGTATCATACCATGAGGATTGTATATATAGTGGTGGTAAGAAGGTCAGTATGTGGTGAAGTTTTTTCTAGGGTTATGCTTATAAGAACATTAATTTATTACTACTTCAGCTGGTGAAGCCATAGTTAGTATTGTGGGATGCACAATGATGTCTGCAATACCTTATTAATACAGACCCTTTTGATGCAGAAGCATTTTAATTAAACCTCATACCTCTTTTTTCAAGAAATACCTTTATTTCACAAGCAGGCAGCTGAAGTAGGTGCATCTATGAACTGTTGTGTAAACTTAGAAGGAGTTTATGCTTTTTGGTATAGGGATAGAAGAATTTCCTCATATAAATAAGATGTAGGTGAAGACTTGAATCTGCCCAAAGTCCAGGCTACATCTATACTGATAAACACACTTTATTCAGGGAATTATTCCTTCTCCCTGGCTTTTTGTCTCACCAGCACCCAATAGGTTGCACCCACAATGCTCAGGGCTGTCCCTCTAGACACCCGCGCTAAATAACGTTTGACTTTGGATCTCCTCCACCTCCCATGCAGTGCCCTGTCATAAGACAAATACCTGGGGGTGTGCTCCCTGCTTTTTGGGGTGTCTGCTGACGGGGGCTGTGCTGTATCTCACTGTAGTTGTGTTCTCAGGGCAGGAAGGTGAGGGAGGGGGGTGATGGTGGGGGTGTATTCTGGCACCCAAGGGTGCAGCGGTAGCATTGCTTGGGTGATGTGAGGAGATTCTAGTGCAGGAGGACTCACCTGGTGGGCTAGTAGAAGGTATTCCTGAAGCAAAATGGTCTTAAAATTCCGGGATGGCTGTCCTGGGAGGGACCAATTCTGCCCACTCCAAAAGAAAGCTTGAGGATGGACATAACCATCTGAGAACTTATTTCATAGCACAGACTTACTCATTCAATTCCTACTTTGCTCCAGTCTGTTTCTTGCCCTCCTTCTTTTAACCGTGCCATTCAGCCCCTTTGTCTTGCCATCAGTGTATCCTTGTTAGATGTGCCCATGGTCGAGGTTCATAAGGACATGGTTTAGTGCTAGAGTCAGATTGTGGTTAGACTTGGTGATCTTAAGGGTCTCTTTGAACTGAAATCATTCTATGATTCTATGATTTTGTTATTTTTTTTTGGCTCCTCAGTTCCAGAAGGACACGGAACTGCTGGAGAGTCCAGCGCAGGGCAACAAAGATGCTGAAGGGAGTGGAGCATCTCCCGTGTGAGGAAAGGCTGAGGGAGATGGGGCTCTGGAGCTGGACAAGAGGAGACTGAGGGGTGACCTCATTAATGTTTATAAATATATAAAGGGTGAGTGTCAGGAGGATGGAGTCAGGCTCTTCTCAGTGACAACCAATGATAGGACAAGGGGTAATGGGTTCAAACTGGAACACAAGAGGTTCCACTTAAATTTGAGAAAAAACTTCTTCTCAATAAGGGTATCAGAACACTGGAACAGGCTGCTCAGGGGGTTTGTGGAGTCTTCTCCTCTGCAGACATTCAAAACCCACCTGGACACATTCCTGTGTAACCTCATCCGGGTGTTCCTGCTCCATGGGGGTATTGGACTGGATGAGCTTTCAAGGCCCCTTCCAATCCCTGACATTCTGTGATTCTGTAAATCATAGAATCATAGAATGTCCTTAGTCAGACGGGACCCACAAGGATCATCGAGTCCAACTCCTGCACAGCACAACCCCACAGTTCACACCATGTGTCTGAGGACATTGTCCAGTCTCTTCTTGAACATTGTCAGGCTTGGCGCCGTGACAGTACAACCATACTACGGTTGTAGTCATCGTCTTACCTTAATATGGAGGGATGGGGGAAGACACTCAGCGGCTTGTTGTTTCTCTCTGACACACATTGGTGAAGGAGGACAATACCTTCTGCAGCCTCCACAGCCCCGTTACAGCCATCTCCTGGACTACTGGTGGTGCTGCTTCCCTCCAGGAGCAGAGGAACAGCAGAATCTCCAGGGCGTTGCATATATTTTGTGAAAGGTGACAGAGACGTTGTCCAGGGATCCATACGGGCTTGCAGACGGTGTGACGGCTTCAGTGCTGAAGCTCTTGCAGAGATAAGTGTGTGGGAACTGGAAGGTACGGGAAGGTTTTGCTGGGTCCTCAGGTGGGTTTCCCCCAGTGCATGTAGATGGGATACTGGGAAATACTACACTACTGAACTTCCTTGAATTTTTGTTTGAGCTGCAGCATTTCCACTAGAAAAACAGGTAAGTGAGGTGACACTAAATTAATGGCTTCCAATGCCTTGTTCTCAGTGATAGCTCACGTCTGTTAGTTAGATCTGATGGTTGCTTTTGCTGCAGAATCAATCTGCAGTTGTCGTGATGGAAGGCCAGATTCTGACTCCATTAAATTCCATTACATCTTGGTGATTTCACTGATTCATTTTCCTCTGGCTTTCATTAATATGATTGCAACTGTAATCAGGCTTCAGTTATGGTTCAGAATATATCTGTAGATACTAAATATAAGCAAAAGTAAACAGTCATAAAAAGCACGAGAAGTGTAAGCAATACATAAGCGGGTTTAATCATAAACAAGTTTTGTAAAATTGACAGCTGAGATACGACAGGGATGACTAATTTATAAACAGCTTCCCTGCACATTCATGTAAAATGAACTTGTGTATTTTTGTTAGATGTTTAAGTAATGGTTAAACGTTACATTGCATTTTTGTCTGTGTTCCAAAAACAAAACCCCCAAAACCAAAACCCTTGATGTGGTGCACTAATGAAAGTAGACTGAGCAGATGGTTTTTAGGGACTGCACTTCACGTATTATGCAACTGTGCTGTTCTTTCAGAGAAAGATAAGTGAGGCAGAAAGAAATATAGATACAACTTTAAATCTTCATTTTTCACTCATTGTTAAAACAGAAAATGCCAGAAAAACACTCAAAAAATAGGGGGAATATTAAAGTGTGCAAGTTGCAAAGCCTACTTTCTTTAACCTTTCCATTTGAGCAATTATCTCATTAGAGCAGTGGAGTTAAAAACTGGTTGAGTGTTTTTAACTTATATCAGGAAAAGAAATACAATCATTCTTGGACCAGGAAACCCCTGGTATCGTGGTCAAAAGAACAATCCCACACAGAACACTGTCGCGGTTGAGACGGACAAACGACATGGACCCAGTTCTTTCAAGATGAAAGTAATAGATGCCATTTATTGCTACAAGTGCATTTTTATACAATTCTACCAGTTCATGTGTCTTTTCACTATTGCTTACAAGTTACAGCACTAACATCTCATTGGTTAATCTTTCTATCATCCATGTTATTCTTCTATCCCCTTCTCTCTCACGGGTACATCTCTCCTCTCTCCGGATACTCCTTTACTCCCATCCTTCTCAAGGGTAAATCTTAATATCTCAAGGCTGATCTCTACTCTCATATTTTTTGTCAAGGATTCCACAGACCCGCTGCAGTTTCCCACAGAACACAGAGTTGCTTGGTTTTGAGATATGAAACCTGAAGATATTCGCTTAAACAGAAGGAGTAATAAAAGAGGAAATTAAAACAGCTTATACCAGTTGAGGAGTTTGACGGGAGCCTCTGCCAGCCCTAGTAGATGGAGCTTAGAGAAATGAAGTCATCTTATGTTAATGTGGACTTTGTGTAGCCTGTCCAATTCAGTGGTGTTACCATTACATTTTAGTAGCTGGAGTAATCGAAAGATGAGCAATATTTGTGAATTTAGGAAAACTGAGAAACCATCCATTTTCCTTAAAACACTTTTTGGTGTGATTTCTGCGCTACCTTCAAAATTCATCTGTAAGAGAGATGGAGGGGTTCTGGTTAAAACACTTACAAACACTGTTCAGCGTGTGTGTTTTCCTCCTTGCAAGGAGCAAACAATGAATAGTGGTGATAGGACTTTTTGCCAGTCAAGCAATATTACTCTGAAAAAGGACTTCTGTACATTTCTTCCCTTTTTAAGGATTTTTAAAGGTTTTTTTTTCCTGTCACCAGTATTTATTATATCAAAGTGTGTTGCGATAGTTGTGGACGTTGCAACATAATGCACAAAGATTAATGAGCAAATTAATGACACCAACACTGCACAAGTTAGATAGATACCTTAATATTTTTACCTTGTTTCATTAGTGGGCATGTGCTCCTTTCAAGATGGTTTTAGGTGGTCACCGTAGTCCCATTGCTCTCCTTCTGCAGTCAGTGGGGAGGTCTGGGTGCTTCTGAAGACCTGGAGAAGCTGCGGGCAGACAGGCTCTGAAGAGTTTAGCTGCAGATTTTTTCCATACATTAGTACGCTTATCCATACAGATCCAGGAGTGGAAAATGCACCCATGCCTCAGGCACTCCTGCTCAAAGCCCAGCATCTTGACTTCAAATGTGAGTAAGTGTTAACTATGAGCTGAGGACACTGAAAGGTTCCATCTCCAGTCCCTAAGAATGGGAAATGCTTTCACAGAATCATTTCAGCTGGAAGAGACCCTCAGGATCATCAAGTCCAAGCATAATCTAACCTAACTCTGGCACTAAACCATGTCCCTGAGAACCCTGTCTAAATGCCTTTTGAACACCTCCAGGGATGATGACTCCACCACTTCCCTGAGCATCCTGTTCCAATGCCTGGCAACCCTTTCCATGAAGAATTTTTTTCCTAATACTCAATTTAAATCTCCCCTGGCACAACTTGAGGCCATTTCCTCTTGTCCTATCACTTACTACTTGGGATAAGAGATCAACCCCCTCCATGCTACATCCTCCTTGCACAGAATCACAGAATCACAGAATCGACTGGGTTGGAAAAGACCTCAGAGATCATCGAGTCCAACCCTTGGTCCAACTCTAGTCCGTTTACTAGATCATGGCACTAAGTGCCATGTCCAATCTCAGTTTAAAAACCTCCAGGGATGGTGAGTCCAGCACCTCCCTGGGCAGGCCATTCCAATGCCTGACCACTCTCTCTGGAAAGAATTTCTTTCTAATATCCAGCCTAAATTTCCCCTGGCAGAGTTGAAGCCCATGGCCCCTTGTCCTATTGCTGACTGCCTGGGAGAAGAGACCAATCCCCACCTGGCTAGAACTGCCCTTCAGGTAGTTCTAGAGAGTGATGAGCTCACCTCTAAGCCTCCTCTTCTCCAGACTAAACAAGCCCAGCTCCCTCAGCCTCTCCCCATAGGTCTTGTGTTCAAGTCCCTTCCCCAGTCTTGTTGCTCTTCTCTGGACCCGCTCCAGCACTTCAATCTCTTTCCTGAGCTGAGGGGCCCAGAACTGAACACAATACTCCAGGTGTGGCCTCCCCAATGCAGAGTACAGGGGAAGGATCACTGCCCTTGTCCTGCTGACCATGCTATTTTTGATACAGGACAGGATACCGTTGGCCTTCCTGGCCACCTGGGCACACTGTTGGCTCATGTTGAGCTTCCTGTCCATTAGTCCCCCAGGTCCCTTTCTGTCTGACTGCTCTCCAGCCACTCTGTGCCCAGCCTGGAGTGCTGCAGGGGGTTGTTGTGACCAAAGTGCAGCACCCGGCACTTGGCCTTGTTGAACTTCATCCCATTGGAATCAGCCCATTTTTCACGTAGTTGTAGACAGCAATAAGGTCTCCCCTCAGCCTCCTTTTCTCAAATAATTACTTAATTACCATCCTATATTAAAAATATAACTAAAAGAATAGGGATAGTGAATGCTACACTTGCAGACTGCCTGAATTTTGTTTGAGAAGGCACAGTGGTCATGATTTAAAAACATTCAGTTGCTTGTATTTGAATGACAATGTTGGAGTATAATTAACAGTGGTTATTCTTTACTGCGTTTTTATAACTAACAGGTATTTTCCAATAAACAAAATGTCTTTTATTTGCTTATAAGGAAATCCCTATTACTTTTCCTTTCTCCCTCTCTCGGTGAAAGTCCTAGGGATACAGTAATGTATGTGTATTATTTCTTTAAAGTTTAAAACATTTTTAGTAATGAAGCAATGATTACTGAACGAACTTGCCTTACTCATTGAGCTTGATGGATAAATGGAGATGTATCATATTCTATTTAAGCTGACTGAGAAAAAAAAACACCAATGGTAAAGTCTGAGAAACACATTTTAGTAGCACAAATAATGTGTATGTGGAAAAGGGAATGTGGGTAATTGGGCATGCTCATAAAATTTATACATATATGTATTATTATTTAATTGGAGGAACTAAAATTATTTATGTAGGTAGTGGTGTTGGTTCTCTCTTTCCTAAGAGGGAACTTAAGGTATGAAGTATTTAATAACATGATAATCTTGCAGAAAATGGATGAAGATTAAGAATAGAACAGCAGTCTGCTGGAGCCAAACATATGATGCAACGTCTAATCAAATCAAAATCCTTCAAATCACACAGGAACTGTCAGATTTGTGTAGTTTGCAGTTTGAGTATATCGTGGTCGTCAAATTCTTACCGTGGAGTTAATAAATCAAAACGAGTGTGACTGATGCTGGTTTTTCCTCTTCACTGTACTGCCCCATAAATAGCTCATGGTTCAGTGAGAGCTGTGGCAACTTTCCAAGCAGGAACACGATAACAAAGACGTCTCTCTCCTGCACCTGCCTTTGTGCCTTTTTCAGATCCACAGTCTCTTAGAGGTATTGAGAATATGCTATTTTTGCTATGAATTTACTTCTATTTGGTACATACATATTCCCCTTTCCCTGAATTACAGTGATCGTGCAGAGAATGAAATCAAGGTGTTCTTTGGATGTTGCTCTGTGCTTTTTTAATACATCGGCATTAATATAAATAACCTTCTATTTTGATAGCGCTACATTTTGAAAAGCTTCTAGAAAAGTTTGCTTTCTCACATGCATTTCTGTCTCAGTCCAGTTCATTTACTACTAGACTGAAGAAACAGTATATAATAACGTTTCATAGTTTATATATAATTTCTTGTCTCATAGGAGCCTGTGTAAGAAAGCAACCTCCAATCGAAAAGTCCTTAAAAGAACATGGAAAAACACCATTTAAATCTGCAGTGTCTGCTGTCTCCAGCTAGTCTGACATCACCTAGCAAAGGAAAAACATTCTGTACAGTTGTAATAGGATTAAACAGTATAAACCTGCATGCAGAAATGTGATTAATACAGGGCATTTGTAAAGCCTGCTGTGATTATATTGCTACACTAACAAACATAGAATCTGTTTATTAGAAGCATTTCCAGTATGTATGTATTTTTTACTGAAGTTATTTATAATTGTTGCCTTTTTCTTAGGCCTGCAGGAGATAATTTTTAAATTAACTGTGTGGAGTAATCAGTATCAGCAGACTATACAATCCTGAGATGACAAGAATTATGATAAGCCTCATACTAAGCTCTGGAGAGATTTGTAAATGTGTAGTTTGCACTGCCCCATTTTTATTAGCATTTTCATTATAAAATTGTTACTGGAAGCATAAAGTTAATGCTCTGTAACAAGAAAACAGCCATTATGCAGTCCTAAATGCAGAACTCCACATTAAACATAGCAGATAAAAATTACAAGCAGACACAGTTACTCCAGACAGATACTGTGCAAAAAAAAATGAAGCATTTACGTTAAAGCAATAACAACTTTCCTATCTCAAGCATAAAACTAGTCGCAAAACAATCACCTATAATTTCTGAGTATTCATCTCCTTTGCATTTTCAAGTAGGACTTCCAAAAGTACACAGCAGCAGCTTATATTCCCTTTGAAATCAATGTGAAAATAAGAGTGAGTTAAAAAATATGTGCTGAATAGCTTTGAAAGTTCCTCTTAGGCTTGTCTAGTGTGGACTGACTTTGCCACACAGATGATCAAACTGAACAGGGATAAGGGGCAGCATTATTCACAAGAAGGTGAAGGTAAATTCTCTTTAAACACCTAGTATTTTTGATAAATATAGTGCTTTGAGCTTCTCTTTGGAAGAATCCCATATTTTTATTCAGTTTTGGGTTTTTTTTGGTTGTTGTTTTGGGTGTTTTTAGCTTAATTAGATATCTGAAATAATATATTTAAAACACTTTGAGAATTCGCTCCTTCATGTCCTCTCCCAGAATCCACCTTAACTACCTTGCTACTTATCTACTGTTTGCATATGGCTAGTTTTCCCTTAGTGGAAAAACAGTTTACAAAACCCAGGAAGAACTACTTAATTACTTAACATGCTTTAGTCTTTGCTCTCATTAAACAATGGTGCTTTTATTTAAAATAATAATGAAACACATTCCCTACATGGAAATACAAGTTTGCTCAGGTGTCTGAGTTAGAGGTAAAGTTGATGAGCTCAGGTTGTGTCTATAGGGTAAAATGAAAGCTGATAGTTGCACTGATTTAAAACCTGCTTAATTGACTAAAATGAAAGATGTTATGGATCAATGCACAGTGGCACAACTGTTCTCTCTCCTGTCTGCTCAGTTGTTTCAATGCGGTTGTCCATGGGGTGGTTGAGAGAACTAACCCAGGTCACAAACAACTCTTTTTAAACACGTTTTGTATCTAGATTGTTTTGCAAATTGGATACAGAGCACTAAGCGGGGCAGAGTTTAACAGTTCTAGTTGGATGGCAAGGAGGTCTGAACAGCTCAGGGTGAAAAAAGAATGGGAAGAGCATTGAATAGTTTTGACACCAGGAGACTATAACACCTTGTGCTGAAGAAATTAAACCTGGAATTAAGTGTTCATATTTTACATGGCTGGACTTATGACTGAGGAACTGGCATGTCTGATGGCAGGACTGTAAAGCGGGAATAACTTGAGAGAATGTCTGGAGTGTGGGGTTTGGAAATGTGTTTCAGGGGATCTTTGTAGGATAACGGGGTTTGCCGCCCACTTTCACTATGAAGCTACCGAAACAGGCCAAGCTTTGCCTGAATCTTTGCAGTCTTTGGGTTTATGTCCTCAAAATAACCCAAGGGAAGTCATAGAATCACAGAATGTCCTGAGTTGGACCCACAAGGACCATCGAGTCCAACTCCTGTCCCTTCACAGGACAACCCCACAGTTCACACCTTGTGTCTGAGGATGTTGTCCAGTCTCTTCTTGATGACTGTCAGGCTTGGGGCCATGACACCTCCCTGGGGAGCCTGTTCAGTGTCCAGCACCCTCTGGGTGAAGAACCTTTTCCTAATGTCCAACATAACCTCCCCTGGCACATCTTCCTGCCATTCCCTCGGGTTCTGTTGTTGGTTGCTAAAGAGAAGAGTTCAGTCCCTGCTGCTCCTCCTCCCCTTGTGAGGAAGCTGTAACTGCCATGAGGTCTCCTCTCAGTCTCCTCTTCTCCAGGCTGAACAAACCAAGTGACTTTAGCCGCTCCTCATACGGCTTCTTCTCCAAACCCTTTACAAACTTCATAGCCCTCTTCTGGACACCCTCCAATAGCTTTATGTCCTTTTTATCCTGTGTCCCCAGCCCTGCACACAGTGAATGCTCCAGGTGAGGCCGCACCAGTGCAGAGCAGAGCGGGACAATCTCTAGAAACCGAAATAGAAGTGACAAGAAATAGAAATTAAAGTGACATGCAAGGACTTCAAAATACTAAAATGTATGTTATGGTAGTACTAGCAAACACTGGGAAATATTCTTGTAAATATTTATATTTTTGAAAATATTTGTATTTTTGTTTGCAAGCATTCAGTGTTGTGGAAGAGGGGCTTCAAGCAGCAAATACTCTAATAAGTATTAACACATCAGCTTGAAAGAACAATTCTATCAAAGACCAGTTATGTTAAATTACAATATGTTTAACTACATGAAAGGATAAGAATTTTGCGTATCCATGTTTTATTCTTTTAATTACATTCAATAAAGTGTTTCTTAATGTTAGGGAAAACTAAATCCTAGTTCCTGATGTGCTAATCAAAAGGAGGGAAAAGAACTCATCTCTAGGAGGAATATACCTACTATGGCTTTCTGAACTGCTTTTTAGTCAAACTGCTCCTCAAAAAAATATTAAATCGGAGAACAACACTACGAGTTCAGTGAGAATTTTGTACTTCTCAAAAAAATTGTTCACAAGCAAGTGCAGTAAACTCACAGGAGTGAAGTGCGTATGGACTGTAGGATTCTTTGGATTAGTAAAGAACTGCAATGGACATTTCTGTTAGTATGTTTTATGCATTCTACTTCATGAAATGCTAAAGGATTTTTCTATTAAAGATATTGGTATTATGATAAAAATCAGTAAGGCTGGAAAGTCAAGCACTGGAAGTTATTTCAGTGTCCAAGTCAAGACTGCCAGCATTCTTCTCTTTTTATCCTCTTGCTGATATTTGTTGTCACGGAGCCTTAGGTCTGTGATCACATAATTTACTGTTTTCTCTCACAGGACTACCGCTTCATTTAGGCAATTAAATGGCACTTGGTTTGTGTTCTCCCTGTGGCTTAATTAATTTTCTTGTGGGTGCTTATAGGGCACTTTTATTGATGCGCTTCTTCAACAGAAACAGTTTTTCACAAAATGCTTGTTGGCAAAGAAGGGAAAGTGATGCACTGAAGTTAAGGTTAAAAAGCCTCCCTGACTTTCTGTGTTCAATTTAAGACATCTAGGATGAGGGTTTTTAAAAGCAGTTATTACATCTAAGCATAGATGCCTAAAATTTCAGCTATAGAAATACCTGATATTTTTCAAAGCACATTGCAAGATGCCATGGTGAGTAGTCAGAAAAGGAGGAAGATGTAATTAATGAACACTGTTTCTTTATCATAAAGGAGCTCTGCAAGATGCCATGGTGAGTAGTCAGAAAAGGAGGAAGATGTAATTAATGAACACTGTTTCTTTATCATAAAGGAGCTCTTTGGGAAAAGTGGCATCCTCCTAAAAAATCTACTCTTAATTTCCATTTTTAACTTCTTAGTGTTTTCCAGCTTCTGTAATAAATACAGACAATCCCCTTGCTATGTAGCCTTAATTCATATCTAGGTTGGGTCCATGACCAATGCTGAATGAGTCAGAGATCCAGTGTGTGACTGTGACGTTAAAAGATTCCCAGAAATAACCTGTGCAAAACCAAATGGAAAT
The DNA here is from genome assembly GCF_036013475.1 of Columba livia. Classification (NCBI taxonomy): domain Eukaryota; kingdom Metazoa; phylum Chordata; class Aves; order Columbiformes; family Columbidae; genus Columba; species Columba livia. The sequence continues at coordinate 154,835,402 of NC_088603.1, read as the reverse complement.
GAGCTGTGCAAGGTAGTACTAATTTTTTATCGATTTTTACAACTTTAATCCTGTAGGACCACACTTATTGAACAGTTAAGCAACTTGCGAATGCACATTTTCTGTAAAGTGCTTTTCCTGTTTGTGAATAAAACCAAACCATGTAACTGGGAAAGGGAGAAGCCAGTATCTGCTGTGCCCTCCTTGAGGGCATCTACAATCTCTTCAGGGACTCCAGCTTCAGCAGCAGGCTGAAGCCCTATGCAATACTTAACTTGCTCTATATGTGGACTTTGCATTCTCTAGCACTCTGTAGGGTTTTTCATTATTATTATGAGAGAATTGGTTAAGGAGAAAACAACTGACATTGGCTAAACAAGGAAGCTAGAACAAGGAACTACTCAGTGGGCTGAAGAAAGGCAACCAGTAGCTGTATTTGATGAGCACTTGTGCTTGCAGGAGCTCATCTGCAAGGGGCTGGAGGGAAACTGGGGTGAAAGTAACTGCAGAGAGTACCTGGGAAGAGCCTTCAAGGAAAATAGGAAAGATATTTCTACCATTGAAAACTGGGACTGGGAGCTGCAAGGCAGCAGAAGAGGTCGGACAAGGAGATATGCAGACAGGGAATGCATGGGTAGAGAGTGGATGTTGAATTTAGTTAATAAGAAAACTAGGTCAGAATGAGATGGGTAAACAGATGTGGATCAGGTTCTCTCTTGAGGTGAGGGAAGGAATGAGTTAGAGATCACACTGACTCAAGATTCGTAAACAGTTACTCCTGCTTTCAGAAGATACCACCAGAACTCCTTTGTATTTTGGCATCTTCTATTGTTGTCTAGTTTGAGAGGACACTTACAGCTGATGCTGGTCACCCTGTCAGCTGGATCAGCTGTTGTGTGCGGTGCATCTGAACTCATGCTGGTGATGAGTCGTGTGGGTTTTAATATGATGACACACAGTGGAATTTCTGGAAGAGCTGGGTATTTTGTTTAAGCTGTGGAAATTGTGATTCAGAGTTGCAAACACTTTGCTTTAATCTGGCTCTGTGACCTGGCTGGCCACCCCAGCTCTTCTCTCCTGACAGAGCTCCCAGAACATTTTGACTAGTCCAGACACCAAAGCTCAGAGGTTACAGCTCTGATTTTTCATCTTTTGTAAAGAACAAGCCTTTATCAATTTGGCCACACAAGCTGGTGATTGTGCAAATCAGAACTTATTAAATAATTGCATGTAAAAAGTAACAAACAATATTGATGCTCTACCAGTGGTTCTGACTATGTGAAATATTTGGGACAAGCGCTTTCCTTGGCAGAAGAATCCACCCTGCTTGGTGACTCAAGGAAAAGAAAGTGTTCTTTCAAAGCTGAGGTAAGGATGAATATTAGTCATGTCCTAAAAAGAGCACAACCCCTGCCTTTCGTGGGTGGTGAGTGTCTGAGCATGCATGTGCTTTCATCTTTATTGCTCCTAGTAGAAAACGTTCTCCAGAAGCTGGTAGGTGTAGTAGTGAACAGGGATGGGAAGAGGGGCAAAAAGGGGTCCTAGAAGTAGGAGTCCAGAAGGTGAAGAGGGTGAGTCAAGGCAGCAAGCTAAAGACAAAGGTAGACTCCTAAATGTTGCTTCTCATCGGGTCAGAACATCCATGTGTGACTTTGCTGAATATTGGTGGGGTGAACACTGGCAGAGTACAGCTGCTCAGTTCAGGTCTTTCTGCTGGGGCCCAAGGACTCAGTCGGGCTCTGGCCAAGCCCTTCTTGGCAGGATCTGTGTACCAGAGCAGAATTTGACACCAGCTAGGAGAGCTGACTTTGTTTTACACACAAATGAACTCACTTCCTCGCATTTGCACTTTCACACACAGAAGCACCAAGGGTGTTGTTCAGGTAGTCCATCCAGAATTACCTGTGGTGACAGGAAGGACAAGGGACACAGGTCACCGAGTCCCCATCAAGTCTCCTGGTTGTTCCTGCCACATCCTGCCCTCAGGTATGAGTGGGGGGAGAAGTGACTCAGGGTCACGGTTCCCCTTTGGTTGGAAAACACACACAGTATTTAAGGTCCACAAGCAAAAGGCTTTTATTTTGCAGTTTGGCACAAATGGTATATGATTCAATGACAGAAGGATTTATATTATTGTAGGTTCAATTGGTAAACATAAAAAGTTCGCAGCATATGCAGGGTTGTAAATCTTATGTTACTATGTTACTTATAAAAGGGAAAGCAAAAAAAGGTAAAAGTATGGGAAATAAAGGAAAGAAAGATTTCACTACCCTTATGGCTCCGCTTTATGTGTGGTGAAGTTCGCAGACTCAGGTCCAGCAATGTGTGGTGTCCTCTGGTATCTTCTTCAGTTCATGTGGTGAGAATGGTGGATGGAATGGTCCCCAGGATGGTGGGTGGGTGCTGGCAGTGCCTGCATAAGGTGGGCCTTTATAGCGCTCTGGGTTGCCTGCGTGCGTAACTTTTGGTCTTTTGTGGAGGTGTTATTGTGAAGGAGAGAAGTCTGGGGGGAAGGGGTGATTGAGAAAGATTGACAAGTCCCGGGACATGTTGAAGAGTCTTAGCTTTTCCCTTCGTGCCATGCTGGGTGTATCAGAAGGTGGAGCTCTGTGCCCTCCGGCACGTCCCCCACCTCCTCTATCGGCCAGCTGGCCTGGGCTGTGGCTCGTCAGCGTGTCTTTGATACGGAAATCGCAGTTCGAGCTGCACTGAATGTATCCCCTCCTGTGGCTGGATGAATGGGTTTTGCCACAATGTTTTGGCCATTAGCCTTATCAGTACATGCCAGTTCCTTGATTGGCGAGTCTGGTCTTTTGTGCTGTTTAGGAGCTGACAGTAATTTTCATCTTCGGCACATTCATCTCGCCCCACCCCGAGTCACCGGCAACGCTGCTGATCTCCTGTCCCATGTCCTCTCTGGGTGCTATCTCTGCCCTCAGCCTTCTGACACGGGTGTCTTGAGGAGCTACACGTAGACACGCTGTGGTATCAATGACCTGTTGAGCACACGCCCTTCTTCAGCTGCTTCTGCTTGCACTTGTACTCAAGGTTTCTGTTACACATCTCCACACTCCCACCCCTGCTAGAGCCTTGACCGCTGCTTCCTATGCGTATAGAATCATTTCAGTTGGAAGAGACCCTCGGGATCATCGAGTCCAACCATGACCTGACTCTAGCACTAAACCATGTCCCTAAGGACCTTGTCTAAAAGCCTTTTAAACACCTCCAGGGCTGGTGACTCAACCACTTCCCTGGGCAGCCTGTTCCAATGCCTGACAACCCTTTCTGCGAATAATTTTTCACTAATATCCAATCTAAAACTTCCCTGGCGCAACTTCAGGTAATTTCCTCTTGTCCTATCACTTATTACTTGGGAGAAGAGACCAACACCCTCCACATTACAACCTCCTTTCAGGTAGTTGTAGGCGAAATAACAGGGACCCGCCATCCTTTTGACTACAGGGCTGCAGGTCGTTAACAGTTTGTTAATGGTTGGACATGATGATCCTGAGGGTATTTTTCCAACCTAAATGATTTCATGAATCTGTCTCCCGTTATAGCTGATCTAAGGGCATTTGCTTCAAAGAGCCCTTATATGTGATGGATTTTTCTGACCAGGCCAAAAGACTCTTCCAAAAATAAAGCCTGGGGTAAAACTGTAAGGCTGGTTGTTAGGACAAAAATCCTAATTATTTCAGCACTTGGCAGAGAAGGCTAGAAAATAAATAGATGAAAACTGCAGATATTACCTGTGGCAGAATGCAAACCCCCCTCCCTCCTTCAGTATGGCACATCTCCCCCTTTCTCTGCTACTTGAGGCTAACAGCTTCTTTTGTTTGGCCCAGAGCACCCTGGCCAGGGCCATTAGGAGAAGGGAGTGCCAAGGCACACTGAGCCGCGCCCAGTGTGGGGGATGTTTGGAGGCTTCAGGGGCACCCACAGACAGTGTGGGGGTGCAGAGAAGCTTCTAGAATGCCTACAGTCAGATCTGATCAGATAACAAAAACGGGACTCTCGTCGAGACTCCGCCCATTGTGTGGGTCTCTCGGAGCACGAGCAAGATGCTGCCGCCCAGAGCCCCCCTCCCCGGGATGGGGACTGCGCCTGCCTTGCCGCCACGGGTGTAAGTAAAACTTCTCGCAGGATTGCGAGTATATTTATACTGTTCGTGCACATATGCACGTATAACTTTCCGCGCTCCATATGAGCGCGTGTAAAATTATTTCCTCGCACAATCGCGAGTGGCCGCCGAGAGCCCCTCGCACAATCGCGAGTGTATTTTCCTCCCGTGCTTCCACGTAAGCACGTGTAGGATTCCGCGCACACTTGCACGTGTAAGTAAATTAACACTCGCAGGATTGCGGGTGTATTATAAATTTACCCCCGCGGAATCGCGAGTGTACACTTCCCGTACTCACTACGAGTGCGTGTATCTCTTTAAAAATAACCCCACAACGTGTTAGGCAAGTGTGTACTTCTCCGGGACTCAGGGTCAGCTCCGGCATTGTTTTGGGTGAAGCCACGTGCATGCACGCTGTGGACCACCTGTTTGTTGTATCAATTGCTGCCCCTCAATAACTCTCCTCAGCTGATATCCGAACCTTTATTTAAGTCACTTTTGGAGTGCTAAAGCCCTGTTCCTCACCGGTCTAATAAAAGTTGTTTTGGACTCTGTTGTCCCTTAAATTAACCTGCGAGGATTCTCCGTGACATCACCCCACACCATTTTTTGAACTGGAGTAGTGGTAGCGGGACTGCTCCTGCCATGGCAGGAAGATCAACAAGACCGGGCTGATAAACATCACAGTGGAATACAGAATGCTCAGAAAATGCTCAAGCAATGGCAGAGACAGCTCTGACCCTGAACTGCAGTTAACCAGGTTTGAGATACTAAAGTCACTATTTATGGTGTGAGTCATCACATAGATGTTTTCCAGATTAAAAACTGTTTTGTTGGATTAAGAAATATGTAGGGTTTGTGGCCTTATGCCTGTGGCTGAAATTTAATTGTCACAATGAGATATAAGCAGTGGTGTTTAAAAACTGTGTGTATAAGCTGTTTCTCAGTTAATATGTGTGCATTATTTCTCTTACAACAGGAAATCATTTAGGTTTATTACTGTAATTAATACTGAAATTAATTCTTGTTTTCACAATTTTTACTCTTTACACTCAATTGAGTACATCTGCAGTACGACAAAAAAATACTGTTAATGTTTAGGAAGGATAATGAAATTGCTACACTCATTTGTACTTAAATTAACTACAGTAACAGTCGTTATGGAATTCAACACTAAATTCATTAATATTGAATGCATACAGCATTTATGATGATTTAAGAGTGAAAGTGATAAAATGGGTATTCAGTCATTAGCATAGAAACAAAGCAGGAAAGCAACCTAACAGAACCATGAAGCAGAAGTGAGCATTTGAGTATTCCAGTGGCACTAGTTGTGCTGCATCATGGAATTACCTGTTGTCAAGCTATCAAAAAAAAACCCAAACCAACAAACCCCAAAACACTAAGGAAATAATATCCAAATGCACAACTTGGGAGCTGAGTAAAAAAAATAGTGTGCTTCAACACTGTCGATACATGTTGGTACATTGCTCTCCAAGGCAAACACAAAACTCCTGAAAAATAAACTTACAAATAAAACAGTTATGGTCTTACCCTGTTTTCCTGAAAATAAGACAGGGTCTTATATTATTTTTTTTCTCCAAAACCTATTACATATTATTTTTTTTCTCCAAAACCTATTACTTTTTTCACATGTATGGCTGCCTGGACACTATTTAACCTTTTTTTTTTTTTTTAATTAACTTTATGTAGGGCTTATTTTTGGAGTAGGGGTTATATTTTGAGCAACCTCAAAAATCCTGAAAAATCATGCTAGGGCTTGGTAGGTCTTATTTTTGGGAAAACAGGGTAGGTGTAAAGCTAAATATCCACCTGAACTAGAAGTCATCAATGTTTGTTTATGTAATTACTAATACGGTGGAAACTGTATTTTCACAAAATCACAGAATGTTTGGGGTTGGAAGGGACCTCTGGAGATCACCCAGTCCAACCCACCTGCTAAAGCAGGTTCCCCAGAGCAGATCACACAGGAATGTGTCCAGGTGGGTTTGAATGTCTCCAGAGAAGGAGACTCCACAACCTCTCTGGGCAGCCTGTTCCAGGGCTCTGGCACCTCAAAGTAAAGAGGTTTCTCCCCATATTCAGATGGAACCTCCTGTGCTTCAGTCTGTGCCCATTGCCCCTCATCCTGTCATTGGGCACCACTGAAAGGAATCTGGTCCATCCTCTTCACACCCACCCTTGAGATATTTGTAAGCACTGATAAGATTCCCTCTCATCTTCTCCAGGCTGAGCAGACCCAGCTCTCTGTCTTTTCTCACAAGATGCTCCAGATCCCTCATAATCTTGATAGCTTGCTGCTGGACTCCCTCCAAACTGGCCTAATTATCTGCTATTAAATATGTAGATGTATCAGGTTCATTAAGATACGTTTATATTCTTTGGTCATTAATTAAAAAGTCTTGGCTATTGATGGGCAGTGTCAGCACAAGCTGTGCTGCACCTGGTTAGGAACAACCCCAGGTTCCAGTATAAGTTGGGGAATGAGCAGTGTAGGGGAAAGGGACCTGGGGGACCTCGGAGACAGCAGGATGACCATGAGCCAGCACTGGGCCCTTGTGGCCAGGAAGGCCAATGGCATCCTGGGGTGTATTAGAAGGGGAGTGGTTAGTAGGTCAAGAGAGGTTCTCCTGCCCCTCTACTCTGTCCTGGGGAGACCACATCTGGAATATTGTGTCCAGTTGTGGCCCCTCAGTTCCAGAAGGACAGGGAACTGCTGGAGAGAGTCCAGCGCAGGGCAACAAAGATGCTGAAGGGAGTGGAACATATCCTGTGTGAGGAAAGGCTGAGGGAGCTGGGGCTCCTTAGCTTGGAGGAGGCTGAGGGGTGACCTCAGTAACATTGATAAATATGTAAAGGGTGAGTGTCAGGAGGATGGAGCCAGGCTCTTCTCAGTGACAACCAATGATAGGACAAGGGGTGATGGGTACAAACTGGAACACAAGAAGTTCCATTTAAATATGAGAAGAAACTTCTTCTCAGTGGGGGTGACAGACACTGGACCAGGCTGCCCAGCGGGGTTGTGAAGTCTCCTACTCTGCAGACATTCAAACCCGCCCGGACACCTTCCTGTGTAACCTCATCTGGGTGTTCCTGCTCCATCAGGGGGATTGGACTGGATGATCTTTTGAAGTCCCTTTCAATCCCTGACACTGTGATTCTGTTAAAAGTCCCAGCCTCTCTGGGTCCTGGGACTGGGACGCGGCGGCTATGGACCCAGCAGTGCAGAGAGGCACGAAAACTCTACCTCAGCAGGCAGAGCCCCGCGTCACCCGCGGCTTGGGCGGCGACGGGAGGTGTAACCCCCTAGTCTCCATGTGCCTGCGCCGGGATTCGAACCCCCAACATATCGGCTGCGGGCACCTGGAACCGCAGCCCGGCGTGAGCGGCAGGACGGCGGCACCGCGCATGCGCACTCAACCGCCGCCGCTCAGCCGCCGGGCGGCGCGTGCGCCCCGCACCCTGCCCTCGCGCCCCGCCCCTCCCCGCTCTCGCGCTCTCTGTGCGACGGCGCTTGAGGAAGAAGCCGCCGTGTCGGAGGCGGCAGATTCGCCATAACCCGCCGCTCGGCCGATCTTTCCCCCCGCGCCGCCCACACCGGTTAAAATAATATTTTCTTTACCAAAGGGGGAGCCCCGCGGGGCCTCGGCACGGCCCGCTGGCGCCAAAGTGATTTTTGTTTTCCCCCTCCCCTCCATACTCCCCCCTTTATTAGCCAGGCCGCGCCGCACGGCTCGGCAGTTCCCCCGCCCCGCCCCGTCCGGTCCGGTCCCGTCCCGTCCCCGCCGCGGTTATGGAGGCTGCGGCTGCAGGTGAGCGGGGCCGGGCAGGGCGGGGGAGCGCGCACGGATCCTCTGACCGCAGCGCCGGCGCTGGCTTGGGGGGCAGAAAGCAGTTCCGGCGGCGCGTGTTATGACGCTCCATCCGCACGAGAAGTAGTTCCCTGGCAGGCGGGTCGTTACTCCCCTCCCCTGACTGGCGGCCGAAGCGGGGTGGCGGCAGTGGCTGCCGGCCGTCCTGGGGGTTGTGGAGCCCCTCACCTGTGGGGTCGGGGAGGCGAGGGAGGGCGCAGCCGCCATGGGCGTGTGGGGGTGCAGGGGCCACCCCAGCGCAGAGCCGTGGAACCGCGCGGGTCGCTCCGCGGTTAAGGGCTCCGAGGGCGCCGGCAGCCCCAGCGCGGTCCCCGGGGACCCCCGGCTGGCTGACCCGCCGCTGCGGTTCAGGAGAGAGTCGGGGAGCACCTGGAAAAGAGCAGCTGCCGGCAGCCTGCTGTTTGTGTTGAACTGATGCGCATCTGGATTTAAAACATTCGTGCTTTTCTTTGACAGCTCGTGTAAACAGCTTTAGCTCAAGAGCCTTAGGGTTCAGCCGCAGAAGGGAGATAGGTTAAAGTCAGATGCTTCCATTGCCCTGAGTGGTGCCCAATGACAGGGTGAGGCGCAGCGGGCACAGACTGAAGCACAGAAGGTTCCATCTGAATATGAGGAGAAACTTCTTTACTTTGAGGTGCCAGAACCTGGAACAGGCTGCCCAGAGAGGCTGTGGAGTCTCCTTCTCTGGAGACATTCAAACCCACCTGGACACATTCCTGTGTGATCTGCTCTGGTGAACCTGCAGGTGGGTTGGACTGGGTGATCTCCAGAGGTCCCTTCCAACCCCAACCATTCTGTGTTTCTGTGTACTTTACACTGGCCTGACTTCTATGGGGATTCCAAGTATAAGGAAAATTACGCAGTCATGGTAGCCCCAGTAATATTGTGTGTGTGCTTTTTGCATTTCACAATACCCGTGTGTTCCTTGCAGTACAAGTTTGTGAAATGTTGCAATAATTTCATTAATTACCCTGTGTACTCAACTTTGGCTTCTGGTTGTCACTCCCTGAGATGACATTTAAATTGATATTTAGAAGACAAGGTTATTTTACCTGGTCTGTGGATTATTTACAGACAATTAGTTTACAACTCGAAGAGGATTTTGTGCCAAAGAGAGCAGCACTATGAGGGGAATAACTTATATCTAAACAGCAGAATATCCAACAGGTGTTGTGTTATTTATGTGCTAGTGTAGAAACGTTTTAGGACTGCTTTATATTGCCTGTTCCAACTTTAGATAAGGAATTAATTATCTTACTACAACTACTACTGCTACTAATCCATATTTAATCAAGCATGTTTGTATTAATAAAATTGTTCTGAGTGCAGTTGGACCCATAAGTTTAATGAGTGTCTGGTATGTTTGATATTGCAGCTGCTGAACTGCGTCTGACTTCAGATGCATTTCCCATATTTGTGCTTCTAAAATTCAGGTTCAAAGCATTTCAGCCAAGGCATCATGGTGCCGATGGCTGATCACATAGTTCGAGTTTGTTCTTCGAGAGGTTCCAAGGGTTTTCGGTGTCTCTGGTAGTGCGGTTGTGTTTTAGTGGTAACTTCTGCAGTGTTGCGTTTAGCCACATGAGGGCAATCTTAGAACATTAAATAAAACCCTAAAGTCTTACTGTAAGTCTATATTAAGGTGCTTTTTTAATGATGGAAAGACACTTTATTTATAGGGTTGATAAACTGATTATTCTAAACTGCTGAGGTAAATTAATTTCCTAGTTTTTAATCCACTTCTGCATTTTGTATATTCTAGCCAAGATAAGTGTGTTCAGGCAGTATCTTGTTTTGGAGTAACTTTTTCCAGGAACTTTTGTAAAGCTGATGTGTGTAAAGAAAAAAAAAAAAACACAAAACAATATGCTTTTATTTGCTTTCATTACCTAAATTTCAGTAGCTTAAAACTCAAGTTTCTTTTGACAAGTCTAGTAACAAACTGGTTAAATACAGTATGCCTGGTTATGCAGGGCCTGTTAAGACAGGACAAGGGGTGATGGTTTTAAACTAAAGGAGGGGAGATTCAGGCTGGACATGAGGAGGAAATTCTTTACACTGAGGGTGGTGAAACACTGGCCCAGGTTGCCCGGAGAGGTGGTGGATGCCCCATCCCTGGAGACATCCCAGGCCAGACTGGATGGGGCTCTGAGCAACCTGATCTGGGTGAAGATGTCCCTGCTCATGGCAGGGGGGTTGGATTAGATGACCTTTGAAGGTCCCTTCCAACCCAAACTGTGCTATGATTCTATGGTGAGAGTGTGAGAACACACTTCAGACAAGAGAGGTAAGACCCTTGTGCCCTTTTCCTCTTGGCGTGGCTGTTTCATCATGTGGCACAAAGCAAGCTCTGGTTTCTGGTAATACCTGAGAAAACTCTGAAGCAGGTCAGTATAACATGGATACTTGGTCTCCCAGTAATTCAGTCTAACCATCTGAAATTGATCTATAAACAGCAGAACTCTTGCCCCTTACCAATCCATTTCTCTGCCTTTGTGTTGGATATTATGATGTTGTTATGTCAAATATTTGGAGATTTTCAGAGGTACTCTTATATGGTAAAATACTGTAATATTTGAATGTTACAGTAACTGACCTGTGTGGAAGTCTACATAGTGCTGTTGTGACTTAGAAGGAATCTAAGAAAGCATAAATATTGTGGATCTGAATTTCGTGGCATGCCTGATGCATCGTGTCTCTAACGGTGACTCGTGATGGATGTCTGAATAGAGAAGTATAAGAACAGGGTAAGCACGTCCAGAGTACTCTTAGCCCTTCGTATGGGCTTGCTGAGCCTCAAATAGCATCTTTCCACCTGCTAGTTCTGGAGAGACTTCACCTTCAAGAATTTGAACTGCAAGTGGATGTGTTCCAATCTTACACTTATGTGAAGACCTGATCCCTCTCTTGTTCTCTGCTTCTCCCGGGGCAGGGAGAGATCAACTGAAAAGACCAGACAGTAGTTTTAGAGGGATCATTAGCTGCTCACCTCCTCTATGACACACATTATTTCATAGTTCTACATTTAGCTTTTTGCCTTTTCTCTGCTCCTCAGCTCCATCCTTCCCAGGCATTCTGATTTATTTAACAGTTTCTCATATACAGCTGTGCTATGTTGTTGATTGTCCTTATCTTTGTACCTTTTAAGGATTACTTTTTAATTATTATTACTATTATATTAGTTTTTCTGTTTTTCAAGTTAGAGGAACAATATCCAAAGATGGAAGTGTGGACTTTTGCAGCAGTAATATTTTCTGATTTTTATATGCCTGTGTGTTACAGGACCGTCTGTTCCATGGGACTGTGAACTGGATGTTTTTGGTTTTGAGTAGTACAGCTCTTAGCTTTGTTTTGAGGCTGTCTTTACAGTATTTACTGGAACTGGGAGATCTTTAATAGAAAACCTCTCCAAACCCTTGTAGAGCGATAGCAAATTGAAAAGCTTGTTTTGCTATGGGCTCACCTTCTTTGAAGGGTCTTTTCAGGCACAGATTACTTTTTAGTACACAGGCTCTCAGGCAGGCCTGAGGTCTTTGTAAACAAATGCTTCTTTCTGCTTTTTGTTTTTCAAGTTGATAATATTATCCTTATCGACTTGTTTTGCTGTGTTTTCACATTTAATTTGTCACAATTTCCAGTCTTTTTTTGTTTTCCTCGTTTGACAAAACCTCTAACTTTTATAGATGTTTTCTTCTACAAAAGCTTCCTTTCACTGCTATTGAGCTGTGCTGGATTTTTTCTTCCCTGTTGTAAAATCTCCTTTGATGATCGGTATCAAATATGATGCTTCTCAATGAGTCTTCATGCTGCTTTCAGTAATCACAGAATTGACTGGGTTGGAAAAGACCTCAGAGATCATCGAGTCCAACCCTTGGTCCAACTCCAGTCCATTTACTAGATCATGGCACTAAGTGCTGTGTCCAATCTCAGTTTAAAAACCTCCAGGGACGGCGAGTCCACTACCTCCCTGGGCAGCCATTCCAATGCCTGACCACTCTCTCTGGAAAGAATTTCTTTCTAATATCCAGCCTAAATTTCCCCTGGCAGCCCATGGCCCCTTGTCCTATTGCTGACTGCCTGGGAGAAGAGACCAATCCCCACCTGGCTAGAACTGCCCTTCAGGTAGTTCTAGAGAGTGATGAGCTCACCTCTAAGCCTCCTCTTCTCCAGACTAAACAACCCCAGCTCCCTCAGCCTCTCCCCATAGGTCTTATGTTCAAGTCCCTTCACCAGTCGTGTTGCTCTTCTCTGGACCCGCTCCAGCACTTCAATCTCTTTCCTGAACTGAGGGGCCCAGAACTGAACACAACACTCCAGGTGTGGCCTCCCCAATGCAGAGTACAGGGGAAGGATCACTGCCCTTGTCCTGCTGACCACGTTATTTTTGATACAGGACAGGATACCGTTGGCCTTCTTGGCCACCTGGGCACACTGTTGGCTCATGTTGAGCTTCCTGTCAATTAGTACCCCCAGGTCCCTTTCTGTCTGACTGCTCTCCAGCCACTCTGTGCCCAGCCTGGAGCGCTGCAGGGGGTTGTTGTGATCAAAGTGCAGCACCCGGCACTTCGCCTTGTTGAACTTCATCCCATTGGAATCAGCCCATTTTTCCAGTCTATCCAGATCCCTCTGCAGAGCCCTCCTGCCTTCCAGCAGGTCGACACTCCCTCCCAGTTTGGTGTCATCAGCAAATTTGCTGATGATTGTCTCAATCCCCTCATCTAAATCGTCAATAAAGATGTTAAACAGGACTGGACCCAACACTGACCCCTCGGGGACACCACTAGTGACTGGCCGCCAGCTGGATGCAGCCCCATTCACCAGCACTCTCTGGGCCCGGCCCTCCAGCCAGTTCTTAACCCAGCGTAGAGTACACTTGTCCAAGCCATGGGCTACCAGCTTTTGCAAGAGTATATTATGGGAGACAGTGTCAAAGGCCTTGCTGAAGTCCAGATAGACCACATCCACGGCTTTCCCCTCATCCACCAGGTGAGTCACCTGATCATAAAAGATCAGGTTGGTCAGACAGGACCTGCCCCTCCTAAACCCATGCTGGCTGGGTCTGATCCCTTGTCCATCCTGAAGGTGCTGTGTGATTCCATTCAGGATGATCTGCTCCATAACCCTGCCAGGCACCGAGGTCAAGCTGACAGGCCTGTAGCTGCCAGGGTCAGCTCTGCGGCCCTTTTTGTGGACTGGGGTAACATTGGCCAATTTCCAATCATATGGGACCTCCCCAGTGAGCCAGGACTGTTGGAAGATGATGGAGAGCGGCTTGGCAAGTTCTTCTGCTGGCTCCCTCATCACCCTGGGATGGATCTCATCTGGTCCCATAGACTTGTGAGGATCCAGATGGCTCAGTAAATCACCAACTATTTCCTCCTGGAATACAAGGGGCCTATTTGGCTTTCTATCTCTGCCAACCACCTCCAGAGATGAGTTGTCCTGAGGGCCACCTGTCTTACTGGTAAAAACTGAGGCAAAGTAGGTATTAAGTACCTCAGCTTTCTACTCATCTTTGTTAACTATATTTCCCTCAGAGTCCAACAGAGAATGGAGGTTTTCCTTGCCCCTCCTTTTGTTATTAACATATTTGAAGAAGGACTTTTTATTATCCCTGACAGAATTGGCCAAATTAACTTCAAATTGCACTTTTGTTTCCCTGATTTTTTTTTTTTTTTTCTGCATGATCTAGCTATGTCCATAAATTCTTTATAAGTAGCCAGCCCTTTTTTCCACAGTCGGTAAAGTCTCTTTTTATTTCTGATTTCATTCAGAATCTCCCTGTTTAGCCAAGCCGGTTGTCTTCCCCGCCGGCTAGCCTTTCGGCACACTGGTATAGCCTGTTCCTGTGCACTCAAAACCTCCTGCTTGAAGCATGTCCAACCCTTCCGGGCCCCCTTGTTTTTAAGCATTGTTTCCCAGGGTATGCTCTGAACTAGACTTCTGAATAGGCAAAAATCTGCCCTCCGCAAGTCCAGCGTAGAGGTTTTGTTAATGGTTCTCCCTGCATCTCTGAGTATTGAAAATTCTATTATTTCATGGTTGCTATACCCCAGGCGGCCTCCAACCACTACATCTCCCACCAGCCCTTCTCTGTTTGTAAACAGTAGGTCTAGCGGGGTCTTGCCCCTGGTGGGCTCATTTACCAGCTGATGAAGGAAATTGTCCTCTATACACTCTAGGAACTTCCTAGACTGCTTCTTCCGCGCAGTATTGAGCTCCCAGCAGATATCCGGCAGGTTAAAGTCACCCACAAGAACAAGGGCCGTCGATTTTGAAACATCTGCCAGCTGCTTGTAGAATAATTCATCTCCTTCATCGTCCTGGTTGGGCGGTCTATAACAGACACCCATGAGGATGTCAGCCCTGTTGGACTTCCCCCTGATTCTGGTCCACAGGCACTCAACCTTGTCACTGCTGACCTCAAGTTTAACAGTTGAGTGACTCTCTAACATATAAAGCCACCCCTCCACCTCTTCTACCCTGCCTATCTTTTCTGAAGAGCTTGTAGCCACACACAGCAGCACTCCAGTCATATGAGTCATCCCACCATGTTTCTGTGATGGTAACTATGTCATAGCTTTCCTGCTGCACTATGGCTTCCAGCTCCTCTTGTTTGTTGCCCATACTGCGTGCATTAGTGTACATGCACTTCAAGTGGGCTGCTGATTTCCCTCTTAATTCAGGCTTTCCATCCTTAGGCTGATCTTTGGAGAGCCCAGTTTCAATCCCTTCCCCCTCTTCTTCCCCCTCTTCTTCCCCCTCTTCTTCCCCCTCTTCTTCCCCCTCTTCTTCCCCCTCTTCTTCCCCCTCTTCTTCCCCCTCTTCTTCCCCCTCTTCTTCCCCCTCTTCTTCCCCCTCTTCTTCCCCCTCTTCTTCCCCCTCTTCTTCCCCCTCTTCTTCCCCCTCTTCTTCCCCCTCTTCTTCCCCCTCTTCTTCCCCCTCTTCTTTAAACCTTTTTTTTTTTTTGTGTGTGTGTGTGTGGTTTGTTTTTGTTTTGTTAAAAATGCTTTTTGGCCCTTTATCACTCTCTTACAGGGATTTTGAGTGCTTTTTTATCAGGTGTGATCTACTTTGAATAAAGTCGAGAACTGTTTCTTCTCCTGTGGTTTCCTCGACCTCTTGCTTAATGGCATCTAAACATTTAATCCTGGTACCCTGTCCTTACCTGATATGTAACCAATCTCCATAAGGGTAACTGAAACCTACAATATATTGTTGTTTCTGCCTCTGTAACCTCTTTTGTTCCCCTCAGTGTGCCACAGTGATTCTTACCACTGTTGCTCATGTAGTCCCAACACTGTGCTGTTCTGTACAACGCAACTATTTCAGTCCTTGGGGATTCTGTTGCTTGTTAAAAAAGCATGTTAATCAGATTAGACTCTGAGCTGTTTCTAACAGATGGCATTGCTTCACAAACAATACATCCTGCTTTCTGCCCTCCGTATTTAGAAGTGATAGTGTCCCACTGGCATTACAACAGCATTTTTCAGAAGCTTGTTTGAATGCAAGTCTGTCAATAATCTTCATCTAAACTAGGCATTCTGATTTTGTCACTTTATTCAGTATCTTGCATTATTGGAGTATTATGTAGATTTATCGTCTTAAAAACAACTACAAAGAAATGGAAAACAAACCCAACAGTTTGTTTCAACTGTTCGTTTCCTTTTAAAATTTTACTAACTTCTGTGTTATCCATTTGAAAACAGTCTTTGTGATTTTACTACTACAAGATGAGCCGCTTGGATCTTTATGGTCTTTCACACTTGTCACCTACTCTTTCATCTTTAATTTAAAAACATTTTCATAATCTCTGAATTTTGGGGTTGGATGAAGCCTGCTGCTCCTCATGTAACGTTCCCTTAGGATTATACGAAACTATCTGCTTAGTTCTGCTCACAACAGCTTGGTCTTGCATTCATGTCCCAAGCACCTGAACGAGTGCTTTTGTTTTCTCTGTCCTAGTGTATTTGTATTGTGTAGCTTTTAAAATGCAGTTTATTTCCTAATCAGAAGCATTCACAAAATTCAGTGTAATTTAATCTTATATACTGTGTACCTCCCTGTAATGTCCAAGAACCTCTATAGATGTAGATTAGTTCATAAACTAAACTTGTGGCCTTGTTAGAAAAAGTGCTGAATGTATATGGTTAGGGTTTCCATAAAACCATATTAAGTGGTATTGATTTTAGTATAATCTTTTAGCTTTTGCAGGAATGCATCCTCTTATCAACATTGCCATAACTTTCTTTTGTAATGTCAAAATAAAAAACGCTTGTGGCATTTAACTAATGATAATTAAATATTCCTGAATTCAGTTAGCAGCTGAAAGTCAGAACGGACATGCTCAGGTGCTCCTGTTCCTTGATTGAATATATTCTGTATTGCAGGTTTTATCTCCATAGTCATCCTATGATGGTGAATTAAAAACAAACTTGCTTGCTATCTAGAATAGTTCAGGTTCAGATGAAGGAAGCCCTAAAATAGCTTTCTGTTCTCTCTGGTCTGCTGGTTTTTGTAGAGATAATTTGTTCATTTTGAACATGGGATACTTGTGCTGCTGCTGTTCTAATGATCGTAAATAGCAGCGGCTTTTCTATACTTTTTTAACGCTTACTGAGGATGATGCTTTTGGATAATAACTTCATTGTTCCATGCACCAATAGGTGTCCAGTGAATTTTTATTTTTGCATCTAACTATGGAGTTCTAGTTACTTTAAACTGTTGCAAAGCTTTAGAGGCTTTTACATAAGTGTTAAATATTGTCTGCATTGAAAGAGTCCTGAAAAGCTTTAGGTATATTAGAATGATTTATGGTACAAAAATATAGATGGATTATCTCCTTTTTTTTTCCCTTATTGTATGTGACTTATGAAAATAATTTATTTAAAAATAAAACCAAACCCAACCCCTAGCCTACTTTTATATAAAATGAAAGTTTTTCATTAATTAAAATTGACTCTAGACTAGGTTTTGTCATACAATGATCAAAAGTATGTATGTCAATAATACATTACCTGATTCCCTTAAACACTGTTCATTTTGGTGATTTCTCTAATATGAGTGTTTCTTTCTTCCCCTTTCTCCCTTTCCCCCTCCAACTTTGGAGCAAAACGGGATGGGTTCTGTTTTATGCTTTGTGAAGGGGATTGGGAATAAGGGAGGCTGCTTCCTAGTCTGAAATTTGCTGTTTGTTAGTAGCATCTGTTAATCTCTTTAGGTTAGTATAAAGAAAAAAAAATAATTAAGAAATACCTTGAGATCTTTGGAAGAATTATGAAAAAAATTCTATGTCTTCACTTATGTTATCGCTTAATGTGCTACTTTTCCATTTAAGAAGAAAATAACTGTTATTTCAGTGCACACCGAGCACAGTTTATGTGGGCAAACTGAAGATAATGAATTAATACAAAGTGTGTTTAGTGAATAGAATGTTCCAAATGGGTTTTGGCTGAAACTTCTGTTGCTTGTTTACCTGTGTGCTTGATTACTGTTCCTTTCTTTCTCTGCATATTTAATTGCTGTCTAATTAACTGCTCTGTTGGTTTCCTACATAATTAATTATTCACTAATTAATCATTGATTCCCTGCATAGTTAATTAACTTATTGCTTATTTGATTTTTACACTTAATTGACTATAATTCATTGTTCTATTACTACACCACCTAATTAGCAACTGGTTAATCAATTATCATTTGCTTACTCCTGATCTGGTTGTTTAGGCCTGCGATCAGCACAGTTCATCCTCTGCTTTATGACCTCCTTTTTCAGTTGTTCCTTTGAAAATCATTTCTTTACTCGGTTTTGTTTCCATCTCACCTCCGAGCAAATCACACGTGTGTTCTGCTGCTTTGTGCACCTTCATTAACTCTGTTCTCTGCCACATGGTTTTGTTCCAGCGTTACTTCTGTGTGATGGTTTCTTGTGGTTTTAGTACTTCCCATGAATCCTGAATTCTTCTTGGGAAGCCTTAAACAAGGATTTGTATAATCAGGTGCTTTAAACAACCGAACAGACTTTTGGGGGTTCTTCTTGCTCTTCTGCCCCTCTCCAAGTCCCCACTGGGAAGGATGAAGGATAACGTGTGTGAGTCAGAACTGGTGGAGGATGAGACACGACACACAAAGCAGTGAGCCTGAACTTTTATGGAAAACAACTAGCAGGTCAGGAAGCAAAAACAATAGCAAATAAAACCTCAAAATAGGAGTGTTGTCTAAATAATGGAATTTAAATGTTTAGTGTTAGTTAAACCTTTAGGTCAATGCTCCTAAGTGTTGCAGTGTGAATCTTAAATGTGTGTTTGTTGAGAGAACAGTTGTCATCTACTTAGTCAATAATGGGCTTCATTCACTTAAAAATATAATAATACTAACTAGAGCAGAACTAGTTCAAAGGAACTGATTCAGGGGAACATTTCCATTATAAGTGAGCTGCAATCACAACAGAATGCGTGTGTGCTCAAGACAGCAGAATGCCTGAGCAGGAACCCTACCAAGTTCCTAAGAACACCTTGAGTGTATTATACATCTCACGTAGCTGTGCTTGTGTTACATACAGTATACTTCAAACAACAGAAACAGTATTTGGGTTGTTCTGCAGAGGTGTTTTAAAAGAAATGAAGGCATATTCTGCCTTTTTGTTTTGAGGTAGTTGTATTATTTCTGAAGATGAGGATGCTTTTGTTATAGCTTCAGGTGCAAATAAGTGTAAAAGAAAGCCAGCTTTTAACATTGAGAACACCTTAAAGATGGATTTTTCTTGAGTGGGGTGAACTACATAACTAGTGTGTTGTGACAGGGAATAGTATTAAATAGGGTTAGTGATCTTTGCTTGGGATTGCTTTGAAAACAGGTCCCAAAGTGTAGCTTCCCTGGTCTCTTCACCCCTGACTCATCCCAGAGTTCACAAAATAGCACTTTATTGCTGTATTTATCCAGCTAATCTGTGGTTTGGTTTGTACCTCAAACAGCATCGGCTGTGCCAGTTTGATTTCAGTGATGTTATGTCCCTCGTTTTCCTTAGGGAGGCAGAGGGGAGAGGAACAATATAAACCAATCTCTGGGTCTGGAGTTTTTATGTACGTAGCTGAAGAACAAGCGTGTTGTTAAAATTGGTTCCTGGTGGTTGTTTTCGCTGAGGGAATCACGGAGTGTTGAAAAATCAAGCCATTAAAACAAATGACAGTGGTTTTAGAAAGCAAACAAAGTCCTCTGAATTAACTCTGCCAAAAGTGAGTGGATTTTGTGTAGGTGGATTTTTCTGAATTATTAACTTTCACCCTTCTTTGTAGTTACTGTCTTGAGGCTTTGCTTTCATATCACAGCTCTAGTACCAGCGAATCAAAAACCAAACCAAAATACCCACAACCAACCAACCAAAAAGCCAAACAAAATGCCCAAACAAACTAACCCCATGAAGTTTTGTCCAAAAAGTTCTGTAAAACTGTTTAAAGCATTGACCAGACAAAGTTCTAATGAAATTCTTCATTTGCTGCTGCTTCAAAGGTTTTTAGTGGGTTAGGTGTTTTTTTATGAATGGGAATTCTTCATAGAACCTGTATGTCAAAGCACATGAATTACTAGATGTTTTTATTAATGTCAAATGTCAATATTGCCTCTGAGGCCGATATGATGTGTTTTGATTTGAGAGAAAAACTTTTCCCCTCCTCCTCAAACTTTCCTCCTATTCCTGCCCATTTTTCTCCATGTAAATGGGTCAAGATGAGGCCTCATCATTTTTTCAAATATTTCCGTAAAACATTAAAAAAACTTTGTTTGTGCAGCTCTGAAGTGAATGACCAGGAGAAAGGAAGATGATGTGATTGCATAGCTGTGAATGTCATATGATGCAACATTTTGTGGTCTACAGTGTTGCAGATGTTTGTTTTCACCTTCCACCCCGCTTTTTAATTAATGGTAGAGCCACATCTAGGGATAATGACCCCTGAAACCGAGCACTTCACATTTTTAACTCACAGTAGCGTGCTAAGGCAAAAGTGACACATCAAAGACATGTTTATAATAAAATATATTTAGTTTATAATAGCGTAGTGAAGGAAAAGTTTCCTTTATCTTTTATGGCATGTAATTCTTCCTAACCTTCTTTAGTTTCCAGCACTTACACAGGTAATTAGAGATTTAGACTTACTTAGGTGAAGTAAGTGGAAAGGTGAAGTACATGTAGCAAAGAACAGCGAGATCCATGAAGATGAATTAAGATTTTGGGCCCAACTTCTCTGTATTTCAGAGCTACTTTGAGAAAGATAAAATGTTTTGCATTTCTACCAGTGTGATACTCATCAAACCTGGGCAATGACTTCATGTCTTACGTAATTTTATCGTGTGTTTGAAAAAATATGAAATTGTAACGTTGTCTGATGCTGGAAAGGAAAAAAAAAGGTCTTAATCTCTTCTGCTTCCTTTTGGGTCTTCTTAGAAAATTTCTAAGATTTGAGCCAGATGTTTTTTTTTTCCCCAGGCGGATATCTGGGTAGAAGTTTACCCATTTCTTGAATTAATTAATTTTGAGATTTACTATGAATATCTTCATTTAGTGGTTTAACCGTCATTGTTTCAGCTCATTACTGTCAAGTGTATTAATGTTACTGATAGTTACTATATTAGCTGAATTGCAATCTCAATAACTAGTGGTACTGTAAACTTAAATTTGGAAATATTAACTCCTCTTTTTAAACTTGTTTTTCAGGGACCAATTCCATCTTCATGTGTAAGCTTTGTAACTTGTTCTCACCAAATCAGTCCGAACTGTTGTCTCACGTCTCTGAGAAGCACGTGGAAGAAGGGACCAATGTGGATGACATCATTATTCCGCTCCAGCCTCTAACAGCACCCACAAACATAAGCAAAGAGGGAGAAGGTACTTTCTTAAATTGAGAGGAATGTAATTCTCGAAGTCATTTAGTTTTTTAGTAAAACCTGTGATGCGATGATTCCGCGTTGCATATAGAATGGTTTACATAGCTTGTTTTAATAGTGGTTACTGTACAACTGCCAACCTGAATTTAATTCAGTGCAAAATAGATCGGAGGACAGATGTGGATAAACTCAGCATGTGATAGGGGATGATGACATTGGTCCATTAATTTTAAATGTTAAGTATAGCAACGTCTGCTTCCTACAGCTTTGATTCGAGCTGTGGGAAGACTGTGTGACAGCAGCAGAAAGCAACAGGACAGTGTGGATGGGACTCTTGATGCTCAAGAATAGTGCTGTGCTTTGAGTTATCTAACTTGTTTGTTGTATTTCAGACAATTTTAATATTCTATTTCTAAAAGGAAATGCATGATTAATAATTTGTAACTGTGCTGTGATACTGGCACTAGGGAAAAAGAAATCTGCTGGTCAAACTTTGAATTAATTCTACAGAACGATTTTACTTTGCAGTGGAAGAAGTTACATTCATTCAATTTTTAACTGATTATGATTGCAGTTCTTTGTAGTGTTAGCAATGGGTTCAAAATAATTCAGTCTTGATAATTGTATCTTCTTTTAGACCCTTACTGAGCAATGGATTTATGTTGTTGCTAAACCTCTTATTTAACACAACTACTAGGATTTCGTAATCATTATGATTTCTAGATATTAAAAAGCATGTACTTATGAATGAAAAACACTCAAGTATCATACTTAGATTTAAAAAAAAAAAATAACATATGGTTATGGTATTTCTTCATTTATTTACCAGCACTAATTCAGTAGCTATATTAACTTCTTCAGCATAAGAAGATAATTCTAATTACAGTCATATAGTATTCAGCTGTAGCTGCTGTCTCCTCAGATGGTTGGTGAGGAAAAATTGCACCATATTGTTATTTCACACAATGCCTAATATAAACAGTGCATCAGAAGAAGATAGATAAATATCAGATCCACATCAAGTTCCAAAATGCCATTCTAATTTTATTTTAATTGTGCAGACATACGGAATGCTTCTTTCTTAAATCTTTTTCTCTTGTTAGCCCTTCACTGTATTTCTGAGCACAGTGAGACTGGTACTATCTAAGGATCTTATTCCTTTTAGTAAAAAGGCTCTTCTGTGAATTCCTTTTTGCATTTGTGTCAGGGACTGTCTGTCCTTTCTGTGTTGCATGTTGTTAAGTGTGCATTATATGTTTATGAGAATAGTATGTAATTACTGTTGTGATCTGAAGCAGCAGAAATTAGACATAGGCAGCCTTTAGGAAAATAACTTCGCAAATCTAATTATGCAAAATATAACATTCATAAGTTACATACTCATAAGTAACCTTTTCATTAATCTTGGTGAATACTTTTCATTGTCTGCTATGGTCATATGGTGCCACCTTTTTCAGATTATGTAGCCAAACTCTTTGCCGTCTGTTGCCAGTAAGGATGTCAAGGTAAATTACTTTGACATAGATTTCAGCTTGTGTTATAGACATACTTTAATATTTCTTTGCCATCACACAGATTGATTGGAGAAGAGGGTGGTCTGAAGTCCTATTCAGTTATTTCCTGTGTTCTGTTTAAAAAATAAAGGGTATTTCACAGTTGAATATAGGAATTTGAGAAGTTCTTATTTCAAGGCATCATTTTTTCCCTCCTTCTATGGAATCTGCAGCAGATAAAACTTTAAAAAGCTTATAATATACAATTTTTTCTCAGTGGACCCTTCTTTGTAGTAATTGAGTATTGTCACTGAAAGAAGTGATTGATGAATGACAGTAGTAAAAATTACAACTTCCTTTTAGTTCTCGTTGGCTGATGGATGAACATCTTTTTGTCCTTTGAAAGCACAGTTTTTCTTCCAGCTATTGGTAAGCTCTGTAGCTGCCCCAGGACTGGTGTGAGTGAGTGAATGCTGAGTTGTTAATGCAGCTCTGTGTTCTGCCTGAGTAATACGTTAATTATTTTGTAAGTACTATGAAAAGTAAAATGTAAGGCAAGTAATATGTTTTTGTTACTTTAATGTTATTTTATTGGTGGTGCTCTCTGCTGAATTTTATTTAATCACACCCCTTCCCCATAGTTAGGTCATGGTATTTTTAGACTTGATTTGAACCATTTTGGTGGGGTGATGTTAGAATTTTTTTAACAAATGGAACCACAGGTACCGGGCAGATGTTGCTGTTATACAAATTATGCATAGGTCACATTTTGTCCGGCGCTGGAATGTGGCATCTGTGTTTGGGAAATGACAGATATTTACTGATTAACTGTAGTCACGCATAACTCCATTTTTGCATAGGGTTTCCATTCATAACTTTTTATAATGACCCTTATCTCCTTCAAAGTGCTTGTCAAAACTCTCTTTTTTTTACTTAGTCAGGTTGGCAATGGTTTGAGGGACAGCATGGGTAGCTCTAACGTCATCTATTCATGATACTAGTCTGTAGTGGATTGTTGTTTGTTTTAGGCTATGTCTGCATTATGAGATACACACTTTCTGCAGCACGGTCTCTAGGCCTGATCTATTGATCATTAAACCTGGAATAAAGTTAGTGTCTGGGTATCATAATTTTCTCCAAGGAGTTTAACTCATTAAGATCACTTAAAAATGTGGCATATGAATCAGCCTTATCCTCACTTGAACACAAACGATGCAACTAGAGCATAAACTCAGGCTTTGGGGCGTAACAGGTGTTCCTACGTGCCATAGTATACGTACATCACAGTAACAATACAAGGCTGTGGATGAGATTTATTTGCATATATCTGTACGTCACTTTGTGCGTAAGATTCTGAATACAACCAAATACAGTTGTAATTGCTTAAATAATATGTAAACTTTTAACACTGACATTTGAGGAAGATTTCATATAGCATAATGTATTTAGCTGTTAAAACTTGCTCAGGATGTTTAGGTGAACACTTGCACAAGTGCTTGGTGTCTTCTGACAAACTTCTTGTTTGACTCACTGTGGTGACTGTTGAGCTGCTTACACAGGTTTGGATTCAAGGACCATTTGACAGGGATCACTTATCTCCTCCTCTTTCAGAATCATAAATATTTGCCCCATTACAACATTAAAATGGTGTGTTGAAGATGTTTTGTACATGTGTAAATTGAGTTATACATGGGATTGATTTAAGGCTGAGGGGTAGAAAACCAGAAAAGAAGAATCCATTATATTCTTACAGTGTATAGTCTTAACAGTTTCTTGCATTTTCCTGTACATAATAAAGTAACTTCAGAAAATTCTACCCTTTAAGAGTTGTTCTTTAGTGAACCGATTTTGGTAAAGCTTGTTTTCTAGGCAAACACTATACTGAGGGTCATCAAGCCTGGCAGAATCCACAGTGCTGCTGTGCCAGGATCTTCGTGATCTACAGACTCATCTATGAAGAGTTTAAAAATACTCAACAGTGAAGTCATTGCTATTTTAATTTTATGCTTACTTTTGTTCAACTTTATTTAAAAAAAGAAACCAACATTAAAAATGTCTAGGCCCTGGTGCTCTGGAGGTCTGGTTGTGGACCTCTGCTGTTATGTAGCATGATCTCAGGCAAGTAATTTGTGTGAGCTATTGCAGACTGCAGTGGAATTTGATTTTTACATAGATATCTATGTATGTTTGGCATAGCTAAACATAAAGGGATTAACTAAATATAATTCTTCTGCATGAAGGCCTCATAAATTGAAATTTTCTGTGCTAGTCATGTTCTGAACATTTCTAAGGCAATTGATTATTAAATGGGCTGATTTGGAGAAGCTTATGTGTATAATTCCTATAAAGGAACAGTACAAAAATAGACTTACATAGTTTACCTCATTATTCTCCTTTTGAAGTGCTTTTTTTATGTCTTTGCATATAGAATTATATAGCATAGCACAAGATGTCTTTCTTGAATATTGCCATTGCTCATCCAATACCTGTCAATGTAAAGATTTGATACAGTGAGTCTATGATGAGTGTAAAAGTCCCCAGAAACAATTAAGATGTTCTTGAGGGAACAGAATCTTTAAAAATCTTTTTAATGAGCAATTTAAAACTTCTGCTTCGGACTAAGCATCCTTGAAATAAATGATGTTTTTTATTTATATATAGTATATTATATATAGTATATATACTACATTTTTTTTAACAGTCAGCATATTCTTTTTTCTAGTGAATGATGGTGTTTCTGACCAATTTGGTTAAGTGCTAATAGAGCAATGACAATGTACTATTCAATTACTGTGGTTTGTTAATTTAGGTTTTGCTTTGAGCAGTGATTAGTACAATGCAGCATGAATGGCAAACTGGATAGAGACAGCTGGAATTTTTCGGTCATGTGCATTGTTATAAACTTAATTGTGGCATTGCTAATTTAAAGTAGCTTGCGGTATGTTCGGTCCAGGAAAGAGGAGAACAAGGAGCAAGGAAATGACATGACTGTCATAAGCTTCACAAGTTCTGGGGATGGATCAGTTGTCCATATGAGTCCTGCTGTTCCCGTGCATGTTGCCACTCAGTGCTTGCCACCAAACCTTTTAAAAAGTTTGAGAACGGCTGTAAATTCTCCTGCTGGTGGGCTCCTTTGCAAACAGATGTAAGTTTACACATTCTGTATATCGCTTGCCACACCATTAGTAGTCACGGTGGTAAGAGCTACCATTTTGTGGGCTCTAGAAGAGGATCTACCACCAACCTTCTACAAGAGCAGTTTTCATATTTCCACTTGTATACATGGTTTTGTTGAAATTTGTGTCTAAATGTGAAAGTGCCGGGTTTTTTTTTCATTAAGTTCTCATTAAAACAGTCAATAAGCAGCATATCACTTTTGCCTGATTACGCTTCATTTATTGTTGTTGCATAATCTGATTATTGCGTTGTAAGAGGATGGAAAGAATATCATACACAGAGAATATGGCGCTTGCATTCACTCTTCAAATCCTGGGATATAATTATTTTATAGTAACCTGAGTGGTATCCACATCTGTATTCCTCAAATTATGTTTGATATGGTGGCAAATTGTGACATTTTACAGGTTGGCATGAAGGTAAATGTTTGTTTTTAATTGCACGTTAATTTATTTAACTCAAGGCACCAAATACTGATTGCTGCGATGGTGGATATCAGAATAACATGATTTGTAGCAAGGAGATATTTTGAGAGCACTGAAATCCCCCCTCTCTTTTTGGCTGATAATTAACAGAACTACTATCACTGTAGCACAGAAATTCAGAACGCTGCTGAAGGAAGATAGCAAAAAGTTATGTGAAAGTGTTTATTTTTTCCTATTTATGAGGCTTTTACTGTTCTTATTATGTTATACTTAAGCAGACAGGTGCTCAATCACTCCTATAACAAGATTCAATGCTTTCTTTTTCACTTGATATTAATTACATGGTTAACTCAAAGCTGTGGTTTCCGTATGTGTTTTTTGTTTGTCTGGTATATTAAGGGAAATGTTGAATAGGTTTTTAATAAGATGCTACAACCACCTCCAGTTCTCTTGCATCATCTTCCTATAAGATTCCTCGAGGTCATTTATTTTTCCATATGCTCTAAGTTAACCAATTTAGTAAGGTCTTTTGGCACGCATACTTGGAAATTATTCATGTTTTTGTGTGTGTGTGTGTGGTGTGTTAATTATTCTGTGTGTGTTTTGTTCGTTTGTTTTTAATAGTCTATTCTTTCATGATTTTTCACACTTTTACATTGTCAGTCTCACTTTACCAGGTAGGCTATTGGCTTGATGAATAAAAATACAAAGCTTTAGGCAGCTTTTAGTCTTTATCCTACATACACACTGGTTTTTGTGAAAGTTTCTACAACAAAAGCAGAAGAATTGTACGTTTCTCATAAGAGACACAATTTATGAGTAGTACTGCGAGTGTTTTAGCTTGAATAACCTCAAGATACTTTCAAGCCTTTGGAACTGCAATAGTCACTTAATTAATGGGCATTGCTCTCCTGTAACCACCAAGACGTTTCATACTTCTCCCACCTAGGCCGTGCAAAAAAACCCCAAACAAAACTGAAACAAAAAACCCAAACCGGTATTAAACTTAGGAATTTCTAAGGAAAATAATTTTATTTTGTATTTTTGCACAAGTCTCAAGATTTGGAAATATTTGGTGGGGAAAAAAAACAACTTTAAGGGACTTCTTTACTGTGACCATCATAAGCTGAAACATGCACGACAATTAAGTTTGCTTGTTTTTTTACTGGACCTTAAAACCAGAGTTCTTGGCAATTTTTTTTGTGTGTGCCAGTCCTTAGTCTTTGATATTACGAAGCTGATGGCTGACAGGTGCTTCATACAGAATCGACTGGGTTGGAAAAGACCTCAGAGATCATCGAGTCCAACCCTTGGTCCAACTCTAGTCCGTTTACTAGATCATGGCACTAAGTGCCATGTCCAGTCTCAGTTTAAAAACCTCAAGGGACGGCGAGTCCAGCACCTCCCTGGGCAGCCATTCCAATGCCTGACCACTCTCTCTGGAAAGAATTTCTTTCTAATATCCAGCCTAAATTTCCCCTGGTAGAGTTGAAGCCCATGGCCCCTTGTCCTATTGCTGACTGCCTGGGAGAAGAGACCAATCCCCACCTGGCTAGAACTGCCCTTCAGGTAGTTATAGAGAGTGATGAGCTCAGCTCTAAGCCTCCTCTTCTCTAGACTAAACAACCCCAGCTCCCTCAGCCTCTCCCCATAGGTCTTATGTTCAAGTCCCTTCACCAGTCTTGTTGCTCTTCTCTGGACCTGCTCCAGCACTTCAATGTCTTTCCTGAACTGAGGGGCCCTGCTCTGTTTCACTAGCACATTTTAATGCACATTATGCTCCAGGGTTGTTTTTGCAATTACGATGATTGTATCAAGCTCTCTTGCCTTCTAATGCTCAAAGCTGGAATTCACTGCGTGTAACTGAAAATTCCGAAGTTGAGAGATCTTGGTCACCTTGGGATCCAGAGGCAATTCAGGCTTTATGAGATCTGAACTGCACTCTGGAGAGTAGTTTCTCTGTTCCTTCAATATAGAAGACAAATATTAACTAATCTGAGAGCTCAAGTATCTAACGTTAGATAAAATGAATCCTAAAAGGCTGGAGGATGCCTGACTCTGTCCTGTTTCTCCATACACCATCAGACACACTCGTTTCGATGCACACTGAGTTTTCTTTCGTGAACTACGTATTTTTCTGCAGATATACATAGTGCGTCTTATATTCCACCAGATGTCTGCTCAGACTTAAAAAGATCATTTAAAGGCTTTGCTATCCATGAGTGACAGTTCCTTGCAGAAGAGCACGTTTAAAGTTAATAACTAAAATGTGCACAACAACAATTGGGTAGTTCCTCAAGAAGCACAATGTAAGGACTCCAAGCAGACAATCCCCAAGATTAGCAACAAGGATAGTGACTGATGCTTTTCATTTTATTAATGTATCAGATGGAAGTAATTTATAGCTATGATGAAATCTCCTAAAAGAACCTGGTTGCTGTCTGGAAAATTTCCCCTTTCCTCTGAGTATCTGGTTTTTACTAAACATTTTCTTGGGATCTCATTCATTTGTTGAATCTTCAACAGTTACATCTGTGATGGTGGGGAGTTGGCTTTGGAAATAACTACAGCAGTGACGACACAAGTTTTTCTCTTGTTATACATTTCTGTGTTCATTACATCTCATTTTTATCAGTGTTTTCTCTGCACAAATATGGAAATGTAAAGTTACGTTGTAGTTATTAAGATTTGTGGATTACTTCTGATTTTAATTACTTGAAATACTCATTAAGGAGACATTTTTTGCATGGCCTCTGGGTTTGTTTTTTTTTTGTTGCCAAAAGTCTTTTATACCAACTTTTGGCTTGAAAGAGCTAATGATAAAGAACCATGGGAATTATTAGAGAGTAATTGTTCAATTTATTAAAAGGAGAATGAGCTTTTGGGTTTGAAAGACAAATTGTTTTTATCTGAATATATCTCAGTGTTTAAACAGTGTATTTGAGAGTGACTTAAATTAAAAGTTGTGGTTTTTTGTAGACTGTCAGAACACAGCAGAGCAACTTTGTAGAATATGTATGCAGATACAGTTATACAACAATTTAAAAGATTGCTTACAGTGTAATTTCTTTAAAACTGTGGCACTTTGACATCTGCCCATCTCAGTAACACAAATGTTATTGTGTTACAGCAAGCAGAAATGTCGACAAATACCATTGCTTAAAAATAAGTTTGTGTGAAGATAACCTTTTTATAAACTTTAGGGATAGAGAGACTCAAACTTCATCGAATATTCCTATTTTTTCAAAGATCAGATGGATATTAGCTAGTTAGCTGTGGAATTTAATATGGCTTCTTTTTAACTTGAACTTTCTCTTCTAGAGCTTCTTGTAGTGAAGAGGAAAAGGGGCAGACCAAAAGGGTCTACCAAGAAGTTTTCTGTGGATGAAGATGTGGCAGAAAATAACTCTGTTCCAAGTGAAGAAACTCCTCCTGGGACAGAAGAAGGTCCGGAACCGGCTGAAGTCTCACCGGGCAGCTTGGAATGTAGGAAATGCAATCGGAAGTTCTCCAACACGCGCCAGCTGAGGAAGCACATCTGCATCATTGTTTTAAATGAGGGAGAGGAAGAAGGAGATGGAGGTAAGAAAATATCCCACAAGAATATATGAAGAATGTTGTGAAACAGTGTGTTTCCATGATTTAACCTGATGGTACCAACTCGTAATCCCCGGTGTTAATTTTAAATGGAATTGAATGATGTGTTTTTATTTTAACATAAAAAGCATGTTGACGTGAAACTGAGAATAAAGTTAGACAAGGTATTTTAAATTTTCTTTGAAAAAGTCAGATTGTTGATTGCACTAATTGTCTGAAACTCCCTGAAATGCTTCCTTTGCATAATCAACTGTTCTGTTTCTCACAAAGAGGTTTATAGTTACCCAGTGAGAAGTGGTGTGGGCCACATAGGTACGTATCACACACAGGTGAGGAAGGGTGATTCTGTAGAGATGATTCTATCATGTGACTTGGAAAACATGAATTCTACTCTGTTTTTTTGATAGGTTTGAAGGCCGCTTTTCTGGAATGCTTGTTTCACTGCATAAAAGATAATGCCAAACTCCCCTCTTGTATTATACAAAACTTCATGTGAATGCCTGTCTTTGGAGTCATCATTTAAATTTTACTTTAGGATTAATTTGAATATACTCAACCTCTCAAACTTTTAGAACGTTTTCAGTTTGAAGGGACCTACAATGGTCATCTAGTCCAACTGCACTTCAGGCCTGACCAGAAGTTAAAGCATATTATTGGCATTGTCCAAATGCCTCTTAAATGCTGACAGGCTTGGGGCATTGGCCACCCCTCTAGGAAGCCTGCTTAAAAGACAGCGATGAGCATTCATTTAGAATAGAATGGAATAAAATAGACTATTTCAGTTGGAAGGGACCTACAATGATCATCTAGTCCAACTGCCTACTTAACTTTGCACAAAGGTGAATGTCACATGCACGCAAAGCAATACATTTGTATCTAACTTTGAGTTTTGTGTTTGCATTAAAATTGGGGGTTTACTTTTGCTGTAATTGCTTAGCATGATATCCTGTTCATTCTACTTCTGGACAAAATTTCCTGTTGATATTTCTCCAATTTTCTATTGCCCTTTCCCATCCAGTCTGTAATTATGTTATACAATTAGTGTGACTATTTTACTTTTAGCAAGATATAGAATTTACCTTCTGTGGCAAAGAATAATTAAAACAGTCTTAGAATATGTGGACAGAGCACAGAAACTTTTGCTCTGATAAAGTACCTAGTTATTGTTTCGCTATCATCAGTGGTAGGACTTTTTCAACTTTTAAAATAAAATCTCATATCAGAGTATAAACTCAAATTAACTGTTCTTGACCTGAAAGCTCATTAGAGCTCATAAATCGTATAAAGATCTGTTTTGCTACAAAACACACTGGCAGATTTTTCAAAGTAAATTGCTCAGCCCTTTCCTTTTTTAAAAAGAAACAGCCTCAATTTTGGGTAAATGGAATATATATAGTTTTTTTTTAATTTATTCTTTGGCAAAAGCAAAGCAATTAAGTGAAACGAGTCATTCTTGAGCAGCAAATAATGGGGGCTTCCAGTTGTTGGTGACTTGTAAAGCAAGAATGTCTTCATCCCAAAGTTTCCTACCTTGACTTCACACTGTGAAGGTATTGGGGCCTGTCTTTTTTCCTGAAGGGATTTGTCCTTGAAATACATCTAGGAAATTCAGTCTTCAGCCATATACCGATTGCTGTCCCATCACAGGAAAACTTTTCACTTCTGGCTTTACTATATGTGCTGCTTTGGGACAACTTTCCGATTTCTGAATACGTAGATAAAAAGTATAATACATATTATTATCCTTTAAGAAAATGTGATTTAGATTGAGTAGCTCAAAACTTTCTGAGGAGAGGTCAAGAACAGTGTGGTCAATGCCTAGGATTGTTTGTCGTACTTTGTTGCTTTATCAGCTAAGAAAACATGTTCTTTAAAATTTGAGCTGTTGAATAGTTACCAGGCTAAAATTTTGTTATTAAGAAAGTCTTGAGCGTGATGGATGAACCTTCTAAATGTGAACAAAAAAATCTAAAATTGAGAAGGCAAACAGATAATGAAATTGTAAATGTACATTTTATCTGTTCATGCAATTTCACGAGGGCCTGTTCATAATTTAAAACCAAAAATACTTGGACAAATGCACCAAGATTCTTAGTTATCATAGTCCCTGAACTAGGGGTTTCATCTGTATTATTGGCAACTGAAAGCTGTTAAACTCTTAATTTATCGAAGTGGGTTACAAGGCCATCTTGTTTCTAGTTTTCAGTATGTTCTGTGTTAATAAGTTTCAGAGCACTATTATATAGTTTGTGAAACAGTGGTACTTTTGATTGTTTCTTAAAACTGATGCTGCTCATTTCATCGGGTGCCATCCTGCTTTATCACTCTGGGAAATGGTGAATAACTGTGTATTAACCTCTTGCATAGGTCCATAGTTTAGAAATCTTCATATTTGCATTAACGTTATTCTTATCCTGTATGAGTCGTAAGTAATAGACTAACTGGACTATATAGAAATAGCTTATGCATTTGGTCAGTCTTAACATTGTCAGCAACTCTGCTGTAGCTCTTTTGAGATGGAAGACACAACAGCATCTCTGGTTTACACCACAGCCTAATTTTTAAATCTTTCTTTTCTGCTTTTAATGATTCCTCAGATTAAGTTTGCTTCTCTGACTACTGCTGAGTATTGAATTTATGTTTTCAGGGAACTATTTAGAGAGACAGCTGGATTTTTCCTGGGTTGTAAGAGTCAATTTAGAGCCCATTGTTTGATCAGTAAGGTTTTTTTGTGTTGCTTTGTTTTGCGTTTATTGTCACTGGAGGTGGGAGTGTGTTCCAGACTAGCACCCGTCTGCATATATGTGTTTATGCACTAGGTTTTCTAAGTTCAACTAAGATCAAGTCAGTACTTCATGGGAGCCTGTGGAGTGACATAAGGTTAACTGGATTGCTTGTAGGCTCCATTGACTGGTTTAACTAGACCTATGTCAATAATGGCAATTTAGATATGTAGTTTATGTGTGCCTTAATCTGGTTTAATTCCAGATTATTCTGTCACTAGTTACTGGTTATTCCGTAGCTTCATTGTCATCAAATGGTTTTGAATGTAAATGTATCATACACAGATAGTGGTGTAGTTGTCTCAGCACATACTAGTGCAAGTATTACACCACGTTTTTGTTTGTACGTGTGGTTTTCTTGTGTGTATTATGTTCAAACAATGTTTCAGTTACTTGAGCAGATGTGGTTGATGCCAGCATTTTTGAGAGTAAACTATCCCTGAGACAAAAACTTCTTGAAATCACACTTATCGTGGTCTATATGAGAGAAGAGGTACGAAAACTTCTCATTTGATGACATTACTTCTTTGGTGAAGTTCTGAAAGGTAGATAGAAAATTTTATTGAGTAACTTCCAGAGTTACAATATCTTCTCTCTCATTCCAGATTAGGTGGCTAAAAATCATAAAGGGCTGTGACTACAAGTTCTTTTCCCTTAGTATTTGACATCTCACCTAATAGAATCATTTCATTTGGAAGAGACCCTCAGGGTCATTTAGTACATATGGGGTGGGGTTTTTTCCCCCCTTTAATCCATGTTTTTCGAACTTGAAAATACTTTCATTTGGTTTCGTTATGCATCTGTGATTTTTTTTTCCTGTAGTATTTTTTTATTCTGTATGTTTTTAATTTCTTGCAAGTTTAACACTGTACAGACATCTGAATAACAAGTATGTTTTCATTTGGCACTTGGTCTGGCTGGGAAGGAATTAATTTTCCTTGAAGCAGCTCATATAATGCAGTGTTTTAGATTTATGACCAAATAATGCTGATAACACACTAATGTTTTAGCTATTGCTAAAATATGCTAAACATACAAATATTGAAAAGGCATATATTGATACTCTGTGGGATATTCTCTATTGAGAGAAACATAATGTATGTATTGAGCTGAAGTTGAAATATTAGAAAAGGTTTTTGAGTAATAAAATGTTTTGCTGTCTTCTATAGATCCACAAGGGGAGTGTTGTTATCCTTACCGTATTGGACATTTAAAATTACAGTAAAAAAATCACTATAAAACGGCACTGAAACTTCAGTAAGTATTGTTCAGAGGAATATTTGGTGGATGTAAGAGGCGTCTGCTGATCTTTGGTTGTGCTATTAGTCGTCTCATTGACCTCTCAGAGGTCAGCGTCTCACTGCCAGTTCTCTCGCTCTTTCAGCCTTACTGGTTACTGACATCCTTCGTGCATCTCATTGAATCCCTTGGTACATCAGGATTGCCTTCACTTGTGGGCCTGTTCACTAAAACAGCAAGAAAAAAGTCTGTTATTTTTTTACAGAATTCAAAAAAGTCCATTGTGCTTACAAATCCCCCATGAACATGATTAATAATTTTTGTTTTTATTTTAATAGTGGGCTGATTTGCCGAAAAAAGTTGCTGTGATTTGCGCAGAGCTGTGTATATTCCTATTTTTGTTTTTATTTGGTTAAACCAAATGGAATTGGGGAATGACCTATTACAGAGCAGTGTAGGGGAAAGGGACCTGGGGGCCCTTGGGGACAGCAGGGTGAGCATGAGCCAGCACTGTGACCTTGTGGCCAGGAAGGCCAATGGTACCTGGGGTGGTTAGAAGGGGGTGGTCAGTAGGTCAGAGAGTTTCTCCTTCCCCTCTACTCTGCCCTGGTGAGACCACACCTGGAATATTGTGTCCAGTTGTGGCCCCTCAGTTCCAGAAGGACAGGGAACTGCTGGAGAGAGTCCAGCACAGGGCAACAAAGATTATGAAGGGAGTGGAGCATCTCCCGTGTGAGGAAAGGCTGAGGGAGATGGGGCTCTGGAGCTTGGAGAAGAGGAGACTGAGGGGTGACCTCATTAATGTTTATCAATATATAAAGGGTGTGTGTCAGGAGGATAGAGCCAGGCTCTTCTTAGTGACGACCAATGGTAAGACAAGGGGTAATGGGTTCAAACTGGAACACAGGAGGTTCCACTTAAATTTGAGAAGAAACTTCTTCTCAGTGAGGGTGACAGACACTGAAACAGGCTGCCCACGGGGGTTGTGGAGTCTCCTACTCTGGAGACATTCAAAACCCACCTGGACACCTTCCTGTGTAACCTCATCTGGGTGTTCCTGCTCCGGTAGGGGCATTGGACTGGATGAGCTTTTGAGGTGCCTTCCAATCCCTGACATTCTGTGATTCTGTGAAGGTTTTGGCTAAGGATGTGGATCTGGCTGGCTGGAGGTACTGCCATCCATTCTTTTAATCCTAAACCAAAACTAGACAAGTTGAGATTCTTCTGTGTGTGTTCTCTCTATCTGCTCCCAGCCAGAAACCAGAGCTGCTGCAGCCCCTGCCGCTGGGATGGGATGAGTTGAGGGATTCTGGCTGTTTCTGGATTGGATCAGTTCCCCAGCAGCTGCCTCTAAATTCCCTTGTTTTGAGAGACAGAGGTGATTATTTTAACCACAATCCCTCTCTCACTCTGCAGCATATCTGAATCTCTGGCAGATTTGAGGACATTTGAAGGTTGGGAATGGGATTTGGGTTGTTACAGCAGTGAACAGCCCAGATTCTCTTCTTTGGGGCAAACCATTCGTTCTTAGTGAATTAGAAGCTTGCATATTTCTTAAAGGTGGCACTTTTGGCCTTAGTTTAAAATGGTTTTGCCATCATCTGGATTATAATTTAAATGAATTCTTTCTGTGAATAGTATTTCAATCTCTGCAGGAGAAGCAATTTCATATGTTCATTTTGAATGGCCAATTTAATTTTTGTTTTTTTCCCCCAAGCTACTCTCTTCCTACTATGAAACACCAGCATCTTTTAAGGGATAAACAAACCCCAATAATCTGAATGAAGAGTAGTTTAAAAACATGCCAATTAGGGATGTGTAACTGTACCTGCAAGATGTCATACATCCAATTACAATTGCAGAGAGCAGTACCTGCAATTAATGACTCAGATATAATCATGGGACAGGCAAACGATTGAGTTGGCCAGGACTCTGTAAGCAGTGATTCATTCGGAGCTGACAGCAGCTTTACTCATCAACACAGACACAACCATTCCTTAAATGTGTTAGAAGGTGCTGGCATGACATTCTATTTCTGGCACAAACAAGTGGGCATTGAAAACACCCATCGCTGTGTATGGGAGGTCAGTTCGTCCTCTCTTGGACTGAAGTGCCAGCTGATAAAGCGCTGGCTGCTTAGTGGGGGAGATGCAAAGTGAGGCACTTTGTCTAAAGTTGAATATATTCCATTTGCTCCTGAATCTCCTTAAAATCATGGGTGTTCCTTTATATTACAACAAGAATAGTAACGGGTGAACTGTCCTAGTTGTGAGAAACAAGACGCTTATTTTGACTTTCTGATCCACATTGGTAGCAGTTAACTAATTTTTTTCAAGGAAGTCAACTAAATTACTGGTCAGATGGTCCCATATTATGGAAAGGCAGTTTGAGCCCTGTCATCGAAGTTGAAGCTCTTATTTTTCATTAAAACATGCTTTTGGCTCCCTCTTTATGCTTTCATAAAGCATGACTTCTCATTCAGGTTGTTTTGGTGTAGAGAGTTCAGGAAGAAAGCGGCTGTCATTGAGAGTTAAGATTTTTTTTGTTTTGGTGTTTTGATGGAGTGTGTTGCTTTGGTTTTGTTTGGAAGTTCCATTCAGGTTACACACAGACTATGGAATAATTAGTGTTTGTAACAAAAAGTACTGGGAATGTGTGCAGCCCCAGCTCCTCACCAAAAAATTGCTTCTAGAAGATGCTTGTTTCTCTTGGAAAGTAGAAGAATGGGGGTGTTGCTATCAACATGCATCAGATTAGTAAATACATTTTCACATTTAAGTATCAGAACGTGACCACTCTGTAGAGAGGAGACTTTTTTTATTTCATTTCATGTGAGTGTTGGGAATATTCATACAAATATTCAGCACTCATTGAAAATACGTGATCCGTAAATCAGTTTAATGTTCTCTGTGTGTGGGCTTTTTTATGTTAATGAAATTTGCATAGAATTAAACTGACTAACTCATACTTTTAATGGTTGGAAAATGGATTCAGGAGTGTGGTGCTTGGATTCTGTCCATATCCCTATCAGAATTTATGTGTTCCCAAGGAAAATGAAAAATTCTTTTGTCCTGATCACAGCTTTCCCTTTACGCTATGGTTATGGAATTTTGTCAGTTAAAACACACCAAAAATGACTTGGAGTTTTGTCCAAAGGTATAACAAAGCTTTGCCCTCCGACCTATCACTAATGGATACGATCTACTGCACAAAAGTAGGGTAATTAACCCAATTAATGTCTGCATTTGTTTAACAGTATGTGAAACAGCCTCAGGAAGACACAGTTTGATAAGCAGTTTACATTCTTTGGGTATTCTGATTCTTTATGAGAAAACTTTCTTCTATTGGTTTCCTGGTCCTACTGTGAAATTTGTGATGATTCATTTAATTATTGATAATAAACTAATGGAGGCTGTTTCGTAAAGGAAAATTGGAAAAACATGTTTGTTTCCTCCTGCCCTGTTCATCCCAACAGAAGAACACACTGTGCAGGCAGTTTCTGGTCAAACGGGATATTTCTTTACATTCAAATATCCCTTTTAAAGTATGGCTATAATGTCGGTGTTGGAATTACTTGATTTCAATATCAATCAATAATTTACAACTCTATTAAAGAGTTAAATGGGGACATAATGAGACCTTTTATACCTATAAAGCAGCAATATTTTCAAAACCCTAGAAACCTACAGAGAAAAAGGTAGCTGAGAAAAGGCATGTATTAAGGAAATTATCTAATAAAATTGAAGAAATCATCAGCAGGCACTGAAAAGCTGGGGCCTCTCAAGGCAGAGCATGATTTCCTATAGTCTAGAAACTAGAAGCTCAAGCGAAAGCATTTCTAACGGGACTCCATAGAAGGACGGCTTGCTAACTGTTGGAATTCAATTTGTTAGGTAGTTATTCCTCATCCTAAATGTTGTAAATATGAATTTCAGTTTTGCAGATTAGTGTCAAGTCATTAACAGGTGTCGGTAGATGCATTTCTGCCTCAGTATGCCTGAGAAATTGAAACTAATTCCTACATGCCTTTTTTTCTTCTGATTTTGTATTTAATAAAGAGCTTGAAGTTTATCCATGTGCTACCCTGTTTCCCTGAAAATAAGACAGGGTCTTATACTAATTTTTGCTCTAAAACTTATTACTTTTTTTACATTTATAGCTGCCTGGACACTATTTAAATTGACTTTTTTAATGAACTGTAACTAGGGCTTATTTTTGGAGTAGGGCTTCTATTTGGAGTGTCCTCAAAAATCCTGAAAAATCATGCTAAGGCTTATTTTCGGGGAATCAGGTTAGTTACATGGTCAATCCTAACTGTGCTACTTTAGTTTGTGCTTGTGCCCCTTATTTTTTAAGGGCTGACCAGCACTTTTTAACCCCTTGTTCCATTCAGAGAAGAGCACGGGACACAGATTTCATTGAATCTCAGCTGCGTATTAACAGAACATCACTGAAATTAAAACGCAGACGTTTCCATGTACGGTATCTTTGCACTGGTTTTGCTATTTGGGTGTCATAAACAACTCTAGACACTCTACAGCTCTGTTACTGGTTTTTATTTATATACCGTTTCCCTATCTCAGTAGAGCAGCTACAGCACATTATGAATATACATTGAACGGCTTATTCTGAAGATTGTGTCAGCTGCTTTATATTCAGAAATAAAAAATGTAAAATTCACAGGGTTCATTTGTAATTTTCTTTCTTCAATCAGTTTTTGCTTCCCTTACTCATTACCTCCGAAATGTTTGCATAATGCCTTAATTTGCCAAGAATATTTTCTCTGGTTGCATTTTCTACCCCTTCATCTAATATAAAGAAAATTTGTTGCTATAAACTTGCAACCCTCTGTTTTTACTCTTTATGCTAATTCTTTATATATAAGCATTTTATTTTTATTTTTTAGAATTTCAGTAAGGAATTCCTCATTTGCTCTAAGTAAGAAATAGCTTCAAGGAACAACTTAGCTGATTACTGCTTATTCATTCTTATTTCAGATGAGTGCTTTGAATACAACTCTTGTGTTTCTTTCTAGTTAACAGGTCCAAAAGTTATTTGATTTAAGAGGCTGAAGACATTATGAACAGCAACAGATGGGGATAATTTAGAAGTGCAGGTCTTCAAAATGAAGAGTTACATGTCAGTTACATGCTATGTTTGGGTAGGGAAAACTTTAATGAAATATGACAAGGGAAAGTGTAGAGTCTTACATCTGGGTAGGAACAACCCCAGGTTCCAGTGTAAGGTGGGGAATGACCTATTAGAGAGCAGCGTAGGGGAAAGGGATCTGGGGGTCCTGGGGACAGCAGGATGACCGTGAGCCAGCACTGTACCCTTGTGGTCAAGAAGGCCAATGGCATCCTGGGGTGTATTAGAAGGGGGTGGTTAGTTGGTCAAGAGAGGTTCTCCAGCCTCTCTGCTCTGCCCTGGGGAGACCACACCTGGAATATTGTGTCCAGTTCTGGGCCCCTCAGTTCCAGCAGGACAGTGAACTGCTGGAGAGAGTCCAGCGCAGGGCAACAAAGATGCTGAAGGGAGTGGAGCATCTCCCGTGTGAGGAAAGGCTGAGGGAGCTGGGGCTCTGGAGCTGGACAAGAGGAGACTGAGGGGTGACCTCATTCATGGTTACAGATATATAAAGGGTGAGTGTCAGGAGGATGGAGCCAGGCTCTTCTCGGTGACAACCAATGATAGGACAAGGGGTATTGGGTACAAACTGGAACACAAAAGGCTCCACTTATATTTGAGAAGGAACTTCTTCTCAGTGGGGGTGACAGAGCCTGGAACAGGCTGCCCAGGGAGGTTGTGGAGTCTCCTTCTCTGGAGACATTCAAACCCACCTGGACAGCTTCCTGTGTAACCTCATCTGGGTGTTCCTGCTCCGGCAGGGTCATTGGACTGGATGAGCTTTCCAGGTCCCTTCCAATCCCTGACATTCTGTGATTCTGTGAGGAGTTAAGCTGATTAAGGAACTGTTTTGAACCTTAATTCTTCTTGAATCTCCATTGAAAAAGAAAAGTATGTTTCTGACCATAGATTCTGAGTAACAGTGGGGGAAGAAAGCCTAATCCAGAGAGACTATTGGAGGACTTTCCAGTAAATAAAATGGATTATGAATCTAGTACTAGGAGAAATAATCCTAAAGTCATGGGAAAGAGAAAAATATATTTTTCATTAATGGTGGAATCATCAGAAATTCTAAAACATTTGTGGAATTTCCACAAAAATCAACAGTAATGTCCAGATAATTTAGAAACACAAATGTTTCTGTAGTTTCATTTTTTAAAAATTTTGTTGTGTTGGTTTTTTTTTTATTTCTTTCTTTTGTTACCTATTTTCTCCATTTCTATAAGTATCACACTGTTTTTATTAAGCAAAGGAAAACCAATTCCTCTCTAGGGACTCATGCAGCATGTATTGTTTTGGTAAGATGTATTTCTTTCTACAGTAGCGTTAATTTTCTCCTAATTCTTTCTAGTAGTGTTAGACACTGTGTTACCTGCATTTCTTTTGTACATAGTTACATTCTTTTTGATGTTTGCTCTTTAGGTAATGATTCTGACGTTGACCTTGACAGGAAGGAAGATGAGCGAGAAAAAACTCCAAAGAAGCCCCGAGTGCAGAAAACAGAGAAAACTCCATCAACTAAGGAGACTGAACAGGTTTCAGGAGCTAAAAATCCTATTATAAGTGTGGTTTTGACAGCCCATGAAGCCATTCCAGGTAATGAGAATCACTGATTAGGTTACAGAATTCATTTCTGTCCATATTGACACTGGATAAAATAGTCATTGGTCTAAATCTGAACTGCTTAGGATATTTATTATCTGAAGAATACTTGGTCGTATTTGGTTATCTCGATACAGAATCTCTGCATCTGGCAGCTACATCATTTTAGAACCACTGTCACATATCATACGTATGACAAATGCTGGACCTGGGTGTAATTATCTACATTAACATCAGTTATGTTTAGTCTGTGAATGGTTTTAAAGAAGAAACTGAAAAAATTGGTGACCAAGGAAAAAGGAGGTTATTTTTTCCCCACAATATCTTCACTTTGTCTCTTGATTTGTTTATATATTTATGATAAATATAAATTTGATTATGAAAACATAAACAGGTTGGTGTGTATATATATATATATAAAACTTAATATTTATGCATACAAACAGTTTGACAGAAAATATGTGTACAAATTTGAAAATCAAAATTCCTATGTAATGATTAAAGGATTCTTCTTCCGTACATTTCTACAGTGCCTTTTCGTCAAAGGACTTTTGAATAATTTCAAATTATTTATTTTAAAACTAGACTTCCATTTGCCTGTTTCTATAAACCTGTCACTCACCTGACTGACAGAATCCCTTTAGAATAGTTTTGTGCGTTATTTTCAGCTTTTTATAGCTTTATTGTTCTCCTTTTCATTATTGCTAATATTTCTGAATATTTGTTTTGCTTATAGTTCTCAGAACAACTAGAATGTATTTATTCATTTTATTGTTGTGGGTTGGAAGCTAGCT
Source organism: Columba livia (assembly GCF_036013475.1). Taxonomy (NCBI): domain Eukaryota; kingdom Metazoa; phylum Chordata; class Aves; order Columbiformes; family Columbidae; genus Columba; species Columba livia. Next base: position 154,794,297 of record NC_088603.1, on the reverse strand, counting down.
GGATTTGCTGTGTTGTGCTTTAATATCTGTTGATATTGAGATCTGTGGTATGCTGGGGCTTCATTTGCTAAAATGTATTTGTAATTGCTGTGGTAGAGGAGGCTGGATGAGCTCACTTAGGAATATCCTGTGTGCTTACAAGGGAATTAAAAACCACCCTTCACCTGCATTGTTTGAGAAACATCACACAGGGTTTTGGGATTACACTGAGCTGTTTAAAATTTAGTCTTGCAATATTGTGAATTAATATTCAAGGATCATTTCTTCCAACCACAGGAGTGATGCATCCCAACAAAGAGGAATTCAGGTAGAAACACCAGGAGGCCTCTATGGATGAACAAGAGGCTCCTGGACAAACTCAGACACAAAAAAGAAGCCTACAGGGGGTGGAAGTGAGGACAGGTGGCCTGGGAGGAGTACAGAGACATTGTCTGAGCAGCCAGGGGTCAGGTTAGGAAAGCTGAAGCCCCGAGAGAATTAAATCTGTCCAGGGACATCAAGGGCAACAAGAAAAGTTTCTACAGGTGTGTCAGGGACAAAAGGAAGAATAGGGAAGATGTGGGTCCTCTCCAGAAGGAAATGGGGAACCTGGTTACCTGGGATATGGAGAAGGCTGAGATACTCAATTAGTTTTTTGCCTCAGTCTTTGCTGGCAAGTGCTCTAGTCACACCACTCAAGTTGCAGAAGGCAAATGAAGGGACTGGGAGAATGAAGAACCACCCATTGTAAGAGAATTGCAGAATCATAGAATGTCCTGAGTTGGAAGAGACCCACAAGGATCATCGAGTCCATCTCCTGTCCCTGCATAGGACAAGCCCACAGTTCACACCGTGTGTCTGAGGGCATTGTCCAGTCTCTTCTTGAACACTGTCAGGCTTGGGGCTGTGACACCTCCCTGGGGAACCTATTCCAGTGTCCAGCACCCTCTGGGTGAAGAACCTTTTCCTAATGTCCAACATAAACCTCCCCTGGCACATCTTCCTGCCATTCTTTTGGGTTCTGTCATGGGTCACTAAAGAGAAACTGTGCTAAGTCCCATGTCAAATAGGGAGATGATTTGTGACGGACAGCATGGCTTCATTAAGGGCAAATTGTGCCTGACAAATTTGTTGACCTTTTACGATGGTGTTACAGTGTTGGTATAAAAGGGAAGAGCAACTGATATCATCTACCTGGATGTGTGCAAAGCATTTGACACTGTCCTGCACGACATCCTTGTCTCTAAATTGGAGAGACAAGGATTAGATGGACAAACTGCCTGATGGATAAGGAGTTGACTGGATGATCACACTCGAGTTGTGGTCAACAGCTCGTTGTCCAAGTGGAGACCAGTGACAAGTAGCGTTCTGCAGAGGTCAGTACTGGGATCAGCGCTGTTTAACATGGACAGTTGGACTGAATGTACCCTCAGCCAGTTTGCTCATGACACCAAGCTGTGTGGTGTGGTTGACACACTGGAGGAAAGGGATGCCATCCCCAGGGACCTTGACAGGCTTGAGAGGTGGGCCCATGCAAACCTCATGAAGTTCAACAAGACCAAGTGCAAGGTCCTGCACATGGGTCAGGGCAATCCCAAGGACAAATACAGGCTCGATGGAGAATGGATTGAGAGCAGCCCTGAGAAGAAGGACTTGTGGGTGTTAGTTGATGAGAAGCTCAGCATGACCCAGCAATGTGCTTTTCTGGCCCAGAAAGCCAACCGTGTCTTGGGCAGCATCAAGAGAGACATGCCCAGCAGGTTGAGGGAGGTGATTCTGCTGCTCTGTTCTGCTCTGGTGAGATGCCACCTGGAGTACTACAGTCAGCTCTGAGATCCTCAACATGAGAAGGACATGGGCCTGTTGAAGCAAGTCCAGAGGATGATCACAGGGCTGAGGCAGCTCTCCTATGAGGACAGGCTAAGAGAGCTGGGGTTGTTCATCCTGGAGAAGAGAAGACTCTGGGGAGACCTTATGGCAGCCTTCCAGTACCTGAAGGGGACCTATAAGAAAGCTGGAGAGGGACATTTTACAAGGGCATGTAATGATAGGACAAGGAGTGATGCCTTTGAACTGAAAGAGGGTAGATTTAGATTACATATAAGGAAGATATGCTTCACTGTGAGGGTGGTGGGGCACCGGAACAGTTTGGCCAGGGAAGCTGTGGATACCCTCTTGTCACAGAGGCACCATAAAATGACTCTAAGCAGATAATAAGCTTAAGCCAACTGCAACTTGGAACCAAAACTGAAACCAAATTGACAGACCAAGACCAAGTGGGAGAAACTAGTGTGAAGTGTGGGGCGGTAATCCAAAATCAGTCATCACCGTGACAACGTTTAATCAGCTGCAGGTTCAATTTACAAGTTGGGGATGTTATTATTGTACAACCATACAAGAATGATGAGCCACGGTGTGCAGCACTCACTCCAAGGGAAACCTCTCTCTCTCTCTCTCTCTCTCTAGGGTACCCAGGAGAAATAATTCCCTGGGGGTGGGAGGCAAGGACTCACTTGAGGATATACCTAGGAGAAATAATCACTTACCAAGGAGGAGGTGTGGGCTGTCTTAGACGGTGTCCCTGATCTAAGGGGAGGCAGTTCCACTGCTCTGAGAAGACCACTCAAAGGGGGTTGTTGTCAGGGGCCCCATTTTATAGCATGATTGGCTCTGGCTGTGGTCATTCTGAGCAAGGTCCGTAAGCTTCTCTGGGCCTAGGATGCCTCACTGGCTGAGGATCTTACTCCTCCTGCTCCCCTGTCTGGGGAAGGTGAACATGAGGAGTCACCATGCCCTGGGCTGATGAGGAGACATGAGTGTTGGCACCAGCCGAGGTGTGTATGTGAGGACAGGCACAGTGGGGCACAGAAAGTATGGAAGAGCCATCAACTGCCCTGTTGAAAGCTCCAGATCTCATTGGGGTGTCTGCAAGTGCCACACACCCATCCCTGGAAATGTTCAAGGCCAGGCTGGATGTGGCTTTGAGCAACCTGGTCTAGTGAAAGGTGTCTCTGCCCATGGCACGGAGTTGAAACTTCAAGGTGCCTTTAAGGTCCCTTCCAACCCAAACCACGCTGTGATGCTATAACTGAAAGAGCCTTGAAGAGAGAAAGTGCTGTGTTCATGAATGTGTGTGCCTTGTATCAGATTAAATGGAGTACAGGTTTTTGTAAGCACCACAATTAAGAATGAGAATGAATAACTACAATTATATGCACATCTAAAAATACTTGGTTTTGAATGGCAGATACTTTTGTTCATATTCTGTTTTTAAGAATCAGTGAGTAAACTCTGCCAAATATTCAGTCTTCAGGTTTCTTTTAATATATTTTATTTCCCGTGTTTAAATTCTGTAATGTTATCGAGGCTTCTAAAACCAATTTATTATTTATGCTCAATTAGTTTGATTCAGGAAGGATTCTACTTTGAATATTTAAATTCTTGTTTTATGTGAGTCCTGTAATGTCTTAAAGACTCAGCTTGTTACTAGGAGAGTTATTTTAAGTTTCTGTAATGATCATAGGATCATTTTGATTGGAAAAGACCTTTAAGATCATTGAGTCCAACTGTTGGACTCTAAACCATGTCCCTAAGCACCACATCTGCACATCTTTTAAACATCTCGAGGGATGGTGACTCAGCCACTTCCCAGGGCAGCCTATTTCAAAGCCTGACAACCCTTTGTTACCTGGGAGAAGAGACCAACCCCCTCCATGCTCCAACCTCCTTTCAGGTAGTTTTAGACAGTGGTGAGGTCTCCCCTCAGCCTCCTTTTCTCCAGGCTGAACAGCCCCAGTTCCCTCTGCTGCTCCTCATCACACTTGTGTTCCAGACCCCTCACCAGCTTCATTGCCCTTCTCTGAACTCTCTCCAGCACCTCAATGTCTTTTCTGTACTGAGGGGCCCAAAACTGAATGCAGGACTTGAGATTTGGCCTCACCAGTGCCCAGTACAGGGGGATGGTCACTGTCCTGGTCCTGCTGGCCACACTAGTGCTGATACAAGCCAGCAAATCACTTGAGATTTTGGGAAGTAGGAAGAATTGGAAGAATATTGTTTTACTTAGTATTTTGGGACTGACTTAGTTTAACCAATGACAGTCTTTTCCATTAAACTGATACAGTCTTTTCTGTTGAAGGTGGCTTCTTGTTTGTAGCTCATGGAACGACGGTTGTGGGTTTATGACATATCTAAATGGATTTAATATCAGCCTGTTGCCAAGGGAGCTTTCTGTGTGTCTCTTATTTCCAAATTCACTTCCTTGCCTTGTATCAGCACTAGTGATTGTGTCAGCCTGCAGTAAACTCATTCCAAAAAGTGGCAAAATAAATACGCATATGTGTGCACATGCACACACTCATTTTCTCGGTCAGAGAAGTTATTTTTTGACCAGTTTTGCTTACTGAACTGTCTCACATTGAGGCTGCACCAGTTTGGAATGTTGGAAGGTGGTGACAAAATGAGTCTTTTAGGGGAAATGAGAAGAATTGAGACTACCCCTTTTCGAAGTAGTAGAGTGACTGAAGTCATTTAGCCCAGTATGTATAGACTGCTGTCCCAGGGGCAGCGCTGTGTTGTTCATCCACCCATTCTCACCCCCCTGCCACAAATTCCTGTCCTTCAGAACAGTGCACATGTTCATGCAGTTGTGTAGTAAAATATGCTAGAATATTAATTATATGTTTTCATAAGAAGATACATGGTGTAGATTTTAATCAGATACACCCTCTGATCCTCTTCATCTTCATAAACTTCTGTGCTGGCACTTTTAAGGCATCACAAACATGTAGTTGAGTCGAGGGCTAAACATAAGAAACTAACCCTGTGTTGATTTTACACAAATACGGAATTAAGCAAGTTAGGAAAAGTAAAGATTTCCTCTCCGAATGTCAGCAGGTATCTGTGTTCTCATGGGGTTACAGACTGATCCGGAACAACACTGGCACAGGCTCCCCAGGGAGGTGTCACAGCCCCAAGCCTGGCAGTGTTCAAGAAGAGACTGGACAATGTCCTCAGACACGTTGTGTGAACTGTGGGGTTGTCATATGCAGGGACAGGAGTTGGACTCGATGGTCCTTTTGGGATCAGTCCTTCCAACTCAGGACATTCTTTGGTTCTATGATCTAGCTCAGTCAACCTGATATCCAGCTTTGTTGAAAGCGATAGTAATCTTCATCCCACCATGCACCTGTCTTTATTTATATTTCTTTGTCTGAGTTAAAATATGTTTTTCCTCATGGTGGTCTAACCTATAAAACTATTAAAAAGTTGTTTTTTTCCTTTTCTTTTTTTTAAACCTTTATTTTGGGGTGAGGAGCAGGTTTGCGTGCATTATGGGTAGGGTTAGTTTCTATTCGTTTGACTTTCAGAATTATTTTATCGGGGGCTCATTCATTTGGAGCACATTCCATAGCATATTGAAGAAGCTGAAAAAAACACATTCCTTCAAAAAGAGATTGTAAGAAACACATATTCACTTCATATCCTTAGCAAGTTACTTTACCTGTGCAGACGAGGGTACCTACATTATGAAGGGTTTTTTTGGACTTAAGCTACAGTGCTTTTTTCAAAAGTTCATCTAGTCAAATCAGTTGTCTGTAAAGGCAGCTTTCAGCATCGCCATAGAAAGGAAATAAGAAACTTATTATGTAAAGCATCCCAAATTCTGACAGCCATTGAGCTGGTGGTTACATCTGGTTCATCATACTTAATACACAACTATTAATTTGTCTAAATCCCTTCTTGAATATATTTGTATCTTCAGTCTCTGTAACATCATGCAGTGATTGTTCCATAATTTAATTACACATAGGGTGAAAGTGTACATTCTTTTGTTTTGAGCCTGCTGACTGCTTATTTCTTCAAACTGCTCTTTGTTCGTGATTCATGAGATAGAGAACGATTATTCACACTTTTTTCACAGTAATTTTAGAAGTGGTTCTGATGTCACAGAATCACAGAATGGTTGAGGTTGGAAGGGACCTCTGGAGATCACCCAGTCCAACCCACCTGCTAAAGCAGGTTCACCAGAGCAGATCACACAGGAATGTGTCCAGGTGGGTTTGAATGTCTCCAGAGAAGGAGACTCCACAACCTCTCTGGGCAGCCTGTTCCAGGCTCTGGCAGCTCAAAGGAAAGAAGTTTATCCTCGTATTCAGATGGAACCTCCTGTGCTTCAGTCTGTGCCCGTTGCCCCCTTCCTATCATTGGGCACTGGTGAAAGGAATCTGGTCCATCCTCTTGACACCCATCCTTCAGATATTTATAAACATATGTAAGATCCCCTCTCAGCCTTCTTTTCTCCAGACTGAACAGATCCAGCTCTCTCAGTATCTCCTCATTAAAAAGATGCTCCAGACCCCCCATCATCTTTGTGCCCCTCCACTGGACTCCCTCTAGTAGTTCCTTGTCTTTCTTAAACTGAGGAGCCCAGAACTGGACACAGTACTCCAGATGCAGCCTCACCAGGGCAGAGTATAGGGGGAGGAATAACCTCCCTCGACCTGCTGGTCACGCTCTTCCTAATGCACCCCGAGATCCCGATGGTCTTCTTAGCCACAAGGGAACATTGTTGATTCATGATCATCCTGTTGTTGACCAGGTGTCTCTCCACAATGCTGCTTTCCAGCAGGTGAGCTCCTACCCTGTGCTGGTGGCTGGGGTTATTCCTCCACAGGTGCAGGACCCTACACTTGCCCTTGTTGAACTTCATCAGGTTCTTCTCTGCCCAGTTGTCCAGGCTCTCCAGGTCTCGCTGAATGGCAGCACAGCCTTCTGCTGTGTCAACCCTCCCTCCCAGTTTGGTGCTGTCAGCAAACTTGCTGTCCCTTCATTCAGGTCGTTGATGGACAGGTTGAGCTGCACTGGACCTAACACTGACCCCTGGGGAACCCAACTAACTACAGGCCTCCAAACAGATCAGTACAGTTAACCTCTTTTTCATCCTGCTGTTTGTGTAGTCTGACTTCTTCATATGGTTTCCAGGGAAACAGTTAGGAAAACTTTTATCTTCCTTATTGTGTATGATATTTTTAATGGAAAACCAGATATAGTATCTCTTTGCTTTGTTCTTACACTTTTTCCCTAGCTTGTTACTGCTTTTAGAGACACAGGTATTGAGGTCACTCTCTAGGGATGTGGGACACATGGGTTCACCACCCTGGTAGGTTGGGTAGAGCCTAGAAATCAAGTTTCTCTCTTTCTGAGTGTATGCTTTAGTCGTTAGTTGATGCTTCAGCAGCGATTGCTGTGGCTACTGGTCCATTAGTAGCCCATATTTAGGCAGCATCCCAAGTGGATAGAGGCATCTAATGTTTCTTAATGCTTCCTTACCTTCTAAGGGTAGGAAGTAACTACTTTCATGAGGAGATGTGATTGCCTCCTGTAAGCAGGTACTCTTTATCAGTATGTTGGAAGAACCGGATTGCCCTCTTTAGGTTTTTAGAGTTATTTCCCTCTTTCTCAACTGCCTGGGGAATGTACATGCTAGTGCTAGGATGACCTGGAACATTCTGTTGACTTCAGGTATGCAAAATACTGCTGAGTTGGTACTTATCTAGTCCACCCAATTTGGGTGATTAAAATTTTATACTGATAACACAGAAGTCTATTAAACAGTTCAACAGTCTTTTCAGGAAATGCTGAAACATCCTGAAGGCAGAAGGGCACAAAGGAGGTTTAGTGCAGAGCATTTAAGGAGGATCTTTGTCTCATGTGCAGGAACTGGGAGGACTGAAAGAGGCAGCCATGCATATAGTACAGTTCAACATCTATTTTCTTTTAACTGAGTCATTCTAAATATAGAAGAATTTGCTTCTATTTTAAGAACATTGGGGTATGGGAACAGTGGTCTGGTGTCTGATGTCTGTTTTATCAACCCAGCATTTGTGGGAGAGGGAGTTACATGACAAATAGGAGTTCATAGAATAGTTTGGGTGGAAGGGACCTTCAAAGCTCATCCAGTCCAATCCCTGCCATGAGCAGGGACATCTTCACCAGCTCAGGTTGCTCAGAGCCCCATCCAACCTGGCCTGGGATGTCTCCAGGGATGGGGCATCTACCACCTCTCTGGGCAACCTGGGCCAGTGTTTCATCACCGTCCTTGTAAAGTCATTTCTTCCTCATATCCAGCCTGAATCTTCCCCCTTCTAGTTTAAAACCATTACCCCTTGTCCTGTCATAACATGCCCTCCTAGAAAGTCTGTCCCCACCTTTTTTATAGGCCCCTTTTAAGTACTGAAAGGCCACAGTAAGGTCTCCTGGGAGCCTTCTTGTCTCCAGGCTGAACAACCCCAGCTCTCTCAGCCTATAAGTTACACTTTTCCATTAATATTTAGGTTGAAAACTTGCAAGATCATTCTGATCAACTGACAGTGTCTTTAGTACAGAACTGAATGCATTATTTAAAAACAGTAGTCAAGAAAAGATATTTTTATATCCAGCCAGTTCAGTGAGCGACAGAGCTGTTACAGTCTGTTTGTTTACAGAGTTGGCTGATGTCCCATCTGATACCAAAAGCTTCAATAGCCTTACATACTCCCAAGTGGCCTCTTTTCTAATTATCTCAATTTCCCAGTATAAATCACTCTGAAGGACCTGCAGGATCTCCATCTTTCTCCTATGTCTTGTCTACAGCACTGCTTTCCTCAACCTAATGTAAATTAATACTTACAATACTTACATGGGTTTTCATTACCATCAGTGCTAAATATGGGTGCCCAGCACTAAGTTTTTCCTACTGCTGTTCAGAAAATAAAGAACAGTCAGCTAGATAAATATTCTTATTTTTGCCTCAACTGTAAAGCTCTGAGGGATAGAATCTGATATTATTGTGTTTGTAGAGCCCTTTTACTCCTCCTAATGGAGACAGAGAAGTGCACATGGAACATATTTGTTCTGAGGGGATGGCAGTGTGCCCCAAAATAAAAACACTGCAAGATGTGTTTAAGGAAGAGATGTGCAGAGTTTTAAATACAGACTGAACAATGTCTTTACCCCAGCATTAGTTGTGGAACTGATTAAACAGGTTGGCTAAGGTTTTCCAAGGGTGTAGTATGAGGCAGAAACAGAAAAAATAGCATTTCTTTTTGACAAGTTAAAGTTTTCTAAAGGAGGAAGTATTTGGATATAGGATCTCATAATAGTAGGTATCAAGCGCCATGAATAACCCTCAGAACCAGCAGTCCTGGCATGTTATTTAAGCAGATCTGTGGTGTAAGTACTGATGTCTTCTGGAAGTGTATCCGTGATTTTATGCACATGAATTTAGCAACAGAAACTAAAATAGTTGAACTAATGATTACAGAGTTTGATGTTTTGTTTGCACTTATATATTATAGACAATGCTCATTTTAATATGTCGTTTTTAATGAGTATTTTTTGTTCTTACTTTTAGGAGCCACAAAAATAGTTCCTGTTGAGGCTGCTCCCCAGGAAAGTGAACCCGCAACTCCAGAGTCAACAGTTCAAGACCCATCACAACGAAGAGGATATCAAGAATATGCCATTCAGCAAACCCCATATGAACAGGCAATGAAATCAAGCAGGTAATTTTGAAGTACTTATATTTTTCTTTGTGCAAAATATGAATAAAATGCTTCCCTATCCATTTCATGAAATTAAAATATTTTCTAAGCCTTTTAAAAAAACAGAACAGCTGAAAATGATCTATGCATAAGTTGTAGAATTTAAACGTCCTGTGGAGAATACCTTTTTAAAAGAAATCAAACATTTCTGTCCATTATGAATAGCTAGGGAAATTTTGACATATTATGCCACCAGGTTTCAGTATTGTAAATATAACTGATTTGCTTTCTTTTTAGGTTGGGTCCAACTCAGCTGAAGATTTTTACATGTGAATACTGTAACAAGGTGTTCAAATTCAAACACTCCCTCCAAGCACATTTGAGGATTCACACAAATGAAAAACCTTACAAGTGTTCGTACTGCAGTTACGCCAGTGCAATCAAAGCCAACCTTAACGTTCACATGCGGAAACATACGGGGGAGAAGTTCAGCTGCGATTACTGTACATTCACCTGTCTCAGCAAAGGCCATCTCAAAGTCCATATTGAAAGAGTTCATAAGAAAATTAAGCAGCATTGTCGCTTCTGCAAAAAGAAATACTCCGATGTTAAAAATTTGATCAAGCACATCAAGGAAACACATGACCTTCAAGATAAAAAGGTGAAAGATGTTTTTGATGAGCTTCGCTTGATGACACGGGAGGGCAAAAGGCAACTTCTTTATGACTGCCATATTTGTGAACGAAAATTCAAAAATGAACTCGATCGAGACCGTCACATGCTTGTTCATGGCGATGAGAGGCCGTTTGCTTGTGAGCTCTGTGGTCATGGAGCCACTAAATACCAAGCCCTTGAGCTTCACGTTCGGAAGCACCCGTTTGTATATGTGTGTTCTGTGTGCCTGAAGAAATTTGTCAGTTCTGTAAGACTCCGTGCTCACATCAAAGATGTGCACGCGGATTTGCAGGAGGCTTCTGTTTATAACAGTTCTATCAATCAGAGTTTCTGCCTGCTGGAGCCAGGAGGTGATATCCAGCCAGAAGCCCTTGGGGAACAGCCACCACCAAGTGCAGATGGAACAAATATCACGAGTACCAATACTATTAATGTACCACAACCGTCTGCTTGTAAAGGTGAATCAACAGCTGCAGATGTAGACCACAATGGTCAACATAATGGTGACTTAAAAATTGATACTGTCCCTTTGTTAGAATTTGAATGTCCTCTGGTGGAGAACGTAACGGAGACGCTGTGTCAGACAACAGACGTAGCGGTCCCAAACGTTCAATCCTGTGTAGCGTCAGATTGCTTTCTGCTGAAAAATGGTACTTCTGGTCCTGATGTGTTAAAAGTTCCTCCTGCAAATGAAGAGGAGGTTAATCACTGTGGATCTGTAGATGAGCAGGGTGAAGAAATTCAGCTTCTGCTGTCTGAAGACAAAAGTTTAAATCCAAGTCAGAACAACGGGATGACTGAGAACCTTTCGGTCTCTGAAGAGAGAAATCAATCTGTTCCTTCTAGTGAACCAGAAACAAGCAATTTGCCAATTCAAAATTCCACAGAAACCACAAACCCTTTGCCAGCACCAGAAGCTGATGCAGCCGTTGCTCCACAGGCAGCCACTTCCAACGCAGTTACACCAGACACTGGGAACGGAGCTGTTGCCTTTATGCAAATCTTGGATAGCTTGCAGAAGAGACAAATGAACACAGAGCTGTGTGAGAGGATAAGGAAGGTTTATGGAGACTTAGAATGTGAATACTGTGGTAAGGAGCAGTAGAATTATGTTTGTTTGGGTTTTTTAAATGTTCTGTAGCAGAGCATCTTTTTCCTGCTCCTCTGGTTTATAGTATTAGGTATATTTGTGTATCTTTGTAGCAGTATTAATTTTCTAATTCAGTATGGATTCTGGGGTCCAGTGAGATTTACTTTTTGCTGTATAAATAGTTTGAAATGACTCAAATATTCTAAAAAAACCCCAAAAGCTAGTGGAATGTAGCAAAGCAATGCTTTGCTAGGCTCAATTTTTCTGTTGATGTGAAAATTGATAGAATTAGATTATTTCTGTCTATGTGCATCTCCCCCCGCCAGAACTTTCACTGGGGCCAAGCACAGTAGATTTAGGCAGGTGATCAGATTTGGTCAGTCCACGCTTTAATGCTTAAGCTTTGTGATGAGCTTAGTACAAAATTCTGAGTCTTTTTCATATAGTATAGGAGGATGTATGATATACATTCTGTATAATAATAGGAATGTACTGGCATATTTTTGTGTCTTGTTTTGAACCAGCTTTTTGAGATGAAAATGTTCATTACATAGTATCAGATCAAGACTGTTCTGACTATGATTGTTTGTTTGAATGTATGAAAGTGGGAATAATACACCATTCCCATTTATTCTAGCTGAAAATGTTTGTGTTCACATAACTGAAGAGGAAACAATTCAGGACATATGACAAAATTTTGGGGGGGGCAAAAGTGTTTTTGTCAACATATTTGCAGTAGTGAATGGACATCCGGACAAGTTTTCATTAAAGATGAAAGGGAAAGGGTTCAAACCGTGGTTTGCCCTGAAAGAAAATTGGGGATGTATTGGAATTTTCACTAATTTAGAAATTGCTTTCTTCATGTCTAATTTTATTTTCAGGCAAGTTGTTTTGGTACCAAGTACATTACGACATGCACGTTCGTACGCATACTCGAGAACATCTATATTACTGCTCCCAGTGCAACTATTCCTCCATCACCAAAAATTGCCTTAAGCGTCACGTCATTCAGAAACACAGTAATATTTTGCTGAAGTGTCCCACAGAACATTGCGACTACTCTACTCCAGATAAATACAAGCTCCAGGCACATCTTAAAGTTCACACTGAACTGGTAAGTCACAAATTAAATGCTTTGTCTAAATCTAGTGTCATCATCATCATCGTGTTTGAAATGGTGTGTCAATATTTGAAGACATAGGTAAGAGTTCTTACCCGAACACTCTCTACATACATGAGGTGGGGGAATACATGAGTTACAGCAACTAGATATTTGGTCCCTCTCATACTAGTTTCCAGTAGAGTAAGTTTGCAGATGACACCAGGCTGGGTGGGAGTGTTGATCTGGAGGGCAGGAAGGCCATACAGAGGGATCTGGACGGGCTGGATTGTTGGGCTGAGGCCAGTTGTATGAGGTTCAACAAGGCCAAGTGCCGGGTCCTGCACTTGAATCACAACAACCTCAGGCAGCGTTACAGGCTCGGGGAAGAGCGCCTGGAAAGTGCCTGGAGGAAAAGGATCTGAGGTGTTGATTGACAGCAGCTGAACATGAGCCAGTGTGTGCCCAGATGGCCAAAAAGGCCAACAGCATCCTGGCTTGTATCAGGAATAGTGTGGCCAGCGGGACTAGAGAAGTGATTATTTCACTGTACTCAGTGCTGTTGAGGCCACACCTCGAATCCTGTGTTCAGTTTCGGGACCCTCATCATAAGAAGGACATTGAAGTACTAGAGAGAGTGCAGAGGAGGAGATGAAGCTGGTGAGGGGCCTGGAGCACACGTGTGAGGAGGAGTGACTGTGGGAGCTGGGGCTGTTCAGCCTGGAGAAAAGGAGGCTGAGGGGAGACCTTATCGCTGTCTGCAACTATCTGAAAGGAGGTTGTAGTGTGGAGGAGGTTGGTCTCTTCTCTCAAGTAACAAGTGCCAGGACAAGAGCAAATGGCCAGGGAAAGAGGAAAGTTGTGCCAGGGAAGCTTTACATTGAATATTAGGAAAAAATTCTTCATGTAAAGGGTTGTCAGGCATTGGAACAGGCTGCCCAGTGAAGTGGTTGGAGTCATCATCCCTGAATGTGCTTAAAAGGCGTTTAGATGAGGAGGTTCTTAGGGACATGGGCTAGTGCCAGAGTTAGGTTACGATCGGACTTGATGATCCTGAGGGTCTCTTCCATCTGAAACGATTCTGTGATTCTACATCTGTATTCATTTTCTCCCTTTGGTTTTCCCCGTATTGTCAGATTCTTTGGGTTTTGAGGGAGTAAAATGACATCTGGTATTATTGTTGCTTGACTTCATTTCAATGGACCAAAATTCCTTCTTTGTTCTTGATTAAGGTGCTTTTTTTGAAGTGATATTATTTACATTATGGTATTAGAAGTTTAAGAAGAAACAATTCTTTTCTTTACATCAGTGTTGTCTAGCTTTTCCTTGTTGTTGTTTTATTGTTTCGCATGAGTGGCCCAAATAGGTTAAGTCATTGTCAGAAAAGGTCCATGTACCATGGACTTCTTTTCCTACCATGTGTCAGGATCCTTTCTTCGATCTGGGACATTCTAGACTTGTGTGTACCCAGACAGGCTATAATGCACATATACCCACACAGTGTATATACACAGGTAAGTTCTTTCCCATTCCAAATGGAGCTCTAGAAGAGGCTGTTTGACAAGTGCCTGCTCTTACAGCATATTGAATTTAGTCCACTTTTGACTGGAGTCTTTCTTGAATGCCATCTGGAGTGCTTAGGTGGAACATAATTACCTCATATGATTTTATATGAAGATACTGGTATTAAATAAAATACAGCTTAGGATTTCATTTTGAAAAGCATGCTATTTGTAATTAAACTTTCTTGACTGATAATGCTGGAAAATTGACATGAACTACATCTTTGCAATTTGGGTATTTAACAATTTATGCAGTAAAATATTTCCAAAAGGCTATTTACCATTCTTCTGAATTGAATTTTATTCTTATTCTAGCCGAGACGAAAATATCATTCCTTTAATAGCTATACTCATTCTTCTGTTCTTTAAGAACACTGAAATATTCACATAGATAGGCAGTTCTTCACATAACATTATGATTTTCACTGGCATTGTCCTATAAATAATCTTACTCACCCTTGACAGAAAGCAGCACATATCAGAGATTCATCCTAATCACATGAGAAAGCAACATCACAACTCAAATACTGTGATAAATATTGGAGTTACTTGCTCTTACTAGCGAAATGTGGTGCTTAAATTAAGGATTTTTGCCCAAATGTGGACAATTTCTGTGTAGCTACTTAAAAAAGCTCTTAAGCTACAGTGCCTGGTGGTTCCAGGTTGTCTTCTGCAGTCAGCATGTTGTCTCCTGGCCAATATTTCCGACAGCTGAAGTTACTTTAAAGGTGTTTTTAACAGAACAGAGCACTTCACCTCCTACTTTTGTTAAGTACTAATATTTTGTAACTTCAGGACGGCTTTAAAGACCAAAACAAAACAGGTGACACAAAAGGGAACATTTTTCCCTCATTTTGCCCCCCATTTTAAGTCGAATCTGAATTTGTTATGAGATGTGCAGAAAGCTCATATAATAGACATTCTTTCAATCTCTTTTTGAGTTATTGTGTTTATGATGTCCATCTGATGGCAAAAATCTGTGTAAATGATGTCTGAGACAACTTAAGAAAAGAGCCTCAAATTAGATATCATATATCCTTGCATAAACACCTATTTTTCAAGTGTGATGAATGTTCGACGGCTCCCACCAGGAGGATCATTTTCATGCTAATAAATAGAACCGAGAAAATACATTTCATAATTAAAACCAGTGTGACAGTGAGATCTTCCAGAAGTACGCTTACTGCTACTTACTGTCAAATATATTCGAGTGTTTAAATGGATTTAAAAATTTGTGTGTTAGAATTTACTTAGTAACTAAACGTGGCAGTTCTCATATTGACCTTTGTGGCCACTGCTTGGAATATTTACTTAGTGCAAAACTCGCTTATTCTAAAATATTGTACATAAACAAACTGCACAGTTGAATGTGGAAACCTACTTTAATGTTCAGTTAGTTTGTAAAATACATTCTTAATAAATATTAAAATTAAAGCTTCCCTGGAGATAGAATATATCAAAATCTCAGTTCAGTTCCTTGTATGAATATCTGTCTTTGATTATCTTGTTGCTGGCTGCTTTTCAACTGGATCTCTGTGTTATCTGGTGAACAGGATAAATGATGGTTATTAAAAAGCAGCCTCTTGTCAGTCAGTGAATAGCCACCTGTCTTAATGCACCATCCAAGTCTTGCACTGAATTTGGGGTTTATTCCCTGGGGGCTGATGATGTAGAGCGTGTATGAGTTGCCTCTTGCTTCTGTATTTACTACGTGTTGTTACACAGAAGATTTTTACTTTTAAAGTCTGGGAATTGAGGCTCGTCTTGATTCATGACCAAAATTTTGCATATATATGATCTGATTTTCAGTACCAATCTTTTACCTCTAAAACCTGTGTAGTGTTTTTTGACAGTTCTTTGAGCTCTTTAGAACTTCAAACCATGACAGGTGTAAATCACTTCAATGTTCTAGTACCCAGGAAAGGGATGGGCAGAGTAATTACTTTGGAGTAATTTACAGTTATGATTGAGCTAGTGGTAACATTAGGGACCAGCTGTGGAACTAAACAATGCCGATATAGGTACCAAAGTTTGTTTACAACCTCTAGTAGGTTTTACAATATCCATTATGCTGATAAAAGCCGTGGAGAGGTTCATCTCTGAAATTATTTTAAATCTATATATGTAATCCATACTGCTAGATGAACACCTCTATAAAACTGGAGTTCAAACCCAGAACCGCTGCTTGCTCTTAGATGCCTACAACTGCTTTCATGTACATTTTGGGGTGTAAATTATTCTTGTCTTTGGAGGGATGCTTTGACATTTCATTATGCCACTGACCTTTTGTGTAATGGCGTAGTTAGACCTTTTGGTGGAAGTGAGATACTCAAGCTCTGATTGCTTATTTCCCCTTCCTGAGGAGGGTTTTCAGACCATCACTGGCCTGGCTGTGATACCTTTGGCTCTGGAGCAGCGCCACTGTGTAGTCGAGAGTGCAAGGTGCTAGAAAGGGAAGGAATTAGCCCAAAAAATCAGTGATCTGATGATCGGGCACTCAGTTGGAAAATGGTTTTCGTTCTTGATCCTTGCTTCCATAATGAATGTCAGCTAGCCATACTTTTTTCTAGTAGTTATTTCACAAAAAAGCGCTTAACTAGTACTGTATCCAGGTGCTCATCATTTTGTGAGCTGTGATTTCTGCTGCCAGACTTCATAAAAGTCTCTCAAACCATTTGCAATTTTTTTCTGTAGCCTCCTCGTTGTGTGTGTAGTCCCCTCCGGGGTACATGGGATCCTTTTAGCTAAGTTGCATTTTGATAGGACATCAGCTTAATTCAGGAATCTTTAGTGAAAATTTTGATTCGAAAATCATGATAACTATAGGGAAGATTTCTGGACATCTTACTTCTTGGAAATGTAACTAATTCTGTTCCCACAGGTGACAGAAATTAATGTTTTGTTGATCAGAGTGGATATAGGAGCAGGCTTTGGCTCTCTATTCCTCTGCGAAATTATACAATCAAATGCACTGGAAATGCTTTTGAAGTACCAATATTTAATAGAGCTTTGTTTTATTTCCTGCTAATAAAATCATGTCACTACTACTAAAAGGAGGGGAACGGATTGTTGATTTCTATCACATATTGGTCTAATTTCAGCCTAAACACTTTTTATTATGGCCATGGTCTTAATTTTGCACCATTAATGAAATTTATAACAAAGCAGTCAGGATTTCACAAATTCTTTTTTGAAATTAGTGGCAAAATTACCATATAGATAAAATAAATGATCATATGCATTCTATATGTGTTCGTAAGAGAAGATATTTGTGTCATCAGAATGTCTCTATGGATGAGTGCAATAGAATTGCTGCTAATGTTTCTGATGTTTTGAACTGTGGGTTATATTTAGTACTGTTTGATTCATTAAATAAACTTCATAGCGGTCTGTTGGTTTAAATGCTACGTATACAGAAGCTTTTCATTTTTCCTTTCATGACTGTATACTAGTACACCTACCCCTTGAATTATCTTGAAACACATGCCTTAAAGAAACAAAATTCTCTTCAGAGACCTATAAGCTGGTAATGCAAATAGCTGATGCTTTCTTAGCACAATTTTAATTCATTTATATGAAGAGAAAGGCATTGTGGTTCCTATGTAAGTGGCCTTATTTTATAATGAAATATAGCATAAACAAGAAAATTCTGTGATAGCATTAGGCTAATTTTTTCACTAGGTTTAAGAAAATTTATGGACCTAATTAATTCCTGGCTTGTGGAATATGTACTTTCAGTCAGAAAACTAACTTTATTTTGGAATTATTTTCTTATGTTTTCTCAAATTGGCTCATAGGGGGATTAAGCAAATCTCAAGAAGTGTGGAAGTGACTTTGAAATTTAAGTAGCTGATTGAACCGTGCAGCTGGTCTGTAACAAAGGTAGATCCTGCTCTCTTGATACTTCGCTTCTGTTTGCATCCTTCAGAAAAAAACTCCTGGGCATTAAAAAGGCAGGCACTCCGATAAGGCATAGGATGAATAACTTCTGTTCTTACCAGAGGAAAACTTGCATGCTGAGAATGTGATGAAGGAATTACTGCAACCTCAGCCTAAGTCCTTCAAAGTGCCCCTGTCATCACCTGTGACAAGAAGAGTGGAGCTGTTGAGGGGAAACCTCCCTGGGGCTCCGTGTTGTGACCTTACGAGGAGCGGCTGAGGGACCTGGGGCTGTTCAGCCTGGAGAAAAGGAGGCTGAGGGGAGACCTTATCGCTGTCTGCAACTACCTGAAAGGAGGTTGTAGTATGGAGGGTGTTGGTCTCTTCTCCCAAGTAACAAGTGATAGGACAAGAGGAAATGGCCTCAAGTTGTGCCAGGGGAGGTTCAGATTGGATATTAGGAAAAACATTTCCCATAAGTGGTTGTGAAGCATTGCAACAGGCTGCCCAGGGAAGTGGTGGAGTCACCAGCCCTAGAGGTGCTTAAAAGAGGAGACCTCATGGCGGTTACAGCTTCCTTACAAGGGGAGGAGGAGGGGCAGGTGCGAAACTTCTTAGCGACCAACAACAGAACCCGAGGGAATGGCAGGAAGATGTGACGTGGGGGGTTATGTTGGACATTAGGTTCTTCACCCAGAGGGTGCTGGACACTGAACAGGCTCCCCAGGGAGGTGTCACGGCCCCAAGCCTGACAGTGTTCAAGAAGAGACTGGACAATGTCCTCAGACACATGGTGTGAACTGTGGTGTTCTTATATGCAGGGACAGGAGTTGGACTCGATGATCCTTGTGGGTCCCTTCCAACTCAGGACATTCTGCGATTCTATGATTCTATGAGATCTATAGACGAGGCTCTTAGGGACATGGTTTAGTGCCAGGGTTAGGTTATGGTTGGACTTGATTATCTTAAGGGTGTCTTCCAACTGAAATTATTCTATGATTCTATTCTATGACCTGCATGGTCTGCAATACTTGATTTGCAACAGAGCATTTCTTAATGACTGGTGTTGGGACTGCTGGGATTACACTGAAGGACTAGCGCTGTCAAGCTGTCAGGGCAGCGACTGAAGTACACTTAAACATTCAAAACTAATAACGTAAGATCCAAAAGCCTGTTGGACTTGGATAAACAACAGTGAAAGGTTTGGCTTCAGCTGGGTGCTTTCTGTGAGAGACTGGAGCTTGACACTACAAAAGATCCCCTGTTGGAAGATCATTTACTGCAGAACTTGGTATCGGTAACTTTCTCACTGCTTGAAGAAAGCTGTTTGGATTGGTTTCACAGAATCACAGAATCGACTGGGTTGGAAAAGACCTCAGAGATCATCGAGTCCAACCCTTGGTCCAACTCTTGTCCGTTTACTAGATCACGGCACTAAGTGCCATGTCCAATCTCAGTTTAAAAACCTCCAGGGACGGCGAGTCCAGCACCAACCTGGGCAGCCATTCCAATGCCTGACCACTCTCTCTTAATAAAGAATTTTTTTCTAATATCCAGCCTAAATTTCCCCTGGCAGAGTTGAAGCCCATGTCCCCTTGTGCTATTGCTGACTGCCTGGGAGAAAAGACCAATCCCCACCTGGCCAGAACTTCCCTTCAGGTAGTTCTAGAGAGTGATGAGCTCACCTCTAAGCCTCCTCTTCTCCAGACTAAACAACCCCAGCTCCCTCAGCCTCTCCCCATAGGTCTTATGTTCAATTTGTTTGTTAGCAAGAAGTTTTGTTACCATCTCCATGTGGAAACGTGTTCTTGGTGCCCAGACTCTCCTGTTGCTCTGCAGCTCTTGATGCATTTACTGATGATTTTGTTTTTTCTCTTAGACCTGAGTTTATAGCATTTCCTTCCTGATGAGTATTAGCAAGAATGTAAAGCTGTCACAATTATAGGATTTTGTTTGAAATAATGTGTGTGGAGTGTTGTTGTTATTGTGTGGGTTTTTTTTCAGTTTTTGTTGTTTTTTTTCTTATTCAACTTTATGAAACAGCAAGATGTATTTATCTTAGAGTTCTGGACACACTGAGAAGTACTTAAGGCAATGAATCAATGAATATTAAAGACGAGCAACACCCAAGTGTACATTAATAGTATACTATTTTTTTTTTCATTTATTGTGTGTTTTAAAACCAGTTATGTAGCAAGTTTGAGGAATGACAAATTTCAGCTGACCTGTCAACAGCCTCTAAATGATACTGTGCTTGTGATTTTCTTATACGTGCCAAATTATGAATGTGGTCATGCAACTTAGTCTTAGAAAAGGTGCGAACGTTGCTACAGAGTTTCATTAGAATTAACCTATCAGTTTTCATTTGAGCAACATATTCAGGTAGAAGTCCAAAATCAATGGTAGCAGGCTTAAGGATAATAGGTTATATCATTTGAGAGACCCTAATCTGCAAATTAGCAGCTCTTTCTCAATTTTGTCGGCATTGTAGGCTCCTTGAATCTTTTCTTTCAGGTGGAAGAAGAGATTAAATGGCCTCAAGTTGCGCCAAGGGAGATTTTTATTGGATATTAGGAAAAATTTCTTCACGGAAAGGGTTGTCAGGTATGGCCAGGGAAGTGTCACCATCCCCGGAGATGCTTAAAAGATGTGTAGATGAGGTTCTTAGGGGCATGGGTTAGAGGTGGACTTGACAGTATTGGGTTAACAGTTGGACTCGATGATCTTAAAGGTCTTTTCCAACCAAAATGATGCTGTGATTCTCTGAAAAACAGCGAGTATTCTCTGCTGTTCCTTCTCTCTTCACTTGAGATTCTCAGGGCTCAAAATGCTGACTGCCCCAACTCCATCACAGCAAGATACTGTCCTTGCTCTACTCAGGGTGGTAATCCTTTAGAAGCTGCCAGCCCCAGTCCTTGGTGTAGCTTTTCTCACAGGAGCAGATGACAGAGTTCTCCTTGTGCCATTGCCACATTAACAGCAACGAGAGCTTCATATCCCGTGTCTTACTTCATGAAAGTATTTATTGCTATTTCAGCCCATGAGTTCTAGGGTTACTTCTGGATTGGGCTTGTAGGTAGGTAGCTTGTAGGGGTTTCTTTCTGAGAGTTGCATGATACTGAATGCAAATACCTGCATCATATTCCAGAAGTTGTTTGCCATGGAAATCCATTAATTTTTCCTTTTGTTTTAAGAGAGATGTCCATTTATAGATGTATAACTGCAATATATAGACAATAATAACCTCCTTCTACACTTTTCCTCACTATTCAGAGATGCCATTTGGTCTCAGGTCAGAAACTGTAGAGTCTAGGAGCTTTATTCTCTTGTCACCTCCGAATTTCTACAAATATCTGTTCTGTAGCTTCAGCTCACCTTTTACAGTGGTCTCTCGGTAGTTTGGTAGGTACACATCTCCCATCAGATAATATGTGATCTGGTTATCTGCCTAGTTGTCAGGACTAACTAGACTTCACTCCATCTGTTGTTTTGATCATCTGTCCATCCATTCAATACATTAATCTGGTCAGTGCAGACGTGAGTAGGTGACCCACTCATTTGATGGAGCATCCATTCTGTTGTGTCAGCAGGTGCTTCTGGAAAGCACAACCTCTTCGATTCATATAGTAATTGGCAAAGATTATTTTAAATAGGATAATTTAATGAAGAAAAGTCCTACATTTATTACGTGGAGTTAGATTTGTTTGTAAAAACATTAAAATAACAATTACATTAAAATTGCATATAGGAAGAAGTTGCATCAGAACTCTCCAGTTCAGTTTGTTTGATGGTGTTTTACAACATCAGTGACACTGATAAAAAACAGAGTAATCTGTAAGTTTTTAAATCAAAATAGTAAAATAATACTTCATTGTTAATACATAAAATGCTGAATATTTATAAAGTAGTTAGAAATGTAGACACTGAATAAGTAGTGGCATCTGTCATTGTTAACTCTTCTGCTCAATATCAGGCCATTAAATAGTAGTACAAATGCACATACTGGTGGATGTCTTCAGAATAATGAGGTCTGATCCTTGGGTTTCAGAAGGATGGACTTGTGAAAAAATTGAAAAAAAATCTGTATATTACTGCTTATATCAAATACATTTTCTTCTGTTATGTGACTTGATCTTTCCACTCTTGATTCTCTAAAGAATCAGTCAGAAGATAATGCTTACATCTATTGTGCGTTTTCTCATGTGCTGTAACTTGGAACCCTTCATTCATGAGGATTAATGATGTGCTTAGAATACTTTATTATTTCTCCTTCACTTATTTCACTATAAATATCTTCATTTTTTTCCTTAAAAACTGAACCTCCAATTATAACTTTGTTGAGAACCATGTAGTACTGAATAATGACTCTAGTGATTACACCAGTGGACTGATAATGCAGTCTCTTTCTTTCTTTCTCAAAGGATAAAAAGACTTATTCCTGTCCTGTGTGTGAGAAGTCGTTTTCTGAAGATCGACTTATAAAATCGCACATCAAGACAAATCACCCTGGTAAGAAAATATTCTCAGTCTATTGCAATAAATAGATAGAGGTTTGGAGTGAGCAGTTGTGATGTAATTACATTCTAAAGAAAGAGAAGAATTTCTGTATAATTTAACTAGTTTAGAGAAAAATTGGATTGGTTTTGCAGTGTTAGAATTTACAGTGAAAACATTATTGTTCCAGTTTGTGTGTTGCGGAGTATATCAGGTAATTGTGCTAAGAAATTTGTCTTCATCTGGCAAAGAACTCATTTCTAAAAGGGGACCTAGGTGGATTCAAATTAAGCACTGAGAAGTTTGGAATTAGACATATAGACATCCTGTAACAACTCATGAGACATAAAATTCCCATCAGCCATACATAAACTGACAGAAATGTGTTTGTCGCGCATTATTTCGTCTGTAGGTAATTCATATCACTGCAGAGGTCCCTGAGCCGAGTCTGTGTGTGCTCACTTAGCGTGCGGCTGGGCTTTACCTCCAGGGCCAGCTCAAGTCTGCAGCAGGTCTGGAACCAGCTGTGATGTTGTATGGCCAGTGTTAAGCTGCAGCTGTTAAACCTGGCTGGGTCCAAGCTCACCACTGCACTCCATTCAAACTCTGTTTGCACCTTATAGAATCATAGAACAGTTTGGGTTGGCAGGGACCTTCAAAGCTCATCCAGTCCAACCCCTGCCATGAGCAGGGACATCTTCACCAGCTCAGGTTGCTCAGAGCCCCATCCAGCCTGGCCTGGGATGTCTCCAGGGATGGGGCATCCACCATCTCTCTGGGCAACCTGGGCTGGTGTTTCACCACCCTCATTGTAAAATATTTCTTCCTCATATCTAGCCTGAATCTCCCCTCCTTTTGTGTAAAATCATCACCCCTTGTCCTATTGTAACATGCTGTTCTAAAAAGTTTTTGCCATCCTTCTTACAGTCCCCTTTAGGTACTGAAAGGCTGCAATAAGGTCTCCCTGGAGCCTCCTCTTCTCCAGGCTGAGCACCCCAACTCTCTCAGCCTGTCCTCACAGGAGAGCTGTTCCAGCCTTCTGATCATTTTTGCGGCCTCCTGTGGCCCCTCTCCAGGTGTGTGTGTTTCCTGCACTGAGGGCTCCTGAGCTGGGAGCAGGATTCCAGGTGGAGTCTCGCCAGAGCAGAGCAGAGGGGCAGAGTCACCTCCCTCGACCTGCTGGCCACGCTCCTTTTGATGCAGCCTAAGATATGATTTGCTTTCTGGGCTACAAGGGCACATTGTCAGCTCATGTAAAATCTTTCATCCACCAGTACCCCCAAGTCCTTCTCAGCAGGGCTGCTATCAATCCCTTCATCCCCCAGCCTGTACTGATACCGGGGTTTGCCCTGACCCAGAGGCAGGACCTTGCACTTGGCCTTGTTGAACCTCAGGCATGTCAACTGCACCACTCAGCTTGGTGTCATCTGCAAACTTGCTGAGGGTGCACTTAATTCCACTGTATGTGTCAATGATGAAGATATTACACAGTACTGGTCCCAGTACAGACCTCTGAGGGACATCACTTGTTACCGCTGTCCATCCAGACATTGAGCCATTGACCACTACTTTCTGGATAAGACCATCCAGCCAGTTCCTCAACCACGAAACAGTCTACCTGTCAAATCCATACCTCTTCAATTTAGAGAGAAGATGTTGTGAGGGGAAGTCCAGATAGATGACATCCATAGCCCTGTCTTTCTCTGTTGATGTAGTTACTCCATCATAGAAGTCCACTAGGTTGGTCAGGCAGGACTCGTCCTTGGTGAAGCCATGCTGGTGTCTCGAATCACCTCCCTGTCCTCCATGTGCCTTAGCGGAGCTTCTAGAAGGATCTGTTCCATAATCTTCCCAGGCACAGAGGTGAGGCTGACAGGTCGGTAGTTCCTGGGGTCCTTTTTTCTACCCTTTTAAAAAATGAGTGTGATGTTTCCCTTTTTCCAGTCACCAGGAACTTCACCTGACTGCCATGAGTTCTCAAATATCACAGAAAGTGCCTTGGTAACTACATCAGCCAATTCCCTGAGGGCTCTGGGGTGCATTACATTCTAGTGCCCCGATTTATCAGTGCAAGCACAACACAAAATGAACATATTAAGTCAGCGTGCTGTGCCTGAGTAAACAATCCTTTCTCAAATCTTGGGAACGCAGTGCCAAAGTGACTGGTGCAGGGACTGATTTAAATCTGACTGATGTAAAAGGGGCAGAGCTGCATTGTGTGTCTGTACTTCCCTCCTCGGTATCTGTATTTTGTTGGAAAAAGACAATCTGCAGCTGTGGATGAAGAAGAGCTGGCTGCATTGGGCAACATATTTTAATTAACTCATCTACAGTGTGACTTATCACCTGACATATTTTGATATTAAGAAATAAAATACCAGCCATGCTCAAATTGATTTTGGGAAAGGAAAAATCCAATTAAAATGATGTAACTTTTCTTGTCTCTGTCAGAAATTCAACATAATAGGTAAAGCAGTAGATTTGTATCTTCCTACTGCCACTAGATAGTGCTAGACCCGTGTTTTAAACAATTTCCTTCACTCTCCTTTCAGACTAACTCCTGCTTTAGCTCTTTAGTTACCAAACCTCTTTATTTGCAGACCACTCTACAGCAGTGTGGTTGGAAGGCT
Organism: Columba livia; assembly: GCF_036013475.1. NCBI lineage: Eukaryota > Metazoa > Chordata > Aves > Columbiformes > Columbidae > Columba > Columba livia. The sequence continues at coordinate 154,769,365 of NC_088603.1, read as the reverse complement.
TGTCACACATCAGGGGACATGTCTGATGCAGCAAATTGAGATGAGGAAAGGCTTCTGAGCTATACAGTAGTCAGGAGGTATGTCACCCAGGAAGCATAGAAATTAACATCAAGAGCTGTGCCTATAAAGCCGTTGTGCCGTCTCAGCCAGGGAGTTTAGGAGCCCTCCCTAAATAAAGTGATCTGTGAACTAGCAGTAAGTAAAGCACTGTGCCCTTACAAGTTTCTGCTGGTCTGCACTGGTCCATTGACTGCTGAATTATTAGTGTTTGCTGTGTCTGGGGTCCAGAAATACCAGTTAATTCTGGAGCCCTGACGTGCTAAACTCATGCATTTCGATACTTTTGAACAGTTCATTTGGTATCTGAATCCCTCTAGAAGTAAGGGGTAATTTTTTTGATCCAGGAAAGTGAATTATTTTCAAGTCTGGCTGATAGTAGAGGTAAGGTTAAAAAAGAAAATCTGCACAGCTTATTATTTTGTGTCCTCATTTTTAATTTGCACGTCACAGGCAAATAGAACTTAGAAGCAAAATACCTGATTTATTGGATATATTTCCCTGATACTAAAGAAATACTACATCTAAGATATGCCTACGCTGTAGTTACGCAACAATGCTGTTTTAATATATGGAGGAGAATTAATGCACAAATCTTTTTTCCTGTGCATACTGTCCTTGTAATAAGGAGGAAATCCTTTACTCGTATAACATACTTAATTAGAAGCCAAATAAATGTGAGGGGTCGGATGGTATAAACTATCAAGTACTGCAGTGGAATGAGTGCAGTTGTTTTTAAAAATGTGAATGGAAAAGAATAAAGATGAAGGGAATACTGTTAAAAGGAACTGAATTATAAAACAACATATCAAAAATTAATTTAAACTGAAGCCCTTTTATATATTAAAATGCTGTTTCTGGAGCTCCCCTCTCCTCCTTTCTTAATATCATTCAACAGGACCCCTCTCTTAACTCTTCTATTTCATCAAGTAGAAAGTGTTAAATAAACAGTGTTCCTTCCTTTTCCGCGTTGCAGAGAACAGGAGTTGAATTCTGGTCCCTTGAAGACACTGGGACAAAGATCTCTGTGGACTTCGGTAGAGCAGTATTTCAAACCAAAGAGATAAGAGAGCTTGGCTTTACTGCCAAATAATTTGAGTCCTCAGCAGTGAAGGAGGAGTCTTTGATTCTGGTCCCAGCTCTCAGAATTATTTACCTTTTCATCCACCCTCTGATTTAATATGATATTTGATAATAGTCCTGAGACATGAGAGGCATCAGCTCTCACAGATCCCTGCTGAGCTGGCACAGTAGCCTGCAGTCATGAATGAAGGATCTAAGCCATAGAAGGCAGATGAGGGTTCGCACTTGTGTCTGTATTTTTCTCTTTTGGGTACTTTAGAACATCTCTCTGCTCAGTTCGTAGGCTTTTATATTTCCATTTTGAGATTGTTTTCCTGGCGCACATGAGTTCAGGCAGGATTTTTTATTCTACTCTGAGACCAACCATCAGGACACTAAGTGTGACAGTTCATGTTTGGTAAAAATCTAAGTCTAGACTACAACTTTAAAATTTTGTAAGATTTTGGGCATAATAAGTCATCAACCTTCATGTCTTAATGTTTAGATTGCCTGAGTGCTGTACTCTCATTGAAGTGTGATATTTAGAATTTTATTCATCTGAAATGCACTGAGCGATTTGATTTATTTTTTAAAAGCATTTGGCAAGGTTTTCATTATGTATTATTGTGACATTTTACTTTAAACTTCATTACTTTCAGGTTTTCACTGTGACAACCAGAACATTAAAGTGTATGAAGGAAAAACCTAGAGAGTTGAGTGTGTTTAGCCTGAATAAGGGAAGGCTAGGAGAAGAATCTTAGTTGCTATCTCCAGGTATCTAATAGGAAATTAAAAAGAAGACATAGCCAATATCTTCTTGGACCTGTACAACAAAGGGGCATGAGTTGAAGCAGGAAAATTCTGATTAGAAATTGTAAAAATAATTTGGACTGTAAAGGTGGTCAAACACTGGAATGGGCGAAGAGAGTCTCCATCCTTGGGTGTGTTCAGAACAGGACTGGATGTGACCCCAAGCGACTTGGTGTAACTTTGAAGTTGGAACTCCAAAGTTGACCCTGCTTGGAGCAGGTGACCTTAGGGGTTGCTTCCTATCACATTTATTCTGTCTTTTCTTTTTCTTTAAAGTTTCTAATTATCAGGCATTATGATCGTTATAGCTGTGGCTGGAATGAGTTGTCTTCAGATCCTTAACATCTGGAAATCTGGGATGAAATCTTGAATAATGTCTTTTGAAAATTTTAAAGAAAAAGAAAAGCTAAATTAGCTTATTGGGAAAGTTAATAGTTGGTAAATGATTTCTAAGCCAGTGGCACAACCAAGATTTTTTTATGTGTGTTCACCGAGTACACAGATCAGGAGAGAAAGGACAGAACATCCTAGAATCCCTAAAGGACAAAAGGTCCTTACATTCTTTGCTCAGGTCTTATCTCTGTGGCAGGAGGGGAAGTGGAGCTTTTAAAAAGTTGGAGTGAATCAGGATCTAGCTCTTCATTATTACTTACAGAACAAATTCCCTCTTGTCCTTCTGGTTTTTATTACCTTTTGCATTTCTCTCAGAGGTTTCAATGACTACAATTTCTGAGATTCTTGGCAGAAGAGTTCAGCTGAAAGGACTTATTGGAAAACGAGCTGTGAAGTGTCCCTACTGTGATTTTTATTTTATGAAGAATGGATCAGACCTTCAACGTCATATTTGGGCTCATGAAGGTAAATCTCTGGTTTTAAGCTTTTGGGCATATAATCAGTCTCATATTCTACAAAAGCTTTGCTGACATAAAAAGGAATTCAAATTTATTGCTATGCCTGAATCAAAAACTTTAAGGTTAAATAATTATTTTAATAGATTCCGGATCACATATGGAACTGCATGCTTGTAGTGTGAATAGACAGCTTAACTGTTTAATAAAATTAATAATTTTCTGATTAATTTTTTTCCAAAACTCATTCATAAACATCTATAAAGTATTCTATAATACATGTGAGTAGAGAGGAGTGAATTAAATACATGCTCAGACTCCCAAAGCAAGTAACTTTCTGGATCTTCTCATGAATAACTGCTGCTCCTTCCACGTTTTTCCAAAAATACTTGGTCTGGAAATCTACTAATAAAACAATTGAAGTGAAATGGCTTTGATGTGTACATATAAATTCTGTGTGTGTCTTTTAATTAAACCATGCTGAGCATGGCAACTAGCTGACATGGACATAAACAGTGATGAAAAACCCGTAAGAAAATGCTGATCATATCTATGACTTTTTAGGGAAAAGTTCCAGTAAAATGGCAACACACAGGTTAAAAATCCCTTGAACTTAAAATCTGTGCCCAGTAAAATCTTGTGTCTATGCAGTTTGTCTGTTTTCCTAAGAGTTGGAAAACAACTTGTATGCTCTTTAATCAGTTAATAATCTATGGAACTGATTGACCATGGTGTTTGAGCATTACTTTGGATTCTTTAGCCATCCCTCTGCATAAAGGGGATGATGGGATTCGGTGCTCTCAAACTGATATTTTCTTTACAAAGTGTTTCTTCCCATGCAGATGGTTCAGACATTTATACCAGTACTTCATATTTATGCGAATGCTTCAACTATGTACTGTCTGTGTACTATAGGCTTAGAGCAATTACTTGTGTATTCCATAAATACAGTTAGTTTATTCTGCCAAAAAAATCTTGGAATTCATCTCATTTAACTAGCAGAAGAGGTGAATAGAAGTTTATTCCCAAATCAAAGTATGCAATCAAGTCTGCTTTAAGTAGGCTATAATTCCTCATGCTTGTAAATCTAGTTTTAAGGTCATGCATATCAATCTAAAACTGCCAGAGCCTCATGAAACTGTTGAACTACTCTGCCAGTTTGGATTTATTCAACTTTTCTTTGAAGGATTTACTTGGTTCTTGTAGTCCTTCTGTTAGGTGACCTACCGTGCATCTCTTCATTACATATTTTGGACTATTTGAGGGAATTGCTGTTGTAAATCACAGATCACAGAATCACAGAATGTCAGGGATTGGAAGGGACCTCGAAAGATGATCTAGTCCAATCCCCCTGCCAGAGCAGGAACACCCAGATGAGGGTGTCCACACACAGGAAGGTGTCCAGGTGGGTTTTGAATGTCTCCAGAGTTGGAAACTCCACAACCCCCCTGGGGAGGCTGTTCCAGTGTCTGTCACCCTCACTGAGAAGAAGTTTCTTCTCAAATTTAAGTGGAACCTTTTGTGTTCCAGTTTGTACCTATTACCCCTTGTCCTATCATTGTTTGCCACCGAGAAGAGCCTGGCTTGATCCTCATGACACTCACCCTTTATATATCTGTAAACATTAATGAGGTCACGCCTCAGTTTCCCCTTCTCCAAGCTCCAGAGCCACAGCTCCCTCAGCCTTTCCTCACACAGGAGAAGTTCCACTCTCTTCATCATCTTTGTTGCCCTGCGCTGGACTCTCTCCAGCAGTTCCCTGTCCTTCTTGAACTGAAGGGCCCAGAACTGGACACAATATTCCAGATGTGGTCTCACCAGGGCAGAGTAGAGGGGCAGGAGAACCTCTCTCGGCATACTAACCACCCCCCTTCTAACACACCCCAGGTACCATTGGCCTTCTTGGCCACAAGGGCCCAGTGCTGGCTCATGGTCATCCTGCTGCCCACCAGGACCCCCAGGTCCCTTTCCCCTACACTGCTCTCTAATAGGTCATTCCCCAACTTATACTGGAACCTGGGGTTGTTCCTACCCAGATGGAAGACTCAATGCCTGAATCTTACCTAGAGAGTGGGGAAAAAAGTACTAGTGCATGTGCCATTAGCAAATCTGCTACTAATTATCAATAAACACAGCTTTGCACATTTAACTTCTGCTTACCTCTTGAGCACCTAATAAACTAGTCCTCCTTAGAACATGTTGGTTCATTCTTTATTCTAGTAAATACAGAATGATAGTCATCTGAAGACTTTTTGAGGGAGAGTAGGTATGTACACCCTCTAGGCATCAATTTAGGCAGTCTGGATTCTGCTTTTAAATGAGGGATGGACACACCAAGACTGAAATATTAGTATTTGCTTGTTTAGACTCAGTACCTGGCTTCAATAGGGAAGTATTTAAATTGAAAAGAACCCCTCCTTTCTCTTAGTCAGACAAATGGTGCTGTGAAGACCTTGGTATCGTTTGCACAGAAGCTATACATTAAATTTCTTAGCTGTAGATATCCAAATTTTAAAATATCGACTTTGTTGTCTGTGTTGCTTACATGATCTGAAATGTCTTGCAAGCCACTTTCCACCCTCTCATCAAAAGGAGCAGATTGTTTGCTTCATAGTATACTTTTTTATTTTTAGGTGTCAAACCCTTTAAATGTTCTCTTTGTGACTATGCCACTCGCAGCAAGAGTAACTTGAAAGCCCATATGAATCGTCACAGCACTGAGAAAACGCACCTTTGCGATATGTGTGGGAAAAAGTTCAAATCCAAAGGCACTTTGAAGAGCCATAAACTCCTCCATACTGCTGATGGTAAGTGCATGTTTGTTAAATCCATGTTTATTTTAGGGCAATAAATACTGGCTGTGCTATAAGATGTTATTATCAAGCATTTTTCAGGTGAACACTTAAGTGCTGCTTACAAATTTTCTTTATTCCTGGGAGATACTGTGAAATAAAATTCAAAACTTTGCAGAAATTAATTTTAACAGCTCTCTCCGGAATGCGTGATCTTTCTGCAATTTTACGTTGGCCTTATATCCCTTTATATTCTAACGGAGAATTGTTACCTCAACAGGAATTTGAAAATACAAATAATTCCATGGTTAAGTCTCTCATTGCTTTCTCCTGTGAGAATATTGTGAGGAGCTGCCAAATCCAGTAGCCCAGTAGAGGTAAAGCTGCTGCAGCTCAGTGTCCCCAGGTCCAGTCAGCCTGAGCATGTGTATTTTCTATAGGCACACATGCACTACACGTGTTTGCTCTATGATACTAATATTTCTGTGATGATAACAGAAAAAAGTGAGATACAAATACAAAAATAAATATTTTATATTGAAATTTGGAACACAACAATACTTTATTCTTCTGTGATTATCAAATTGAAGTAAATGGTTTAGCAGGGTAAGTTGTACAGACCTTTATTACGACTTAGTAGCTTGATCTTTGTCACTCGTGCAACCTTGTGAAACCTCGTTCCGCTCTTTATTGACCATTTAATTTATATTATTTTTTTAAGAAAGTTGCATATTTATTAGCATTGTCCTTTCACAGGAAGCGCACAGTGCTGTGTTACATCTTTACAATGTAGGTGAAGTTTTTGTGTCGGAGATATTTATGTATCCTTATATCTGTGTGTATAAGTGAAAGAGATGATCCCTTTTACATTGATACAATACGTATTATAGGAAGCATACAGTTGCGGTAGTATTACCGAAGTTACTGTAGTATCACCATGACTTAGTAAATCACTTGTCATTGAAAAAGGACTTTCCAATATTTTGAAATAACTTGGTCGATAACAAGCAGGTTTTGCACATATATCTAAACTTTGTATGCAATAATCCAGATTTTACTTGTTAAATGGAATCCTTAGCTGATTCCTGGCTGCGAGAAGGAGACAGGTTGTATTTGAATTAAAAAGGAAAAATGGAGACTATAAAGAAGAAAAAGGTCCCTTTCTATGGTACTGTAAAAAAATTGCTGCATGGGGTTTCGTTTCAAAACCTTTCTGTATTGTTTTCACCACCTGGTTTTCAAATAATGAAATTCAGCAATGAAAGTTGTATTTGTTTTTACACATGAGTTAGTTCTACTTCTTGAACAAAATATATATGTGTGTAAGTAATTACTGCAATTCCGCTGAGGCTGCTTTGAAATTTGGCTCTGTTAAGAGCAGCAGTGTAGTCGTGCAGGAGCTGACCATGTCTGGATTTGGTTTAAAGGTGTGAAGTTAGGTTTAAACATTTAATTGCATGCAAGGAATGGTATCTTTTATCACTTACTGCTAGGTCAGGCTGAAACCTTGACTTTAAAGGCAATGTTATTACCAGGAGCCTTTTTTATCTGGCTTCAGACTGTCATCATCTTCTGCAATAAATGAAGTGACTGCATGTTCCTTTTTGATGCATCTCCCTTTTTGACTGATACAAATAAATCGAAGATTTATGCTCCTTTGCCTTCCCTTTTACACTTCCAAAAGTGTTCCAGGAAAGTTGTCATACCTTGGGAAAATGCGTTTTGCCATTGACTCCAGTGGGAGCAGAATCGCACTGTCTGTGGAGTCTTAAGTAATTTTCCTCACTAAGTCCACCCCAGTAAACTCTTAATACGTTTCAAACACTTGAGAAAAATAAGGTAACATTTGTCACCAGAAATGCGTGTATGATTTGTCAGGGGACTTTCAGCCCCTTGAACACTGACAGTTTCTCTTTGCCCGGTGTCTCTTCCTACAGAGACAGCACTTCAAAACTTCTTCCCAGCGCTCATCTAGTGTCCTTCTGTTATTTCACAAATAAATGAATTTGAAAGATGTTTCGCTGTTTATGAGTCTTTCCTCCTGACTTAAGAATCCAGGCAATTTTTGTTCAAATATCAGCCCTGCAAGGTCAATTTAACCGGTAGAATATAAAGTAGTTTTCTGTCTGCTTTATTCTTCTCCAGAAGACAGACTCCTCAATTCTGTAGTCCAGGCAGTAATAAACAACAACCAGTAATAAACTGTTTGTGATGAGAAATAAAACCTGGTTTTCATTATTTTAATTAAATATCAGAAATTGTCTTAAGGTTTTTCTTAGCTGTGTTTTGTAGAAACTTTCACACTCAGTGTAAAATTATAGAAACTTTTTTGAGCAAAATCCAGAATCTAAATAAACCTGGTCTCTTCAGGTTAATACAGAATATTCTGTATTGTACTTCTCTGTCCTTCCTTTTGGTTCTTTTGCTTTTGGAGTAGTTTTTGGCACAAACTTATTCCATGTCACAGTATCACAGTATGTTTGGGATTGGAAGGGACCTCAGAAGATCATCTGGTCCAATCCACCTGCTGGAGCAGGAACGCCCAGGTGAGGTCACACACGAACATGTCCAGGTGGGTTTTGAATGTCTCCAGGGAAGGAGACTCCACAACCTCCCTGGGCAGCCTGTTCCAGTGTCTGTCACCCTCACTGAGAAGAAGTTTTTTCTCAAATTTAAGTGGAACCTCTTGTGTTCCAGCTTGATCCCATTACCCCTTGTCCTATCATTATTTGCCACTGAGAAGAGCCTGACTCCATCCTCCTGATACTCACCTTTTATATACTTACAGACATTAATAAGGTCCCCCCTTAGTCTCCTCTTCTCCAAACTAAAGAGCCCCAGCTCCCTCAGCCTTTCTTCATAAGGGAGATGCTCCACTCCCTTCAGCATCTTTGTTGCCCTACGCTGGACTCTCTCCAGCAGTTCCTTGTCCTTCTTGAACTGAGGGACCCAGAAGTGGACACAATACTCCAGATGTGGTCTCACCAGGGCGGAGTAGAGGGGAAGGAGAACCTCTCTCGATCTACTGACCACCCCACTTCTAATACACCCCAGGATGCCATTGACCTTCCTGGCCACAAGGGCACAGTGCTGGCTCATGGTCATCCTATTGTCCACCAGGACCCCCAGGTCCCTTTCTCCTACACTGCTCTCTAATATGTAATTTCCCAACTTATACTGGAACCTGGGGTTGTTCCTGCCCAGATGCAGGACTCTACACTTTCCCTTGTTAAATTTCTTCAGGTTATTCCCCACCCAACTCTCCAGCCAGTCCAGGTCCCACTGGATGGCAGCACAGCCTTCTGGCGTGTCAGCCACTCCTCAGTCAAATAGACTTTGCCAGCCATGGGCATTTAATGCAGGAATTAAGTCTTTCTGTATTTAATCAACCTTGTAATTTGTCTGGAGGTAGCTGGACTGCTAGAATCTCCAAGACAAACACAGAGAATAAAAAGAAGGAAATTGTGTTATTTTAAATCATAAGGAAAACAATGATTTAGGAGAGAATGCTTTAAAGGGAAAGTAAGAGAAACCTACAGAATGGTAATATAATACATTTGGGAGTTTCACTCTTTGCAAAGCCACAAACAGCAACAGATGTTTCTCAAAAGTGTCTGAGAGAATTCTTTCCTCTTAGAGAATCCTAAAAATAAATCACAACAAAATCCGACCATCTTGCCTTAAGAAGGGCTCAGACTAATGATTTCAGGGCCAAAAGACTCTTCTGATCACCAAGTCTCATCTCTTGCAGAGCACAGACCATAACTTAATCTAATTATTTTGCATCACAGTTCTGCTGGACTGCAGTATATCTTTTTTTGGAAGGGCTAAGCAGACTTAACAACTTCATATGACAGGGCATCCATCTGATTTCTAAGTAAATTGTCATAGTCATTATTCATGCCCTCTGTTAAAAACATTGACTTTATTTTAGACTGAATGTTCTGAGTGTCAGCTTTCATTAGTTGAAATTCCAGTTTGTGTTCTTCATTTTTATTGTTGCTATTTCAGGTTGGAGAGTTAGTACCTTCCCCTATTGATGCCTGACTAGAAAGCTCACAGGCATGTAAAGAAATTTCATGTATAATGTCTTGTCTGTGGAGCTTAAAGTAACACATTTCTTTGGATGATACTTCTGACGTTGTTTTCTTTTTCCTTGCAAAGCCATATATATAAATTGCATTGACTATTTAATTGCATTATGTTGTGTAGAAGACCTGCTTGCAATGCAGCTATTCAGTCTACAAGAACTCCCGAGACAGAGACTGTCTCAAATCTTTCAGTGACTTTTTAGGTCGGTATCTGGAGGAGCAAAGGTTATGCAAATATACACCCATTGTCTTTACCTCTTTTCTGATCACTTGATGTTTTTTGAAACAATTTATGCAGAAAAGTAGAAATCCAACAGTTACTTAAACTCCATACATTCTGAGAAAATTTGTGCCCAGTTAACGTAAAGAAATGTGAATCGGCATTCTCCAAGAACAAGACTGTGTGTGAGACTTAGGGTTACTGCAGAGATTTAGGTAAGAAATGACACAATGTCATGGTGAACAAGGCAAGGAGGCATCATCCAGTCTGGTATTGATGGAGCAACTTTGCTCGTTGTTTTAAAACTGTGTAAGCAGAAGTGAAACATTGAAGCATAAAACCTCTGTATTAGTTGTGATTCTGATCTTATGTTTCTCTTCACTCAGTATCCAGGGTTAGGCCAGTGTAGAAAACCCTTTTATGATAGTTTCAGTAATTGGAAGAGTAGTGCTAAACACATAACCGAATCTTGTGGTAAAAATAATAGGTCGTGTCATACCCTACCAGAAGTATGTCAAGAAAACTTACAGTGAAAAACCTAAGAAAATTTGAAATTATTTGGATCATAACAATTAAACACTTGGGACAGAAGTAGGTAACAACATGTGAACGTGACCAAACATCTGTGGTTTAAGGTTTTCCAAATCTGCTTTACAAATAGCAAAATAACTGTGTCTGCACTGGTGAGTAATTGATTTGCTTCTTCCATTTAGGCTACATTATAAAGATTTTTTTTCTTCTTTCCCAAGTGACTATCCCAAGATGATCTGGACCATTTAATGCTTATAATTTAAAGGTGACACTCAAGCCTTTTATCTTCCTTACTCTGCTCTTAGATCTACTTAACCAAATTTTGCACAGCAAATGCCAGATATCTAGTATTGTTCATTCCTTATGAGGAAATACAATCAGTAGTTTTCTTAACTTAAACCGAAAAATATTATCCCATTTTCTATTCCCATTTCAGGGAAGCAGTTTAAATGTACAGTGTGTGACTATACAGCTGCCCAAAAGCCACAGCTCCTCCGTCATATGGAACAACACGTCTCGTTCAAGGTAAGAAAACATATCAATCATGTAGAAATACATGGAACGTCAGACAACTGTTGTAAAACTGGCACATTTTCCTGTTTGTTGACAATTATGGCATCTTAACATTTTAATGTTTCGGGAATTTTGACTTTATATTGCAGCTTTTGAGTTAGGGTTATTTTGTTCAGGGACAGTTTATAAATAGTGTCTGTACTTGCCAAAAATATATGTATGTTGCAATATAGAACAAACATTATTGGGTTCTTTGACTGTCAGTCCTTGAGAGAACTAATCTGGTAAGTACTTTAAAATGTCCTAGGCAAGTAGGAAAGCAAATCCCATACATCACTGTTCATTGCCCACCTTAATTTTCTCTGAAAGTTTTCCAGCCTAATGTACTATAGATGAGTTCATATACTTAAAGAAAATTGAAGAGAATTAATTTTAAAATACCCCATTTATCTGAAACATGTCTTGGAAAGAGTTGTGAAGGTTGTTAATGTTTCCGTCAAGTGTTTAGATTAGAAATACGGTTATTTTAATAAACTGTAGTATGGTTTTATTCCTAAATTTCACATTGATTCTCAGCCTGATAGGTCTTGATGTAATGAATTGTGAAATGCTATGTTCAGGAAATAGAACTTACAGTAATGTCTTTTCCAGAAAAATCCAGTATTTTATATGTATAAAAATGTTCATTTTAATGTAACACTTTATCTTGGCAGTGAACATATTTCTTATTGAAAACATAATGCTATTTGCATATGCAACATCTTTCTTTATCTAACAAATCATTTTACTTCTATAAAGAGTACATTTCAGCCATTCTTAGTGAGTACCAGTGCTACAGACCCCCACAATGCAGAAAGGGAGACAGTCTTTTGACACATGGTATCAAATTTGGAATACAAGACATATAAGAACGTGTAGCAAGTTATCTAAAGAGATGGTATACTTTCACCAAATAAATTTTTCTTTCTTAAGTAGGTAAGTGTTGCTGTGGACTTGACTTTTTAAAATGATTTTTTGAAATGAAAATGTGTAATTTTCCTTTTTTAATGGCTAATGGGATGAATGTACTCATAATACTGTTCTTAAATACAACTGGTTCTGACCTTGGGATCAGCTTTAGAGCTGTTGACTCAGCACATCTTTCCATTCTTCCGTCCACCTACATATAAGTGTGGCAGTTCAATGCATTGTCAAGAGAACTGCAAAACACTGCAATGGGTCAATCAGGAGTGTTTGTCAAAAGGAGTTCAAAAACTGTCAGTAACTCGTTGCCTCCTTCTGCGATGGTTGCGTGCACGCGTATCAAACTCACAGAGGTGTCAGTAGTTATGCGACCTAATTATAATTCAGCATATCTCTAATCTCCATGAGTTTGCAACCCTGCTGTTCGACAGCAGGTAACACACAGGACATGGCAGTACTTAGAGTGCTACACGAACACACCAGGCTGTTGGGATTATTTTCTTGAGGAAAAGACAGTTTCAGCAATAGAAAAGGAGAATACCCTTCTCTGAAACACTGAATAGCTGACTGTTACAATACCCTCTGTATTGTAAAGTTAAGGGAATCTAAACACCACTTTTATTCCTTATTTTTGCCATTTGGAGACTGAAGGAAGGTTATGAGCAACAAGCTTAGGGGAATGTTCTGGTCAATGGGCCCTGAGTGCAGACATTTCCCTGCATGAAACTCTCAATAAACATTTCCATACCCACCACTTTCTGCCAACTAGCTTTAGGTGGGCTTGGTTGCTGTGCATGGAACATTTTGCACCCCATTCTCAAGTACTCGACTTTTCCCCAGGGACATGGCTCAATGTCTGCATTCTTTTCCAGGACACTAATGGCCGTGTCAAGCTTCCTATAACTGTGACACATCTCAGTCAGAATGTTATTTGCAAAGGCTAAATTTAGGCACAAACACTTGTTTTCCTAACCTTTTTGTCTTTAGAAATTTCTCTCCCTGTCAGCTGAGAGGAGAGGTATGTTTTTAAAAACTAATATAGTTGCCAAAACTTGGCTCACTAAATGGTCAGCTGAATGCAAGTGAATGCCAGTGAAAGGGAAGCAGTTGGGAGCGTGTTGGAGAGAGAAGAAAAGGGAAGAGATGAACCCTGTCAGGTATGGTTATCTGTTAAATTAGGTTGACTGTACAATCATAGCGTACCTCGAGTTATTCTAGCTCTCTTACTCCCCCTTTTCAGACCAAAGCTCAAGGCAGCTGAGCCATTTCCTTGTAGTAGAAAGTCTCCATGTGGTCAGACCTGTGATCATCAGTTTACTGAATTACGAAAAGTAGGTAATAATCTTATAATATTGAGAATACTTGGTGTCTTGCACATAATAAAAAGTACCAAATTTTAGGGTAACGTTTAGTTACAACTTCCATTTCTATTGAATTTTGGATGATCTCCTTGGAAGACGCCTAAACAGGAAAGAACATGTTTTCTCGGGATCAAAACATTGCACCTGAGAGGTCGGGAGATATGTTCTAACATCTTCCTTTTTCTCCCAGCCTTTCCGCTGTGCACATTGCCACTATTCCTGCAACATATCTGGTTCTCTGAAGAGGCATTACAACAGAAAGCATCCCAATGAAGAGTATGTAAACGTAGGTTCTGGGGAGCCTGCAGCAGAAGCCCTTATCCAACAAGGTACACATCCACCATATGAGACTTGATTTGTTTTTTTTGATAAAGCGAACTTGGTGTAAACATAAACTTTTGTGCAATACGCATTCCTCAGTCTGTTGAGTGTTATGTGATAAATCATTACTACTTTTTAGTGATTCTGAAATGTCCACCTTTCACCCTTCATTCATCGTCTTTGTTCTTGGTTTCTAAAGGTGTGTGAACCAGGCTTGCTCTTGACCTTGCTTCTACTATTCATTGTTGCATACATTTATCATTTTCACTTGTTTGTCTCCTTTTGTAAGTGAAGTGTCGCTGTCTGTTGAAATGAATGATAAATTTCTATCATTCTGCTGACAAATTTCTATGAGAATTTTGCAAGGTTGAACTCAAGGTAAGGTTGAGCAAATGTAAGGAAAAAGATTGAAGAGTAAACGACAGCAAAATATTCCCCCACTAGAAAAATGGGGGGGGGGGAAAGAGAGTACAGGTAAAATTGGTTACAAATTGTTATGCTTAGCATCATGTTTATGGGCAAAGGAAGCACACTTTCTCTGTCTAAAGCCAAGTAATTATTGTTAGTATAATGGAAATCTTAACAGTCTAATTCAAGAATCACCATTAATCTAGATCTAATTATTATTAAAAAAAAAATATCAAAAAAAACCAATAAAATATAGTTAGAGTACTTATGTCCAGGAGAAGTCTCAATAGTATTATTAATACAATTAAAATGGTAACACACACTTCTTAATTTTTGTTCTTACCTGGTGCTGTGGTCACCCTTCCGCTGTTTGTCTAAGTCCTAAGCTGGGTGGTTTTTCTCTGGTGTTGGCATTGGGCTGGGGGTTTCAGTAAGTTGACAGCATCTGGAGTTCTTTCCTGGGAGGTGCATGATGTTCATGTTGATGGTTTCATCCTCTCCAACTTGGGGCCATTGTTACTTACTTGTTTACACACATCTATGCTTTTCATTGGTCTGTAGCTCCAGATTAAATCCAGATTCACTGTATATACTGCCCTTCATGTATGTTAAATACAGTTTTTGTTGTCCCTAAACCTGAATTTATCTAGCTTCAGATTTGCATGTTTTTAACTGATCATTTCAGAGTTGTTTATAGCTGTGGGTTCTTCAGTGCCCAACTTGTGTCCCACTTCTTACCGCTCCATGTCCACATTTCTCTGTGCTGCGTCCCACGTCTGTGCTGTTCAAGGCTGTCACTCCAGGCCCACAGTTCCCTACGTTCCATCTCCCTGTCAGAGTCTTAAAAATCCCGTTCTGCCTAGAAAAATTGCTTATTACTGCTGTCTGTGTAAAACTAGAGTCGTACCACACAAAGACAAGAAAAAATTAGATATAGACACGTGGTCAGTTAGAGAAATTGCTGTCACAGATTAACTAAGTAAAGACAACAAGGAATTGGGGGGGATCACAAAAGGCTGAAAGGAATGTCCTGTGAGGAGCAGCTGAGGAGTTTAGACTTTTCTGGTTTGGAGAAGAAGATGCTGAGGGGCAACCTCATTGCTCTCTGCAGGCTCCTGAGGAGGGGATGTGGAGAGGGGGGGTGCTCAGCTCCTCTCCCTGGGATCCAGTGACAAGAAGCTGCACGACAGGAGGTTCAGACTGGACATCAGGAAGCATTTCTTTACCAGTGGGTGGTCAAACACTAGAACAGGCTTCCTAGAGAGGTGGTCAATGCCCCAAGCCTGTCAGTGATTCAGAGGCATTTGGACAATGCCCTCTAATAACATGCTTTGAATTTTGGTCAGCCCTGAAGTGGTCAAGCAGTTGGTCTAGATGATCATTGTAGGTCCTTTCCAACTGAAATGTTCTGTTCTGTTCTTTCCATCTGCCTTTGCATCCTTCTTTCTCTTCCCTTCCTTACACAGCTTTTCACTTCCTGGGGTACCCCTAGTTCTGTGCCTGCTTCCCATGTGTTCACCTGCTCTGTGGAGGTGCAGAGCAGTAAAGGGGCTTCAAATACACATAGTAGCTGTGAAATCAGTGCCTCTGATCAGGACTGTGCCAGGAGAAAGCCTTGTTAATAGCTCCACTTTTCCCATGTGCGACCTCCTTTGCCAGCTCCATTTCC
This sequence comes from Columba livia, assembly GCF_036013475.1. Lineage (NCBI taxonomy): Eukaryota > Metazoa > Chordata > Aves > Columbiformes > Columbidae > Columba > Columba livia. Next base: position 154,753,719 of record NC_088603.1, on the reverse strand, counting down.
TGCTCTATAACACATAACGTGGATCCTACATGTGGGCTCAAAGATTTCTTATTCTGCTGTAGAAAAGTCAACCAATACCAATGTTTTGGTATCTCACTGTGGGGAGAGACAAGAGTCTCACTTGTGTGAGACTTCAGTTAATTAAAATTTGCATTTGAAGTTAATAAACACTTTCCTGATTTTGGAATCAGAAGGTCTTTTGTATCTGTGTCGCCCAGCAGAGACGGATCATTGTGGACATACTATGCAGTTTGACAAGGTTATGTGTTTCTTGGGGCAGCATTTGCAACTTGCTGTCTGACTAGACTCTATCGAGTTTTGATTTACCATATTCATAGATCTGAAAAGCAATTTTGGAAAATTATTCATGTATTCATATAAGGGAAGAAGACCCTTCAGACCTGATATTAAAGCCCTTTGAAATTAAAGGAGTATGAATGAAAAGGAAAAGGCGGGAGAACCAGTAAGCAAAAGAGTTTGGAAAAAAATTGAGAAGGGAAACTAACAAAGATAAATGTCTAATAAAAGCTGTCTGTATCTATTCATATTGTATCCTGCTTGTTCTAAGTTACCCACTGAGTGAACGGCCTCATACTTGCTCATCTTCTCTACTCCCAGTTTGTTTTTGACTGCATTGTAGAAAATCTTAATTGGAAATATTTATATGAATATAGACTGCTGGACTTCAGATTTCTAGAATGAGTTTATAAATAAATGAATGATTCATAGAATAGAAGAAGGAACGTGCTCATTCGAGCAACTGTATTGCCAGAGATTGGGTGCAATATTTAATATCTGGGCTTATATTAGAAATTTGGATCAGCCAGGATCAGAAAAATGCTTGAGGTTTTTGGTTGGTTGGTTTTTAGTAGCAGTCTGTGATCTGACATTTATTTTAGTATCTTAAAGTAATAAAGGAAAATAAGTGCTATAAGGATTCAATGTAATCTGGACAAGAACATTTATAGATATGTTACCCACTAGTTTGTGTTGGTTTTTTTTTAAACCCTGCCTACTTGCCTATTTAAGAGCTTCCTTTTCATTTCCATTTGCTTTGTGCTGGGCAAGTCACATACAATTTTTCCAGAATTGTTTTTCCTTTCACTGATACTCCGTACCATCTATTGTTTTGTTTATGTATTTCTTCCCTCTCTGGGAGACGGATTTTCTATTTGTGTTTGTGCAGAAACTTGTGCAGTAGATTAGTGACAATCCAATTATGACCTCTGTTCTGTCACACCTCTATCATCACTTACTTTCCTTTAGCATAAAATAAGTTGTCTTATAGGAGGTGTTAGGCAAGTAAATAAATAGTTTGAAGAGCACCTGTCAATGCCATGGTGGAAAAACGTTGTGGATCTGTATAATATGTGTGTACATTATTTTGCTGCAGATGTTAGTGTTGATATTGAAAGTAGATGAGGTGTGGCATTCATTGACTTTCTCTGTGCGTTGCCCATTGCTTTCAAGAATCGTGTAGAAATTAATTTTCCTGAGCTTTCATATCAAGTCACTGGTGTGGAATTATATGGTACCTGTTTAATTCTATGCTTCAGCTTGTTTTTCTTTAATTAAATCCTAATGACAAAAGTTGCATCTTAAGTTTACCTGGTGCAGTGTTATAATAGTTTTAATATCAAAGTAATGCAGGAAAATGTCCTCTCTTTCACGATAGCAGGTTTTTCCTAGTACCACAGATTAGTGTGAAATAAGTATTTAATTTCATTTTCTGTAACTGATAATATCTTGGTCCTAATCTGAATGAAGGTATTTTTCTTTTGTGAACTTTTGAGTTTTCCTTAGTAGGGAAATTTCCAGTTTTGTCTAGAGACGGAGTATTGAGCATTTATCGTAACAGTCAATTTTGGGGAAGACTTGTAATGGATCGAGAGCAAAGAGGGGAAGTTGTATAGGAATAAGTGTCAGTGAAATACCCGAGCAACTGAGTGTAGTTACATGCTATTTTATGAAAATAAAAAGTGTATTTCTTTTCATCTGGTAGAATACCATATGGTAGATTTCCGTTGCTGTAAAACGATGTTTTTTCTAATCACCTTATTCATAAAAGTCCACGTGCAACAAGAACTTGGCTTATAACCGGTTTATGAGAGTATATTTGAAGCATTTGAACCTGATGGGTGGGAGTCATAATTTTCCATGATAACATGGAGAAAGCCATCTGGTGGCACAGTTCCTAAAGCAGCATAATGTCCTTCCCTGGCCATTAGATTTGTTAGAGTGAGTTCTGGTCACCTAATGCAACAATTTATCACATGCAGATTATTTCTGTTCTGCTTTAGTCAATAGGGGAAAAAAGGAGACATTTGCATAATTACAAACAACTGAGATCTGACATTTGACCAAATGACTTTCATAACAAAGGGAAGTAAAAGCTGTTTAATCTAGTGTAGAATATGGGATGCTTATGATTTTGTCATGCTTAGTTTTTTACTTGTAATGCCGCTTATTTAGACAGTAAACATTGTGCTAAATTCATGCTATGCATCATTTTGTAGATAGAAAACTTATGGTTTTGGATATTAACATAAACAGTAGAAACTCTCAAAAGCAAAGATAGTGGGATGAAGTGTATTGTTGAAGTGTATTAACATCATTAAATCTCCCTGGCTTGCTTTGATCCTGTGTCAGAAAACTTAGTGTTTGTTTGAAACCTTAAAAAACTAGAACAACTGTCTTAGTGAATGGACATTTTAAAAACATTATTGAAGTACGCTACTACTGTGTATGTTATATATTAAGATCTCAGTGCTGTTTACAAGCACTTAAAAAAAAATCCCAGTAGTTACTGAAAGAATCCAATGCACTGTGGTTTTGCCTTGTGTCCTGGGGGCTTTGTAAGACAACAGGGACCTGCTATTTAAAGCTGAAGCTTGTCAAGGACTTTCCTTATAGATTTTTGGGCTATACATGGCATTTATATTTGAAGCTGCAATTATATGTAACAGATGAGGTGTTAAAATAGTCTCTAACAAACTCTATGATTTGAAATAAAGGAGTATTTACAGGGCAAAAGCATTAGTTCAGAATTGTTCAAAACATGTGCCAGGCTTTTTCTATAGTAGACCTAAAGCAAACCCTAAGTCTCAGACACCCTCTGACTTGCAATAAATTTTACTTGGAAACTAGGACTAGTCTCCATTGGTGCTTCTAAATTTGAATTTCAACCAGAATCATGACTGTGGGAATGATTCTGCACAGGCTGAAGCATCTCCTGGGTTCACAGGGAAAAACAGGGTGAGGTTGGTCATAGAATCACAGAATGATTTGGGTTGGAAGGCACCTTAAATATAATCTAGTTCCAACCCCCTGCCATGTGCAGGGACACCTTCCACTAGACCAGGTTGCTCAAAGCCCCATTCAGCCTGGCCTTGAACACTTCCAGCAATGGGCCATCCACAGCTTCTCTGGACAACCTGTTCCTTTGCCTCACCACCCTCATGGTGAAGAATTTCTTCCTTATATCTAATCTAAATCTCCCCTCTTTCAGTTTAAAGGCATCACCCCTTGTCCTATCACTGCATGCCTTTGTAAAAAGTCCCTCTCCAGCTTTCCTGTAGGTCCTTTTTAGGTACTAGAAGGCTGCTATAAGGTCTCCCCAGAGCCTTCTCTTCTCCAGGCTGAACAACCCCAACTCTCTCAGCCTGTCCTCATAGGAGAGCTGCTCCAGCCCTTTGATTGTCCTTGTGACCCTCTTCTGGACTTGCTCCAACAGGTCCACATCCTTCTGTTGTTGGGGACCCAGGTGGGGTCTCACCAGAGCAGAGTGGAGCAGAGGGTCAATTTATATTAAAATAACTCAATGAATTTATTTGTGTTTCCTTATAGGTGGCATTAAGTGTCCTGTTTGCAGCTTTGTGTACGGTACAAAGTGGGAGTTCAACAGACACCTTAAAAACAAGCATGGAATGAAGCTTGTGGAACACGATGGGGAGACCAAGTGGGAGGTAAAGCAAAGTTACCATGACTTTGGCCCTGAGATTTTAAACTATTCTAGGGAGAAAAGGAAGGATAAGAATAAGAAGTATTAAAAAACTTTTTCTTGACTTTTTACAAGATCAGGAGTTCGTGTGATCTCATCTCCATTTGAATGCATACATTGCTGTGACTGTTAAGCTTGACTGCTTTAATATCTGTTAGGATTAACAACATTGTAAGTGCTTATTTCTGCATTTTAGGGCTCTAGTCTTCTATTTCCAGCAGAAAGGGTGGAAGTTGTGCAAAAAAAAATCTGAAATTGAAAAACTTACTGCATTTTGGTATATGCCAAATAGTCACTGGTGTTAACTGCATGAAGCACAAAGCTACAAGCTTATAGTGATTTAATGAAAGAAGCTTATGTCTTGGTCCAGAAAAAGTTAAGAGTGTAGAAAACTGAATCTGTAAATTGATCAACTAAAAAAAGTGTACTGTAATATAGAGAAAGTCTTCTATAATTTGTTCTGTTTCCAGCTGCATTCCAAAGTATACAGGAATCACAATATCGCTAAGGTCAGACCTTAAAAATTTTAAGTTAGGCCTAAGAAGGTGGGTTAGAAAAAAAGAAACCAACAACCTGAATTTTCTCAGTTTGGGGTGAGGTAGGGCAGCTACCTTGAGAGGTCTTACGCTTCCAAGCTTTCATCTGCTGCCGTATGCGTACCTATTTGTTTTGAAATGAAAACTGTTACTCTTACAGAGCAGAGCTTACTGTAGATGCAGAAGCTATGGGAGAAACACAGAACTATCTCAACACTTCTGTTGAAAAATTACCAAGCTGAATCTTTTCCAGTGCCTGAGTAGGCTATTGTTGGTGTCCTGTGAGAGGAAGAATCCACAAGTCAACTGTAGCTGTTTAAGCTCCACGGTTTAAGACCTGTTCTGCAAATTTCAGGCAGTCTAGCTCCTATTATAAACTTAATGCCTGATTTAGAAGGGACGTCCTACAGTTCTTGTTCAGCAGTTTTGTGTATCTACAGACAGAATGCTAAGTCCTTGAAAAATATCATAGAATCATAGAATGTCTAGAGTTGGAAGGGACATACAAGGATCATCAAGTCCAACTCCTGTCCCTGTACAGGACAACCCCAAAATTCACCCTCAGAGTAGGTTCTATGTGGACTGTTATCCAGAGAACCCACCTCAAGAATTTTAAAATGTAATCCTTTAAAGTCTTATATCCACATGCGTTTCACAAATGATTCTCTGTACGCTCTCCCAGTAGATGCCCAAACCTGAAAAAATAAGAGGACATCCAAGATGCAATTGTGTCTGTTGTTCAGATGTCTATAAATAAAGAAGTCCCATCACAACAGGAACACGTTGACAGCTTGTCTTGAAAAACCATAGTTTTGGAAAGGATAAAATGCATTTTCAAACTTCAGAGGCATTTTACCAGGTGTGCAAGGGTGTACATTGTAAACTAATTTTACCCAAAAAAGTCATTACTAGCCCCTTAAACAATAGAAGCTTGTTGTTAGTTCTAAAATAACTGTGCGACAAAAATGATGTCAAGATAATTTAGCTTGCTTAAAACAACTTTTGAAGTAGAATCTAGAAGAAAATGATGGGATAATATCCTGATTCCCATGTAAAATTCTTCTTGAATTCTGTTTCACCCAGTATTTCTATAACTCTTCTTTTAGTATTTGTTGTCCAAAACTCATTCCTTTGAACTCGGAACTCTCATTGTTCTCTAAATTGCTACAACGAGAGTGAGATTATTCATGCCTTGGCTTGCTTTTGTTTTCAAGTTAACTGCTGAAGTTTCTGAAGAAGCGTCCACTCAGTATGTCCATATCACAGAGGCTGCAGAAGATGTTCAAGGCACTCAGGCTGCCGTAGCTGCCTTACAGAACCTTAGATACACTTCTGAGAATGGTAAGTTACCTTTTTTAGATAGGAACACAAACTATATCTTTTTTCATAAATATCTAATTATTTTGAGTATACTAAGCAATGTATAGTCCCCTGTGAAACTATTAAAAATAATGAAATTTGTCATCCAGAACTTACTTCTGGGGGGCTGGATTTTTCTTTGAGGATGAATAATGAGAAATGACCATTCTTTATGAATTTCTATATCCTTAAGTTATTAATACTTACCGCACTCTGTTCTCCACTTTATTATTAGGTGTATGGAATTTCCTGCCTGTATTATTAAATATATTGTCAAATCAGCTGTCTTGGCAGAGTAGATGGTGTGTATCTAATGGCAATTCTCTAGCTATTATTTTTCTCCCTGCTTAAGTCAGTCAGCCTGCGGAAGTGACACGGTAGGATAGCTCATTTACCATATTCCCAGGAAAATATTAACAAACTTAGTTCTGCTGATACACAAAAGATAATAAGCTATTCTCTATCAGATTGAGGAAGAACAAGAGTGGGATTAGATAGCGATTGCTAAATGGGAAATAACAAAAGCTGGAAGAAAAACTTTCAGGTTTCTGAGAGTGTTAAAACATCAGAGACAAGAGCAAATGTTCATGTACCTTGTTTCTATTTATGTAAATAAATGCATTGGTTGTCAGGAGATAACATTTTGTAGTTGTTTACCATTGTGGTCTTTATAGTTTGTAATACAGATACGTTTCAAAACCTCCCATTTTTAATGCAATTTCCAAGCATGTTGCAATTAATCTATTTTACTGACCATTTCTGTATATTACTTTATTTTCTTTTAATGACTGAAAATTCTGAATGAGTAAAAACTACTTGAGAACTTTTCTTGAGCTTTTATCCATTTACATTAAAATAAACATGATTGTCGCATATGCTGTACGTAGCATTTTTGATTTTAAGCATGAGGCTGTAATTTTCGAAGCAGAACAATTTGCTTTAGTGTGTCCAACTTTGGATACTCTTCCCTCTAGGCATGAAAAGCAGTAATATCTTGTCTAAAGGCAGTTATATAGAAAAAAAAACAAAGCAAGCAAACATTTTTCATTACTCAAGCCAGTTTCTCTTGTAGATAACAAAATATAACTACTTTCTGTTTGAAATGAAATTATCTGACCTGGATCCCAATCACAGTATCAACCTGTTTTCAAGGTTGTGGGGTTAAGAGATGAACTTTATTCTATTTACTGTCTCTTTCCTGTCTCTTTCATAGCTCCACCAGTGATTATGTCAAATCTAAGGCAGCTTTAATGTGATCCTGAGATTTTCTTTCCCTTTCTGACATTTCTCTCATGCTGACACTGGCCCTATGGGAATGTTGGGCCACAGAAGGGGAATCCTCATTCCTGCATAACAAAAATCACTTTCCAGTTGCCAAATCTTGGCTTTTCACACTTCATGAGAAGTGGGAGTACAAGTGTGGATGGAGTTTCTTTGTAAACTTGCCCGTCCTTTGGCAGGGCTACACACGTCAAGAAGATTTTTGGAAAAGGGTAAACACATTCTGATCCCATGCTTATGAAATGATAGGCATGAGCTCTCTCAAGCAATTAAGTTTTCCCTTCAGCACGTTAGTGATAATTATTCTTCTTCTAGGTTGAGGGGTATTGCAGGTGGCTGGAAAGATGGTAAACACAGGTTTGTAATACACCAAATAGCAGTTGTGCTTATAGGTAAAGATTTTAAATTCTGTTTAAACTGAATGTTTGGCAGATACACATTTAGACTTGTAAAGTCTTGCAGCTTCCTAATTTACAGGTACTGCTATGCGTTGTTCCTATTGTTTGTTTATTCAATATATTCTTTTAGATCTCTTTCAAATAAGCATAAAAATGATCAGTGTGGCTTCACTTGCTGATTCATGCATTCCTCAGGCAAGTTGTTTTGTGAATACTTCCCTGCCATGGATTATTATCCAAGTGTCATGTTATTGAGCTATTTGAAATTTATAAACAGTGCTGTGAGTCGAGGTTAAGGCAGGAGGGCGAAGAGTGCCTGTAGCACTTAGATTCACATACCCTTAGAGCTGTTTTACTGTAATGATCTTATGGTTACTGTCT